>NC_085031.1:12250829-12570070 GCF_963692335.1 Osmerus eperlanus
GGGGGTGGGTGAATGACGAGAGACAAAACACACATCCATTCAAACGCCTCGTCTGCCCGCTAGCTGCTGAATATTTCAAAGGCAAATCAATTAGTAAATGGATAGAGCTGTATGGAGGGACATACACACACACACACACACACTCAGACACCCCAAAAGCTGATTATCTCTGTTAGTTGGTTGTGACAATAATGACTGCAGGGTACTTTAAGGACATGATCTGTTGTGTTTAAATATTAGTATGTTTAAGTGTGTGTGTGTGTGTGAGGTGTGTGAATTGTGTGCTGTGTGTGTGTGTACGTGGGTCACAACAGGCTTGACACCTCCTCAACCACTCTATGAGGCCTCTTAGAATCAGGGCCAAATGGGTTCTACTCCCTTGAATCTGTGTGTACTGATCCTCACATTTCCCTCCTCTCTCCCCTTTCTCTATCCCACTCTCAACACGAACAGCCTCCTCCCTTTTCTCCTCTCTTTCTTGTGTCACTTCTCTTTACCTGTTCTACCTTTCTTTCTTAATCACAAAAACTTTTCCTTCTCTCTCTCCTTCTGCTCTCCATCTCTTCCTCTCTCACTCTCTGATGAAAGGCATTCTTCAGCTCTGGACTAGGAGGAGATTCTCCCCCAAGATAAATAGCTGCCTCAGATCTCCAGGCCTGCTTTATGGCACCCAGCAACATTTATGGCCCCTCGCAGGCTTAAAAGAGTTAAAAACACACTCCCCCCCTTCACCTGCAGCCTTTACACTAACGGCAAGAGATAGGGTCGTAAAATAGACCAGGAAGTATCCATGGAAACTCATTGTCAAAATAGTTTCATTCATCTCCTTTCACTTTAACACTTCATAGGAGGATTTACAATGATCACTTACTTCCTGTAGCCTAATGGTGTGACACCACAGTCCTATTCCTCATCGTCGCCTTCCAGTGGGCATTCTTCCAATCACGTGAAAGAGGACTGTGAGGGAGGGAGGGGGGGAGGGGCCACTATGTGGTTTGAAGGGGAGCTTGTGATGTCACTTCCTGGGTAAGCTTTGTATTGCCAGACACTCCGACCAAGTAGACGCCTCATTATTGAGCCAAAAGATCCAGGTTGCGGGGTCCATGAGGCGTTTCCATGGCGATTAAGACGGTGAGTGGACGGGGTGAGAGTGTGAGGGAGGCGGACACGAGAGAGACGTTCCCGTGGTGTTGCAGAGAGACATCGAGCATTTAGAGACGTGGTAGTGTTTTGAGTATGGTATGGAAAAACCATCCTGACCCCTGATAGGTCATCGTCCGGTTACTCAGTCAGCAGCTTAATTCTGATTGGATGAGAGAAGCTTGTGGATCTTCAGGGGATCAATCCATTTTAAGGGAACATCCAAAACATCCCCTGCGTCCATTCAGCAAAGTTAACTGGGATCAGAAGACAATTACTGTACGAAATGTGTTGAAACTGGCCGCATCCAGTAAGTGAGGGAACTGCGTAAAAAGGATCCATTAAAAACGATATTTATACTGGACCTTGCTGTCTCCCAGTTATGTGTCAGAGGGGGGCAGTGTAACTCCTTGTAATGTTGTGTCCACTGCAGGGCCTTACTGTGGCTGTGCCATTTAAGAGTGCTCTGAGACCCCCTCCCACCTAACACACACACACACACACACCATGTCCTCAGTGCCAGATAAGCAGTGGGATGGACAGATGGACGAGTGCTCTTTTACAGCCTCTTCTTCTCCCTGTATGTGTGTGTGAGTGGATAATGTGTGTGTATGTGTGTGTTTCTGTGTGTGTGAGTGGATAATATGTGTGTGTGTGTGTGTGTATTAACCCTCTTGCCTGGCGTTGCTCTGGCAAAGCACTCTTGCCAAAGTGGGCATCTGGTCTGTGGAGTGGCAGGGGAGAGAGAGGGGACCACAGAGAGAGCAGTCACACCATCCACCAGTCCACTCAGCCCACTTTTCATCCTCTCGTGCTCCTCCCCCGCTTCCCCCCTCTCTCTGTCTGTCCCTCTCTCTGTGTCCCTCTCTCTCTCTGTGTCCCTCTCTCTCTGTCCCTCTCTCTCTCTCTGTGTCCCTCTCTCTCTCGTTCTCTCTCTGCCTCTCTTTCTCTGTCCCTCTCTCTCTATATATACCTCAAACATTATCTCTCTGTCCATCAAGCCCACACCTAAATTAACTCATTGCTGTAACGTAAGCTGAGGCGTGAGAAATGAACAATCCATCATTGTTTTCTTTCACCCACAGCTCTGCCTTTCTTTTCTTACTGTGCTTTCTACAACCAAAAGGGAGACAGGTATGAACCACTCTGGTTATGACCAAGGACTGATGAACCACGACTATTGGTTAATAGATGGAGAGCTTTGACAAATGCAGTTCTAGCCTCGGGCAGATGGGAATTTTGTTGGCCATCTTGTTTGATGTAGGTAGACAGGAGCCAACCTGGAATCCTGGGCAGTTGTCCAGTACACCTCCAAAGTACCACCCACAACCTCCTCTAACTAACATGCAAGCTCCGAACACACACAGACACACACACACTCACAATCATGATACCCACATACACAAACACATGGCACGCACATACACACATAGGTGCTCACCATACACACAAAGATGCCACACATTCTCACACACACACCGTGCCACACCAGGGGTGCATGTTGGCATAGGGTGTTGACAGTGAGGCAGTGAATAGGCCAGACCCTCCGCCAGGGGGCTGGACTGCTTCCAGGTCAAGTAGAGGTCAGTCTGGCTGTGGGGTCCAGAAGGGATGCAGGTGCATGAGCAGAAGTCTGGACAGCTGGACACAACGCTGTGTTAAGACACACACACACACACAGCATCCTTTTATCATTTGGTGGCACTTTTGCACAGACTCCACTGTGCTCCTTTCAGGAAATGCAAACGAATGACAAAACCAGCATGCACCAAGCCTCGCCATTGAAACGCGTCAGGTAAAATTCAAACTTGAGCCCAGTGAAACATGCAGACTGTTTGGACTGCCAGCCGACACACACCGAGGATTCCAGGGCACGGTTTAGATAATCACTAAACCTTGCGTGTTGACAGCAATCCTCCGCCGTGAAATTGCTCTCTTATAAATGCCAGTTTCCTCTAAGCTTTATGGGCAAACGGATCCTGTCCAAGCACAGTGTTTTTTCAACAATAGAAACACATGCTGCTGTAATTTACAGGGTCTGGAAATTCCATGGCACAGTCTATTTTCAGCCCTCAAATACCTGATTTTACAGTGTCATTGTGAGCTAATGATGAAGAATATCAAGATGTTCAGTCGGTTGGTCGGTTGATCTGTCGGCCGGTCCGCCTACCTGTGTCTCCCTGCCTGTCTTTCAGTCGGGTCTTTCCATCCAGTGGCCTAACACGCAACCAAAAGACTCAGACTTGAAGACACTTGACATGTCTAGAAAGGTTATGGATGGAGATGGCAATTGTCGTCTGCAATGTCCACTTTCTGCCACTAGAGAGCACACTGTCACTATGCCTCAGATTCCTGTCATTGTAGTGACAATGGTCACCCTACTCCTTTCAACAGATCTTTTAAAAACGGGACATGGATAGGCTAAGGCAATATGGCTGAAGGAAGACAGCCTTTGCTTTTGCTAGCTTTTACGCATTGCATAGTGACAGATCTAGTTAAGCAGAACTAAAAGACAGTTTGGATACAATGCTGCTTTGCCCTGAATGCAGTCAGTCTGGTACTTAGTTGATGTTATACGGTCAGATACATTGTAACACAATAATGAAACATTAGCTGAATTTATGTTTTGAAATGATCAGCAAAGGACTACAGGCCCACTAAAATGTGTCTGCATTCTCACCAAAGACCCCTCAGCCCTAAAGAAGAAAGAGCATGAAGACTGAGAAAGGAAGAGAAAAACTGATCAAAAGAGAGCAGGAAGAGTGAAAGTAAGAGAGAGAGAGAGAATTAGAGAATCTGTTTGTGGAGCCTGTTTACCTCTCTGTGTACTCAACACTCCCTCATTCACCTCTTTGGTTAATGTGTAATCAAGCGAGCATGCACAAGTGTGTGTGTGGATGTGTGGGTGTGTGGATGTGTGTGGTTCCAGCATATGACACTGCTTTATGACACTTGTGACTGAGCTTCTCTACCAACAGTGGATTGCTGAACCTTGAACTTTGAACCCTGAGCAGCTGAGGAACAATCACCTACTCTGGCCAATGCATTGCCTTGGTGAATCGTTCCCACGACAACTCTGTCACCCGAGCCACCAGTCAGGTAGGGCTGGTCACTGTGGAAACGTAAATAATTCAGAAGGAGACAGAGCAGCCTGACTGGAACAGGTGTCCCACAGGGTGGGGCTTGGACTATGTAGTGTATGTGTGTTTGGTGTGTGTGTATGTCTGTGTGTGTAAGAGAAAGCCAGTGAGAGACAGAGAAAGATAGATAAACAGAGAAAGCCAAGGGAGTGACCCTGACAAGGGAACAAGGAAGAAAACAAAGAGACTTAAAGTTATTGAGAAAGAAAGTGTGTGTGTGTGAGAGAGACAGGGAGAAAGAGAAGGTCATCAAGTCTCTCTGCAAGCTTTGGAGGTTATCGCTAGCACGCTACTCAAAGGGTAGTCTCTGTAGGAAAGAGAGAGACAGACAAAAAGAGAGGATATCCCACTCTCCGAGTTTAGAGAGGAAGAGAAAGTATGCCGAGTTAGCCTTTAGCATTAGCCATGGAGTACCAGGTGGAGGAAGACGATGGAACCTTCACCAACATCTCGCTAGCTGACGACACAGGTAAGTCTCAACACCACCTGTACTTGAACACCTGTAGCCCCTCGCTCCTCTGTACCTTAAGCCTAAATACCTGACGTGACCTAGTTTACAGTACCTGCTCACACACTGAGCACAGACAGGTTGAATGCTCAATTTCCTTCCTTACTCCTCTCTTTGTAGTAGGCTAACAATGCTTTGTCATGATATGGAGGAAGTAAACACAAGATTGCAAATGTTCAAATGAAACATCTACAGCGGCATAACGTCCTACATTCTTAAGCTGTGATTCCAGACACACAGTGGACAGTCTATGAGAAGTCTAGCTACATTGAAGTCCACCATCATTACACAAGCATTCTAGTTACTTCCCCAACAATGCAACTCTAGAGAGACTAATGACAAACCCTAAGTATGTGACTAATTATCAGGCTAAATGAGCAACTAGGCCTAAGTAGGTAAGTAATTAACTCAATGGGTAAAATAATGATTGTGTCGGTCAGGGAACAAATTGGAAGTATATTTTCTTGAGAGCAGCACAAGGTCTAATTAAACAGCAGGACACAAGCAAGGTGTTCCATAGAGACTCACAAATCGGGCGAATAGAGAGGGAGCAGAGAGGGAGTAGGCAAAGAGACAGAAAAAGCTATGACACAAACAGGCGTTTGATACTAAAATGTGTGCTGCAACAGCATGCGAGTAGCACTGGCCTTGTCACTGTCTTGGACTGTACGAGCCAGTCCAGGCCCGGTCATAGTTGGCCAAACAGCCCCCTCCCCAGGGTTCGTTCTGGCTACAGGCAGTAGCATATGGGCTCCACTGAGCAGAGCGTAGCGACACCGTCCCGTATAACGCTCCACACTGATCCTGGTGGGCTGGTTCAGCTCGGCCAACTGTCGCTCAGCTCGGCAGTGCACTACTTGCCTATCAAGGGAATGGCAGGGAGACGCCTGAGCATCTGTCATTTTAGGGCTGCAGCGTGTGACTGTGTTTATGTGTGTGTGTGTGTGTGTGTGTGGTGGACATTAGTTAGTACTCATAATTACTTAAATACAGGCACACAAAGAAACAAACAAAAACACCTCAGTTTTCAGTAACTCAGACATATCACTAGAGTGGTCGTTTTAAGCGTGCATGCAGACTTTGACTGGGGTAGTCACTTCGTGTGTTTTCATAACCGTAGCGCCCCCTGTAGGGTACATTGTAAATTGCAACCAACTAATAATGTGAGTCAGGTTGTCCCATCTTCACTGTCAGGCAGGGAAACCCGCAGTGCCGTGTTACAACGATATTGACACAAACCGGCTCGGTTTCCATTAGCTAGCTAAATATCCATACAATATCCAACGGGTAAGTCACTGACATTTATGTCATTTTGATTACTTAGTTATCTACACGCCTCACAATTTAAATTCTACGTCAGCTAGTCTAAATGCAAGGCTAGTGGATAAGACAAATTCCCTTCACTACCGCAGCCCAACAGGGCCCGGGTGGCTAGCGAGCTAACTTTTAATATAGAACGCAAGTGAGCTAGCTAGAGTTCTATTACCATCATTTTACAATTTTGATTTTAATTTGGCAGTCTGAGCTACATTTGTTTCACTTATCATTGTCACTTTTTGGCAGGTATTGTTTGATATAAGGTGGGCGCATCGTCAATAGCAAGCTGATGTGTCTGTGTTTGTCCAACATGCAAGCTAGCCTAGCTAGCCAGCTAGTTAGCATAACACTAATGTCAAGGGATTCATTTATCAAATGGACAGTATAACTCAAGGTTATTCTGAACAATGAGATTGAGATTCTTAGGATATGGCAAGCAACAACTACATAGTACAGTAGTACTGTAGGTATAAAATGTCGCTTACTAGCGTAGCTACTTGTACCAGACCTGGGACTGTTTACTTACTCCAGTGTACTCTTGGGAAGTCGTCAACCTGCAGCAATTCACCTGGTTAACCTTTTACGAAGCATTTTGGTCAGCCAGTTAAGCGACACAGTTAGGTATCGCCTCAATCTAGACTGAGACTTGAAGTTTCCTATTTAGTTCGAGGAGTACACAGGGTGGCAGAGCTCGTGGCGTGTCATGTCATGTTTCTACGATGCGTTAAACTGAAAAGACATACAATCTCCATTGCTGTTGGCTTGAACTCATGACACGTTTTTGACACGTCTTGTGTCATGCAGTGGACAGAGGAACTGCAGCCCTGTATATCAAACCGGACAACGATCTCTTCGCCATGAACTGCGACATGGATGGTATAGTAACTAACCAAGCAACTAATGCAACTAATGTACAAGCCTCCTGTGTGATTTGGCTCTGTATTAAAGTGAGGGATGCGTGTGTCCTGGTCAGGTGACATTAACAGTGTCTGTTGTACATGCCAGGAGACATGGAGAACCAAGTAGAAGTGGAGGAGAAGACGAGGCTTATCAACCAGGTTCTGGAGCTGCAACACACACTGGAAGGTAAAGGCAACACCCTCTTTCTTATTTCTCCCTGATACCAAATAAGCACACAAAAGCCCTACTGCCCCCTCCCCCTCCTAAATATCCCTTTTAGTCCACTGAGCACTGACCTTTGCAAGCACTTGTTTCTCTCTCGCAGGCTTACTGTTATCTCTCTTCTCTCCTGCTTTCATTTGTCTTCATCACTCCTCCAGTCTATCAGTAGACGCAGTGTTAATGGCCTCCTAAATGCATCTCCATTTGTCTCTGTCCACCCGAACTCAAGACTAAAAAGCAATTTCTCCCCTGAAACCGTCCGTCCTCTCAGATTAGCACAACCACGAGTGTTGCCAAAGCCTTCAGTCAGGGGAGTTTTAGGCAGTTGTTTGGCAGTAGTAGCACATTAATGTTAAGGGAACAGAAAATAGTTGTTCTCTTCCAGGTTTCCAGAATTATTGCTGATGCTTATCTTTCCATGGATTCTCTTTGTCTTCTACGATAGACCTATCGGCAAGGGTGGATGCCGTCAAGGAGGAGAACCTCAAGCTGAAATCGGAGAACCAGGTTCTGGGCCAGTACATTGAGAACTTGATGTCGGCCTCCAGTGTGTTCCAGACCACGGACACCAAAAGCAAACGGAAGTAGCCAACGTCGGAGGATGAATCCTAGAATCCCAAAACATAAATACAGTCTAGGTTGAAGTTACCTCCAACAAATGATCCAGTATCGGCTGTTTTCTAACTCGTCAACTAGTTAGAGAGGGATCTCACTTTTGATCAAATGTTGTTGGTACTTTGAACCTAGAGGCTCATATGCATCTTGTAATTAATCCATCTCCACTCCTAAACCAACATATCCTGGCTCTGTCAGAATACTGTGGAAATGCATATTTCCTTCCTCCCATGAGGTAATTATTGATTCTTTATGATGTGATTGGCCACAGTTCTAGATTAACTTGGCCAATCAAGTCATAGTGAGAAAGGGGTATTCTGACAGGGCCCCTGAGTCCAGTTTATCCCTGATTGACCTTTACCTCATAACATCAACACAAACCTTCAGTCAAATTTAATTTAACTTTTCTTTAAATCTATTTTGTTTTACCTTCTCGTCATTGTCATAATGATGTCTTACATATTTAACTGGTTTGATCGAGATTGGAGAGGACAGTGTTATTGAATATAAATATTAAGATATTTGAATAGCATGGAAATGTGATTAATTAACGTATTATTCATGCACTCCATGAGATTTTCTGTTTTCTTTGTCTAATGTTAGCCAATAGCTAACTAATAGCTAAATTGACTAAATGTCTCACAGCCAGATGTTCCACTGGTTGAACACTACTGGCTTAAACTATGATTCAGGTGATGACTGAGCTACTAATGTACTCATTCAAATATGTTTTAATGTATCATCACTGGTGGTACGCATCCAGTATGAATTTAGGCCTTTGTTTTGACGAGAGTGCAAGGCTTTTCGTTGATGATGTGTTAGGTGGGGGGGAAGCATATAAAAACTGATGTGTAAAAGTGTTTTACAGATAGTCATACAGTAATGTTTCTTGCTGCACATTAAAAGGTTGCAGACTTAACGCTGTGTAAAACTGAGTGGTGGTTACAAGTTCAGACCCTACAGAATATCTTTTGGCAGCCTCCATCTCAGCTGAGGAGTAGAGAAGATATGGAGAGGGTAGTTGGCAGAGCCCTTCCCTTACTGAAACTGTAAAAGAGGAGTAAATAGGCCTTGAGTGCTATTGATCCAATCATTCAGACCTGTAGAACCACCTCTGCAAGAGATCCAGACCACACTCTGTCTGGATCTGTGCATTAGCCAAGTCATGTGCTGACCGGAAACTTCTGTTCCGTAATAGGAAAAAAATGGATTCTGGAAGGCTGTACGCGGAGGCTTTTTAAAAAGATATATATATATAAATATATGGAGGAAAGTAGTAAAATAACGGTAGAGAAAGGGAATATTTCACTTTGGGTGCTAAAAGTAGATTTAAAGGGAATTTCTGGAAGGTCCCACTACACAAAAACACAGTGCATCTCATAATGTATGTTTTATTTTAAATTGAATTATTTTGTATTTTTTTATGTTCAGCAGTTGTGTAATGTGCTCCAATTTCTCCCTCTGTTCTCAGGCATGTTGAGTATGCCCCACTACACACAACCTATGAGACAAACTGCCTTGTGTGTAGATAATGTGTAAATGTTATGACTGTGTTGACTTTTAACACTTTGTTTTAATAAAAATACTTTTACTGACTTAATTTGCCTGTTGTGATATCCATTAAATAAAAAGGCCACAAAAGCTTAGATTGTTTTGTATTAAATACTTTATTTCCAAGAGCATTGTACAATTTGCAAAGTATGAAAACAGGGAAATTGGCCTTAATTGGGCCAGAACATGAACTAGAAAACTTGAGACAAAGGGGGGAAAAAAGCAAAAAGAATACAAAACATTCCTACATCTCTTTCCAGGCAAGACGGAGCTGAACTGAAAGTTCAAGTAGTGGGAACCCACACACACACACCGTCCCCTTGTGTGTGAACTGATAATTATATCAGACTCGCTTGTTGATAAACCTCAGCCATCAGCTATACTCTGTGTGTGGCTCAAACACATTCAAAATAAATAACAAACAAGTCATGTCCTGCTTCAATACAGACAACCACTTTTTACTACAAATATGCACACGCTGAGCTGATGGCAGTGGACAAGCAGACTGGCCATGTCCAGCACTAAGGCTCACTACAAGCAAATCAGTGGCAAAACTACAGAAGTAAAAACTGCATCGTAAAATATTATTTTGTAGTGGCATGAATGAACGAGAAGTTTTAAAATCTGAATAAATAGGTACATGTTCCTCCAGTGTTATTTGGATTCTGTTGAAAACCTCTATAACTTAAGAACATGAAAAAAAGATGAGAAAACAACACTCATTACTGCAGAACTGTCAAACTCCCTTTCATATGTTAAAAAAAAAAAAAAAATCCCATCTAAAAAGAGGTAACCACGGAAACGTGAGGCGTGTTATTGTCTTGTCCGACAGTGTCGATATGAGCATGGTGCAGACACACAGGTAGCCACTAGGTGACTCAGGAAGCCTTTGTACTATCGGAGAGTGGCTCTCGGTGGTCAGACAAGAGAGCCAGATGGTGTTGGATTGGTAAACTTGTCTAATACCAACGGTATAAAAGAAAACTGATGTTGCTATGCTGAGGAGAGGAAGACTGGTGGCAGGTGAAGGATGGGGAGGCTGGGGTTGCCGTTAAGAGGAAAAGAGAGTGAGTGTGTGTGTGGGGGGGGGAGGGAGAGAGCTGGAGCTCATAGCAGGGAGGACATGGAGGTGAAGGGTTCGGCTTTAGGGTAGCACTGATTCCCTTAACAGCTGACGTAGCCAGTGACAGGGTGAGGAACATGGGGGGGGGGGGGGGGGATGTTCTTCAGAGGGAAACTGTACCCAAGTCGTGTGGACTCAAGGTCGGTTGGAGGGATTGCATGCTGTTTGAGGAGAGGGGAGTTACCCCACTCTTGCAGAGGAGAGGGCAAACAGAGGAACGAGAAGGAAAGAAGGACTAGAGCGTAGGCGTTGGGTGTTCCATCTTCCTTAGTCTTTCCGTACCTTCCTCTTCCTCACGGACTGTTTGTGCCCGTCCCCAGCCCTATGGCCCCCCTCGTCAGCGCCCTTCATCTGGGAAGGAGAGCATGTGAGGAAGAAAGGTGATATTGAACCATAGTGAGGAGGGTGCGATGTCATCAACACAAAAAAAAAAACATTTATTCTGTAGTAAAACCCAAACACTAACCTCATCATCGGATGCAGGTTCGTTGGACTTGCTCTCTTCTTCCTCCTCCTCCTCTTCCCCATCCTCTCCCTCAGGACTGTCCCCAGCCGCCCCTCCGCTCTCCTCCTCCGGGCTCTCCACCTCCGCTGCTAGAAGCAAGTGAGGGTGAGCAAACTACGCATGACTTCACAGCTAAGCTGTAGTTTGAAACCAGTCTGGAAGCCATTTTCAGAAGTCATGACTTTGATTGGGATGATATTTGAAACCTTTTTTCCTCTCTCACCTGCAGGTTCTGAACTGTCAGGTGCTTTGGCCTCCCCATCCTGGGCCACCTTTTCCTCTTCTTCCTCCTCCTCCTCCTCCTCCTCATCCTCCTCCTCCTCCACCTCAGCCCGAGGGGGGTCCACCTTCTTGTACACGTAATCATCATCGGATTTCTGGAGAAGCAAAAAGTGATGAATAATGGAATTGTGAACGCGTCCGTGTAAACCATAGTCTAACAGATACTACAAGCAGTCTTATAACAGCACTACTATAAGGTAGAGTGTGTGTGTGTACCTTGGGCCAGCAGAAAAGCACAGCCAATCCTATGGGCAGCCCCACAGTCAGGATATAGACCACCCAGAGCCAGGGTCTCTCCTCTGCAGCCAGGGTCAGCTGGGCAAACACCCCAGGCTGGACAGCAAGGACAGATGAAGGAGGGAAGGAGGGAAAGAGAGAGGAGACAGACTGTTCAACAATTTAGCTAGCCAGAAATGATTATTGCACAAATGGCGTGCAGCTTTAAATTGAGCCTCTGTGTATCTGTCGGGATACATGTGGTTACTGCATAATACAGTGTGTAACTCTACCTCGTTGGCGCTGGCAACCAGCTTCTTGAGCCCCCAGCTGTCGGAGGCCCAGCGGTCGGCCACTTCCTTGTGGGAGGTGATGATGAAGTTGTCGAAGTAGATGTCCGAGGTCATGGACCACAGCTCCAAGCCCACGGCCCTGAAGGCCTCCATCTGGAACGGGTGCAGGTCCTCGAAGAAGTCCGGGTTTGGGATCTTACGAGGGCTCCACACGCCCTGATATGGGAGGGTGGAGGGTTCAAAGGTATGTTTGAAAGTAAATGCAGTGAAACAGTACCAGAAACACCTTTTTTGTGAAGACGTAGGACATAGAGGTTCATGTATGAGTGCACTAGTTATATTTTAGAAGAAGGAACAATTGATAGAAGAGATAATGGAGAGAGGACTGGAAAGGACAGGTCAAGGACATGGTCCCCCCCCCCGAGCTACCAACCTGATAGTTGAGGTTTTCCACTAGAGGGGCCTTCCACTTCCCCTTGTACAGGGGGTTGTTCACCATGGGGGGTTTCCAATCCCCACATCCGGGGGCTGTCTCACATGCTGGGTTAGGAACCTGGGGGGCCTCCCATACACCATCCATCTCCTCATCCCTGCAGAGAGAGGGAGGATGGGGGGGGAGAGAGAGGAGGCTCGGTCCTTTGATCGTTTCAAAGGGTTCTATGTCTGCATGCGTGTGTGTGCCTGGGTATCAACCAATCGTCTGGCTTCTCCGCGCTGGGGTCAGGCACAAACTCGGGCTCCTCGTCCAGCCAGCCTTCTGGCTTCACAGCGTCGGGGTCCTCCACCTTGGCAGGAGCGTCCTCATCCCTGAGATCACATGGAGGAAGATCAGACAGCCCTCCAAGGCACAAACTGCCTCAGCCTTGCCATGCTACATCACTGATTACATCAGAATGGAAGATAGGAAGGTAGCAACAAGAAAGAGCATTGAAAGAGTGAAGAAAGAAGGAAGGAAAGAGGTAAAGATGAAGGAAAGATGTACTGTGATAGAACGCTAGCCCTTTCCATCACCCCCCGAGGGTGGCCCCCACTCCTCTCCTCACCAGTCTTCAGGTTTGACGGCCTCAGGGTCGGGGATCTTGGCCCTCTCATCCCAGTCCTCGGGTTTGGAGTCGTTGGGGTCATCGATCTCCTTGGCTGGGTTGACGGGAGGGATGACGTCGTGCAGCAGGTTTCCCCGGCCCACGCTGGATTGGTCGATGAACATCTCATAGCTGTTGTCAGGGTTCAGGACTAAGGGAGGGGCAGGAGAGGAGAAGAATATGAAGGATGGTCAGTTTATGTACAGTAAGTAGTAGAAATGTTGTTGGGGACTATTAAACATGCACAAGCTTTAACCTTTCAAACAGCCTCATGACCATGAAAAAGCATTTGAGCTCATATCTTCATCTTGGAATTCACCTTTTTGGATAGAAGCACATACACACATTCTAATCCCTCACCACCATGTACCCTATATTCCCTTCCGGCACATTCCCTGCCCTTCCTCACCCAGGGTGTAGAGGTGGGTCTTCTTGTCGGTGTAGAACTTCTTGAGGTCCACGTCGGCCCTCTTGGCATGCTTCTCCTCCAGGTCCTTGTTCAGGGGGTTCTGGTGGCGGAAGATGAAGTGGAGCTTGTAGTCCTCACCGCACTTGTCGGGTCCGAACATGATGCTGTAGGGCGTCCTGTCGTGGAACTGCTCCTGCAAAATTAGCATAAATTCATGTTTTCACAAGAAAATAATAGTTAGTAGATTGTGATGGATCATGAAGGTGAGGCAGATGTTGAAGATGATGCCGATCATGACTTACCAGATCCAGATGGTCGGAGTCTGATAGAAGTTTGATGTAGGCTCCGCCACAGTCAATCCCATCCTGAAAGTTCACCTCATACCTGAGAGGATAAAAACACTGGTGTTACGAGACTCAAGTGATTTACTACACTCATCCGGTCGTCCTCCTTAGATTCATAAGTCGGTTCGCAATGTGTCATTTCAGTAGGAAAGCAGTATCAGCAGTAGGCTTTCCATCATGTGTGTTATTTTCTGTGTTCTTTTGGTCACAATGAACAACCTGAGATAATATGGAGATGTCTGCTCTTTTCTAGCAAACATTACAGAGGGGATACACATTATATCAGGTGAAAAAACGGCCTGATATAATGTGTATCCCCTCTGTAACCTTTGCTAAAACCTTTTTTCAGCCTCTCCAAAAATATATTTTCAACCTTTCGAAATTTAGTAGTAGAAAATATTTTTCTAACCTTTAGAAAACGTTTTTTTCCCCTACTTTTTGTTGTTGTTGCATTTTTAAAAATCAAAATCATTTTTTTCTCAATCATATATAGCAATATATCGCCCAGCCCTAATTGTCAGTAAATAAAATTGCAGAGTGAAAGCTGAAAGGCGAGGACCCACTGGACGACGAGCGCGTCATCCTCGAAGACAAAAGGTTTGTTGAGCAGGGCAGAGATGGCGTGGTGTTTGGCCCGGGACTTGAGCACCAGCCCCAGGTCCCCTGGCACCTTGTTCTCCTTCAGCTGCTCCACTGACCACTTGCCTGGCAGAGACAAGAGGAGATTAGGAGGAGAAGGGACACACTCTCTGGCTCCCACTCACAACCAGAGAGAAAGATCAACACAACCGTGGTCAGTGCCAACCTCTCACACTTCTATCGTCACTTACCATCATATTTTGCTATGTCATCATCTGCATCCTCCTTCATTGTTTTCGACACCTGCCAACTGCAGAGGTCAACACAAGGTCAAAAGTTTCTTCATCCAATGACAATTGCGGTAGTTGTGTCAGATGGCTTTAAACAGAATACATCTCTCTTCAAGGCCAGTCATGTAATGAAGTAACATCAATACCTGTCAAGTGAGCCGTCATCAAACGTTTCGGCAAAGTAGACCTCCCCAGTAGGAACTGGTGTCTTGTACGTGACCTGAGGGGTTCAGTCAATGGAAGACATTATTACCATAACAGGTTTGGTTAAACCAACTATCCCTTTAGGCTTCTAAATGAACCACAACAGCTAATTAATTAGTTATTACAAAATGTGATGAGCCGCTCATCAATGCAAAACTCGATCCAAGGTCAGCATCCAAATAGGAACACTTATTCATACCCTGGCCACACACAAACACTTCCTGTGTGGGTCCGTCCTGTGACCTTCGACTGACCTGGAAGGAGACATTGGCATCCACTCCGGCCTCCTCGTCAGCCTCCGTCTCGGCAGAGTCGCTATCCTCTACCAGACCCTCGTCCTCCTCCCCCAGTAGCTCGTCCTCCTCTTCCTGCTGGGCCTCAATCGGTGACAGGGGCAGGCAGGACAGGAGCAGCACAAGCACCCAGCTCCACCACAACTTCATCTGAAAGGTCATCAGAGAGGAAGGGAGGGAAAGAGAGGTGAGAGAAGAAGGAATGGATGAGTAGGGGACGGGTGTGGTCAGGGTAAAAAGAAGGGGGGAGGAATGAAAAGGAGGGAGGGGAGGATGTGGAGAGCGACAGAGGTGGAAGGAGCGATAGACGGACAGTTTGGAGGAGTTTGAGGTGGGGAGTGGGAGTGAGACCCATGAGGAGACAGTTGATGGAGGGTAGAAAGAGGAGGTGCCGTAAAAGACGAAGATATAAATAGGCAGGAGAGCGACAGAGGTAGGGGAGGATAGAAGGAGAGGGGGAGGAGAGGAGGGGGAGGCAGACAAACGGATAGGTCAGTTGTTTAATCTGTCCTCAAGTTAAGGCAACACCCTAATCTTTCCATATCCCATGAGATAAAACCAGATTACTATCCCTTCCACTTTACAGTTGTGAGTGGTAACCACATTAGTGGATACTGATGGCTTTTGATAAGTAGCCTCCCTTATATCGCTAGTGGAAAAAAAGAGCTTCCAACCACAAACAGTAAGGTTTCGTTTTGGAACACAGACATGTCTAATAGGATATTATGAACATAGCATTTCAGTAAGTAGATAGGGTTCGTACATTATTACAATTACTTTCCCTGTATTCTTATCAGGTGTCATCTGGTATCTTAGGGAATTGACACGTCATATAGCGTTATAACTATTTATATTGAAATAGCTATGTATGCTCATTCGGTTAGCTTTAGAAGGGCATTTCAGAGTTGGTTGGGTAAGGGTGGCCAACCATACACGGAATCAATGGCCTGCCTAGCATTTTATCATTTTCGGAGATGTTAACATCAGGGAACCGGGTTGTACATCAACCTACAGCTGCTGTGTAAGCTATCCGCCATGCTAGCCCTAACAACCTAGCTATTTGTCTAATCTAGCTATACGAATACGTTACTGGAACATTCTGCACCAAGAATACGTGTGCATGGTGTAACTAGCCTAGCTGTAACTTAACACAGGGTTTAGCAAATACCAGATAAACTGGCCGTTTTCTGCTTTATACAAGCTCATCTGGGTCAGCTTTTCTGGGTGGTACTATTAAAAGGATCACCAACCGCTGCTGAACTGGTACGGGACGTCCTCACCAGCACCATCATCATCAGTAACACTTCTCCTCTGATAAAGGCGCGCCAATCGCGCCTCTCCAGCGCAAAGACTAGCTAGGAGCCCCCTACTGTAGAGTAGCTGGCCTATAACATTTTTAAGCTACCTTATGGCTGTAAAAGTCCAGAACATGAAATCTAGCTAGTGCTAGCTAAAGTAGTCAAGGCACACACTGAAAACGAATCATCACATAATGCAGCTAGCTAGCTAGCTAACAAGCTACTATTAAGCTATATAGAGGTTAGCTTATGCTAGTTAGCTTGCTAACACAACGCAAACGATGATGGAGCATGTTGGGGGAATGAATGGGTGAAAGCAAACTAACCTTGTCAAATTGTGAAAGTACTCAAACTAAGCAAGGCTTTCTCTGGTAATATTCTTTGGTAATATTTTCCAACGACAATCTTCACTGTGTATTGACCCACTTTGAGTGGGGGAAAAACAGCTACCAAGCTAGGCCTGATGGTTACTGAGGGTTGAAGACCCTCGATGATGACAGCAAGTGTCAAGAAGTGGTTGGCGATTTCAGCGCACTGCGAACTGCGCAAGGCCAGAAAGAGAATTTCAAAATAAACGTTCTTACCATGAACTTAATTTTCGTCCCTGTCATCCACATTTTTGTCCTCTGATGTATTTTTACATGATCAGATATAGTATATTTGTTCTAAAATTATATAGGATTGCCTTGTCGCTTTCATACAAAGAATGTTTCATCTTGATATCATTAAAACATGTTCAAGACCTTTAGTTTGACAATTTCTCCCACCAGGCGGAGTTCACATGTGTTGATAATTCATGGTGGACACACGTTTGGCACCGAGTGTTTAACATATCTGCAACCTTTTGAGAGCCACAATGAAAGAAACACCGTTGTCAAATTGTGAGCGACAGTTCCTTTTGAAAGCTATTGAGGAGAAGAAGGTAAGTTGCTATGTTTAGGGTACGTAACTGAATGTATGGTGTACCACCTGCGTGCTAGCTAGTAGCTTGCACAAAGCACGAAGTTCTGCACATCACAACGTACTATTTAGTAACAAATCAAATTGTCACTTCATTTACGTGAACCATTTACCATACTCTCTAGCGCCTGGATGGAAGACAGACTTATGACTATAGAACTATAAAGATATCCTTCGGCACTGACTATGGATGTTGCTTTGTTGATCTTGGGAAGACGAGGTGAGATTTTCAGCCCCATGTTTTCCATTAGAATAGTTACTCAAACGTAAGTTAATTCCTTTGTTATACGAATGTGTTAATTTCAGAGTTATGACGCAAGTCTCATGTGAGCTCGTCGTCCCGAAAGACAACCGACCATCGGACGGAATAATGTTTTTCAATGTAGAGTTATCACCTATGGCGTCGCCTGGTTTTGAAGTTGGCAGGTAAATTTACTTAAGTATATTACACCCACGCATAAACCTAACACCACCATCACAGTTAAAAATGAGTATTGTCATTGTTTTCTTTCTACAGGCAGTCCGAACTGCTGGTGAAGTTGAACAGACAACTGGAGAGATGTCTGAGGAACTCTAAATGCTTTGATACAGAGTCTTTATGTGTGGTGTCTGGTGAGAAGGTAGGCTCAGTCAGGGGCAGAGATTTGTTTTCAAAGGTGGGTGGGACGGGAATTTATGACAGAGGATGTGGCCATTAAATATAATGTTCTTAAAAAAGGGTGTGTGTGAGACATGTTTCACCCACCTGTTATGAAACCTATGCCCCTGAGCTGTGTGAATTTATAGTGCATGTGTAAGTCTATTTTTCATTCCCCTTAGTTACGGTAGCCCGTACCGAATCTATGTCTGCCTCGGTAACCGTGTGTTTGTTTTCCAGGTGTGGCAGATAAGGGTTGATGTTCATGTCCTGAACCACGACGGCAACCTGATGGATGCGGCTAGCGTGGCCGCCATCACTGCTCTTTCCCACTTCAGACGGCCTGACGTTGGTATCCATGGAGAGGAGGTCACCGTGGTGAGGACCCCTTGGTGGTCATCAGCTGCTGTAGAAACAAAGACTGTGGCGTTTTCGGTGCAGGTGTGTTTGTCAATGACTGTAGTGTTGGGGTGTGTGCTTGTTTTGTGTGTGCAGTACGGTTCAGAGGAGAGAGACCCCATCCCTCTCAGCATCTACCACATGCCAATCTGCGTTAGCTTCTCTTTCTTCCAACAAGGGTAAGCACCCTTGCTCTTCATCTCTCAGACACTACAGCAATCATGGATCTCTCTGACTTCCTTTTCTCAAATTCACATTTCTTCTGTTGTCTTCTGCTTAACACACACGCGCGCACACACACTGACACACACTGTTATGTGCCCAGGACCTACCTGTTGGTGGACCCGTGTGAGAGGGAGGAGCGTGTGATGGATGGCCTGCTGATGATCGCTATGAACAAGCACAGAGAGATCTGTTCCATCCAGTCCAGTGGGGGCATCATGCTGCTCAAAGAACAGGTGGGAGGGAGGGACAGTTAGAATTTGAGAAGTGGAGGGAGGAGACGTGGAGATGGATGGACGGAGATATTAAAGAAACCATTTTGGCTCAAAATGGCTTCCGGCACATCTACATGTTTTTAGATTGCCACCAGCTGCCATTTCGGCTGAGAATTGTAATCATGCGTTTGTTGTCGTCAGGTGCTGAGGTGCAGCAAGATCGCCAGTGTTAAAGTTACAGAAATCACAGAGCTCATTCACAAAGCCCTGGAGAACGACAAGAAAGCCAGGTAGGATGGAAAGAGGTTTTATATGACTGCAATAAAATAATGATCCGAGTTGTCTATTTGGAAAAAAACAAACGATTGTAATGAAGTATTCTAGTAGCGTCAAACTTTTTATATACATATATAAAACATATACTGTGGACATGTTCTGACCTTCCAGGAAAGAAGGCGGTAGGTGTGGCTTCGCAGAGTCTATGCCACGAGAGCGAATCACCGTGCTGAAAAAGCAGGAGACGCCGGTGGAAACGATGGACATCAAAGAGAAAGCCAAAGAGATCATCCACAGAGCAGAGCCCCCATCCCAATTGTATCCTCCCCACAATATGTTAAAGTCACCAGTCTGGGGCATGATCAAAAGGCTGAAATGCCACACACAAAATTAATAAGAATGCTTGCTGATCTGGGAGATGAGGTTTGAGACCTAGAACAGAGGTGAGAAAGTCTCTTTCTCAGATCCAGCTCTATATCTCCCAGATCTCTCGTCACATCTCCCTTGTCCTTAACCATTGGTCTGTCAGGGTGTCGTCTCCTGTGCTGCCGGCTCCAGGCACAGGCCAGGTGGGCGAAGGGCTCCAGAACAGCTGGGGTCTGGAGGAAGACGAGGAGGATGATGAAGATGAGGGCGATGTAGTGATGTTGGAAAAGCGTGGGAGGAGAGGTATGGGAGAGACTAGCTGTGGTTTAAGAGTGAGATGGATGAATGGATCTGGAAAAATAGTAATTTGTCTATTCTGAGACTGATTTCCTGTTTCCGTTTTCCTCAAGTGGATGTTGTGGTCATATCGGACAGTGAGGAGGAGGAAGTGGTCATGCTTAACCAGGAAACATCAGAGCCGGCTCCCAAATAAGTACTTGAATTGTCATCTAGTATTTTGTTTTTGTTTTGCAGTTTCACTTACATCATTCTACCACTAAGGGGCACCACATGAATTGCATGAATAATAAAATGCAAGTCATGGACTGGGATTTGAAAATCATTCTTTGTACTTCCCTCAGGATTAAAGGGTCTGCCATGAAGAAAACAACAAGGTCCGTGCAGTGAGACACCAGCCCAGATCCCTCTCGACACCTCCTCAGTCTGACAGATTATCTACATTTGTAAAATGGGCTATAAAATATATTACTCATTATTATTATTAAAAGCAACATTTTCCAATGTCTCTCAGTTTCGATTTACTTAGGGAGATTTATCAAGTTGTATGTGTGTATTAAGAGTGTCAATGTAATGCATCACTTAGCATTAATTAGAATTTTGCAGTGGTCAGACAGTATTGTAGCATTATGACATGGCCCAAAGGCAACTATTTATTTCAACATTAGTAAACCAGTATGTACGGTATGCAGCTCAACACATTGTTTTTCGGAAGAACTTCCATGGCCACTAGGTGGCTGTTTGTGTGCTATACACACTGACTGTTCAAGAAGTTAGTTGACAGGATAGATATTTGCGTCGTCTTGTCACAGAAGCAAGATACAATGAAATCCATAAATGTTTCATTTAAATACACTTTGCAGCAGGAAGGAACCTAGTCTACCGTACACAGACAACAATCCTTTATATTATCACACTTATAACAACAAACATGTTAACCTACATGTATGACACACCAACCACTACTGGGATGATATGTGTCTGCAAAAAAGCAAGGCACAAATTGAAGGCAGTTTAAACTAATACACATTTCAATAACATGAAAGACTTGTGTAACTCACTTGGGTATACATGGCATAAGTATTTTGATAAAACACTTTTCGCATCAAAGCTAAATACTGTAAAATAATACTAGCCATATTATTATTACGAGCCAAAATTGTACCAAATAAACACAACATGCAAAGAACCTAACATCCACTCTGATTATATAGACAGAGATAAGTGCTTTATCAAGACAGAGCACAGCCAAGATTGACATGACATTAGAATTGTTGCCACAGGAGACCAACACAATAAGGTGCAGAAAACATCCCCATCCCATTATAACATTGTCAATGTCTTCCACCTTTGGTCCTTAAGATCAAGTGTCAATAGTGATTATAAATAAATACATATACACTTTGACATACTTGCCATTTGTCTATTTCATAGCAATTTTGTATTTTAACTCTAGTGTTGTAAAGCCAAGATACAGATTATGCATTTAAAGTAAATCTATTGAACAGTGTGAACGGGCCAACAAGTTGTTTTGTTCTGTATACATTTACAGTTTTTCTCAATTGTTTACACACAAATACTGGTACTTGAGACACAATGACCACAACATGTAACTCATGCACCAACCCCATGAACCAATTGTGCTAAACTACAAGCACAATTCCTGCTTTACACTCAAATTGCAGTTCTAACACACACTTTTTTCCAAACACTACACACAATTCCTTGCATTTGGCACAATTTTCATGAAGAAAATCTTTTGTTTTCACAAAGAACACACGGCCATTCAAATACGCACACTGACTCATCACATGGGCAAACACCTGTCACACAGTTTTACAATTAGCAATCAGAGCTTTAGAATAAAAGGGCAACAGGTGAACTTTTCTGTTTTTGAGCAATGGATGCCAACATTGGAAACAGAGGCAGAGGAGTGAGAGTAAGAGGAGGAGGACAGGGAGGACGAGGATGAGGAAGGCCAAGGACCATAATTTCTGATGAGATCCGAGCCGCTTTGGTTGACCATGTAGTCAACCATGGTCTAACAATGAGGGAGGCTGGGCAAAGAGTACAGACAAATTTGAGCAGGTACACTGTAGCATCCATCATCGGGACTTTCCGAAATGAGAATAGGTAAGAAATCTACACTCACTACAAAAATGACTAAATGTAAATGTAATTGCAGTAGGCCTACTGCATATCAATACAGTACTCAATGAGTACAGTAGTACAGTATTGCCTGTGGACTGTTCTGTAGGACTGTAAAATAAAGTATGTTTCAAGTATTTGGAAAATGTATTCCTACTTTGTATTCCTACACAGTATTTACAGTATTTTACTATTTGTTTGTCAGAACTGAAAGATTACCAACACAAGGTGGTCGGGAACGCCTTCTGTCTCCTGAACAGGAAACTGAAATCATGAACATGGTCCTAGAAAATAACGCCATAAAATTACGGCAAATACAAAGAAAAATAATAATAATGTAACTGTATACACTATACAGTAAATTATTCAGTTGTTTTGTATGTAAACCACTGTATGTGCAACTTTGTGTTGGTTGGGATGTACACTGTGTACATATATGTAAAATATATTTGTTACCGTGTATTTCTGTGTTCTGAGTATAAAAACAATATTCTCAAATATTTTACAACACACGTATGTATGTACTGTCTGTAGTAAATGTAACACTGAACAAAAAAAGGCCTAACTCACTATGATGAATGAAGAATAAGTGTTTTCCATTCATCATAGTGTTTTACATGGAGCACATCAGTGTTCAAATGGTTCTTATAAATGTCTATTCATATGATGGTCTGTGTTTGTCATTTTAAAACAAAATACCATTTTGAGATTAAATAACATTGTTTTGAATGTTAAGTTTAATTTTGTAGGAGAAGTGAGGGGTTTTGCCCATTGTGTGTGTGTTTTTTTGATTTGTGTGTAGAGTTCTGAGAGTATGAGGTATGCATTCAGAAAATGTGTGTAACCAATCGAGAAAAACTGTAATTCAGAGGAGTACTAAATAGGTCACACCGCCCTGGTTTGAAAAACTGCCAAGTCAGAGAACTATATTAGTGTGTGTAATGAGATTGCGTGAGATGTAAGATCAAATATTTTTGAATTATGTTAAATGTTGTCATATGCTGAAGTCATCTGGAATAATTAAAGAAATAACGGTGTGGTTCTCATGTCAATAAAGTGGGCCCTGAATGACTCTTTGGCAGATTCCAGACACAGAACATTCTGAAATGTTGAACATTGAAATTTAAATAAATAACAGATCAGTCTGACACACACACACCTGCAGTAGAAAACTGTCCACTACCATCATTGTTACTATGTAATTTTTCACCAAGTTGAGGTAGGCTCAATGGTTCAGTCTAAATTATCTATTCATATATGGGTAACAAAAGGACATTAGTTCATTATGTATCTCCCCCCAGTCTGAAGACTACCATCTTGTGTGTGTGTGTGTGGAGGGGGGTTAGGGTTGGGGGGTTATACTTCTCGACTCATACCACCTCTTGCTATGCCAGTGTGCTTTGATAGGTGGCATCATTAATTTGAACAGCAATTAAAATAAGTAATACTAGAAACTAATATTAGTATTATTAGGGTTTTGCACGGCGTGCTGTTCGGCAGTTAGGGCACCTTGAGCAGCAGTTCATATGTGGCGTTGATGATGCCCCAGGACAGCACAGAGCGGTGGTAGTTCAGGTGCACACCGCGGAACAGCAGCACCACCCGCCCGCCCCGCTCCTTCAAAATGGCCGCCAGCACCTCCCTTCCGGATGGAAAGTGGCCCCCGATCTGCGCCTGGGCATGGGATTTGACCACGTTGAGAGGGTAAAAAAGGACCCCCAGGAAGGCCCCCAGAAGACCCCCACAGACAAAGTCGCTGAGGAGGTGTGCGGCGTGGGAGTCAGCCTGGGGGAGGAGGTCCTTGAGGGGGCCGCGTAGTGCGAAGAACAGGGCGTTACTTGGGCCGTTGCGGAGCAGGATGGGGACAAGGCCACGGTAGCACTCGCGCACGCCATGCTCTTGCAGGAGCATTCGGAAGGTGTGGACCGTGTTCTGAAAGCGGGCGTGGTGCCGGGGGTCTTGGAGTAGGGTCTGGACACGCTCGAATGGTGTGAGGGCGGCCTCGGCAGTGCCTGACAGAAAAAGTTTTTGAAAGCATTCCTAATTGTCAAACAAACAGCCACACAAGGAAAGACTTCTGAGAAGCAGCCATGAGCTGTTTAGTAAGTAAGATGTTACTGTTACACCGTAATGTTAGTTTTGCTCAAAGTGTCGGGTAGCTGAGCTATGGTTACTTTGCGATGTGGCTACTGACAGTTCCTTACTATGCACTTCTGAACCTTGATCTTCTGCTGTACTTAATAAATGAACTAAACCCCTCAGTTTGGAAACGTTATTTCGGTCGATTATTCCTCCCCTTCAGTAATACCAATTGGTATTGTATTTTATATCGTTGGAGAGCCTGATTAGTCACCTTTACAACGAGGTACAACCTAAGGATCGTGCATTCGTGGAACGAGCAACACAGCTAACCGGGCGGGTAGCGGCCCAAAATGTTTTGCCATAATCCCCTGCAATATTCTTCTGTTGATATTCACTCTAATACCAATTGGTATTATTGAAGGGGAGGAGTAATTGACCGAAATAATGTTTCAGAACTTTTTTTGAGGGGTTTATTTGTAAGTTGCTTTGGATAAAAGCGTAAAAAACTTCACCTGCTAGGATAGCGGCAACACTGCGAGTGAGGAGCTCTGGCGCACCCGTGTGTTGAGGCAGCAGACGGGAGAAGTCCTCATACCTGGAACCATATTAAGGTTTGTGTGTTTAGTCAAGACAGGTCAGTCAAGATACCAAGTGGTTATAGTTGAAAAATCAGTTGGAAATGCTAGTTTGGGGTGTGAGGACTGTTGGAAAGAATGGTGTCATATACATACAGTCCAAACATGATGGCCACGGTTGTGGTCTTCTGGAGAAGGGGGGGAAGGAGACCTCTGTAGAGGGTCCTGAGGCCGTCCTGCTGGAGCTGACACACTGCCTCCATCACACCCACCCCAAAAAGCTGCTGGCGGAACAACACCTGGGAGGGGGGAGTTCAACATTTTGGTTTTGCAAATCAATGTATTTTCATGTCTTGACTTCTAAGTTTATGTTACTCCAAAGTGCCTCTGACAGCAGGCTATAAATAAACGTCTTGATTGTCAGGACGGCTTTTTACTGGTCTGTGACAGATCTGAACAGATGGAGGCATATGTCAGGCCAAGGGGGCATAGTTTGAAACACTAATAAGCCTTGTGTTACGGCCTTATGTGATAAGATCCCAGTTCAGCTGACCTTGTGTATGGGGAAGGTGACCACGATGTTGGTGAAAGCAGCACAGGAGCCACACAGGTAGTGCTTCTTCCTGGGGTCTACATTAGGAAGGAGCATCCGTCCTCTGCCACAAGACGCCCCCTCTGTGTTATGGGCCTGGGGGGTCATGGCGAACTGCTTTCACTCTGGACTGACGGGAAACTCCATAGTCTCATCCATGGCCACACTTCCACATGTACCAGGTGCCCGGCATTAAAACACAAAATTCTAGAATGGAAATTAGTTGTTAACCCTTGTGTTATCTTCGGGTCGTTCTGACCCATCAGTCATTGTGACCCACCGTCGTATTGCGACAACTTTACCGCATACAAAAACAAAGTGAAGCATTTTCTTTTAACCGTTGGGCTGTCTCAGACCCCCCACATTGCGAAGGTTAAAAGAAAATTATTTTTATTTGTTTTTGTATTGGGTAAAATTGGGTAAACACAACGATGGTTCGTTATGAACCTTTGGGTCATGTGACCCGAAGGCAGCACGAGGGTTAATGTTGCTAAAACTCCAGAGAAAATACTGTATACAATCATCTTTTTATTCTCAAAAAGCACACAGTCAGTAATGGCTCACCATAAAAGATTACAATGAATCAGAAAACGTATTTGGGGCTCCCTAATCAGGTCCTAAAACCATGCATTCAATTAGTACTGAGTACTACAGACTAAAACACAAACATATTTTACATGAAAACCAGTCTAACAACTAGGAGTTAGACTGGTCCTAGCGCTCACGGCACTTGTGTGCTAATCAGCAGCTCTGATGTGATTTAATCTGGTGTCACAGAAAAGGCATTCCATGGTTGTGACAGCTATGTCTGTTACTCATCGGGGCCCATCAACATGTCAACTCATTCTATACCCTATACAATATGTTTTAGTGCTTCACAGTGAAACACTGGGGGTGGCACAGTGACAGTAGTGACAGACAGCTGCTCATCTTCAACGGAGGACAGGGGCCAGCAGACAGGAAGCTTGCAACTAGTCAACGAAAACAACCACACCCAACTCGTTAATCTTTCATCATGGTGTGTGAAAATGGAAAAGAACAGAATTTTGGAGATCAATTCAAATTTTGATAAATAGGCAAGAGGTTGTGCCTAGACTTGTACAGGCACCTCATCAAGTATTGCGTCTACTTTGATGGTGTGTTTGCCTCTCTGTGTGGGTCGACATGCGTAGCGTATACACAGCAAACACCTCACCTGTCGTTGGATGCAATCCTGTAACATTTTCAGAAACCATTTTTTTTTTTTTGACATCAAAATAATGTCATTTTTAGGGGCAAAGGAAAACTAAGGAACAAGAGATAGGGTAGATGTGTCAGGGTAAGATCAATTACTATGACAGGTAGCTATTGTGTCTGTGTCTGAACGCACACTGTCACGCTTGTTCAAATCATACAAACAACTCATCACAACAACTAATTTTAGCAATCATTATACTCACTGACGATAAATACGACTGTTTAAAACATGGCATTTACCATCAAAGTGGGACCTTTTCGCTTTGTTTTATTTGATGCCCTTCGTGTCTGTTGTTATAGCCTACCAAGGCTATTGTATTGCACAGCGCCCTTTTCCGCATTGCATTCTGCATCGTCACGACCTCCCAACCAGTTCTCGTCTCTGATTGGTAATTTCATCTTCGAACAAAAACGCCATGTGTAGCAGTGCATCTTTTTTGTTTACTGTAAAAAATAAAAACAAACGATGGTTACGTAATGTATTCCATTCCCTATTTTCAGACAAAAAATAATTTCCGGGTATTTTTGGCGTTCTTGGTGACTTGTGTTCTTTGGATTGGAACCGTACTTGGGCAATGAAAGATGACGTCAAACCAGTTCGCAAGAACACAAGAACGGAGAAAAACGTAAACAGCCACTCGGCCCATTTTTCTCTCTCACTCATAAAAAGTGTAACCACGTGCTTGGATAATTGATTGCCTGTACTGGCACGTTGGGTAAAATGTAAATCAAGATAAATGCATGTCTTTTTGACATGCATGACAGTCCTTAACATGATTCATATTTTCGTGGTCAACAAGACAAGGTGGATTGGACTGCAAAAACGTGCATATGCAAACTACTCCCATATGCAAATGTGTGTTTCTTAATTTGCGAGTAGTTTGTTCGCACTAGGGTAATAAGGAATAATTTAAGCTTGGAGTGGTTGCAAATGGACACACCAACACTTGTAAAGATTGAGTCTGAATAAGCAATTGTAGTTTACCTTTTTATTTTCACAAAACAACCCCACGATTTACAATGGATTATAGTAAGACCTCAAGAGGACAGACCTACCTCGAGGCTCAGTATAGACTACAAACACGCTGCAGAGTCGCAACATTCAACCACAATTCACTTTGCGTTTCCATTCTCTATGTAAAACAATTTGGTCTCGAAACTAAATTTTAATTAAAATGCTGTCAAATTATTATTTTTTGCTTTGCCCACAAAGACGACCATAGTTACCTTTCTGAAGAGGTGTGTTTTTGCCACACCTCTGTTTCTGAAGAAGTGTGTTTTTGCCAAAGTAACGGTTAGGGATGAAGCCTAGTGCACCAGTAAATAAAGGATTTCCCTGCGCACTATGCATTCAAATACTTTGAATGGGGCTTTGAGAAGGTGTATCCTAATCACCTCCCCTACACTGACAGCACTGAGACTGTTAACCTTGTGCTACTTGATATGGCAACTGGGTTTATCCAAGGCGATGGTAACACGAGTAACCAAGAGGACTCCAAGTTGAAGAGGAAAACATATTGCACTTAGTCGCTATAAGCATTTCATTAGACATTGTCAGATTACATTTAGCAAAACACCTTTTAGTTTTTCAGTCTAAATTAGTTGTCCAGATTATTTCTAACAAATAATTTGTTTCACTGATTAAGAATGTCCTATAATTTCTTTTTCAATAGTCTATTAACTTTTTGCCTGTGCAATGCATAAGGTTGAGCTTTGGTAAAAGTATATACACTTATAATATAATCAAAAAAAGTCTGTACAGTAGAAGAGTATTTTACAGGAATTCCCATACACATGTAAATAAAAAATTCATGCGTACCAAAAAAAATCTAAAACGCACAATTCTTGGCTGGCTGGTACTAGGATTTGTTTGAACAGTATTGCAACACATCAAACGGCGGCCACTGCGGTGGTGTCCACTTTAATAATGTTTGTATCTCTCCGATTTTCTGATTCTATCAAGAGACCTTTGCATGACTTGGTTTGCATGAAACCAAGATGGCCTGCTCCTCTCTCACCCACAACCGGCCTCTTCCCCCCCCCCCCTCTCTTAACAGCTGGTGTCTAGCAATTGCTTGGAGGCTGCTGGGTTTTTGGTCTCTGCTTGGACGACCTTCTTGCCCTGTTCCTGGCTGATGCCGAACACGTCCCAGCGCTCCGAGAGCAGGCCCTTATTGAAGATGAGGGATGCCAGGTAGGAGAAGAACAGGATGGACACAATGGTTGTCAACATGATGGTGGTGCGGAAGGGGAAGAACTGGGTGAGCCGTCCTTCGGCGTCTAGACGGCAGCCGGGGTAATGGATGAGGGGCGGTAGATTGATGAGGGGCTCGCCGCTCATGAACCTCAGGACCATGCCGGAGAAGAAGCCCACTGTGGCACCGTAACCATTGGAGATCTTGAAGAAGAGTACGCAGACCAGCTGAGGGAACATGATGGTGTAGGACATGTCCACGCCAACCAGCCAGAACACCAGCACACTGTTGTCCAGGAAGGTGAGGGCCGTGCCGGCCAGTCCCACCACCACCACCGAGATACGGATCACCCACTGCATCTCCCTGTCTGAAGCCTTGGGGGGGGGGGGGGGGGGGGGGTTGAAGAAAGGGATGTATAGCGATACAGGGATGCAAGGGGGAAAACGTGTTGAGAACTGAGAGAATCGTGACAAAGCATAACAAAGAGTTAATTCGTTTAATGTAGTCTGTTTTATGAAGTTTCTGATCACTGTTTATATAAACAGTACAACTGCCCGTATTTAGGCCTCAATCTGAAAGGCCAGTAACAATATAATCTTTGTAGTCACAGTGAAAACTAGTTATGCCCCAGTAACATTAAATCCATATGGTGACAAACTATTCTCAACATGAGTTGAAACAGGCTTGAGAACATTCTGCCATTGTTTAACGCCTCCCTGGTTGTCATGTTGAACATTCCTAGGAGGCATGGCAGAAACAACATAGGAGCTCAAAAGCTACTTTGTTTTCCCAAGCCAGTAGTGTGTGTGTGGGGGATGGGAGGGGGTATATACAGTATAATCATCTGGTCAGAGGGTAAATATCATCTACCTACCCACACAAGTCGGCCTTTAGAAAGTGTCGACCAATAAATGTGTCCTTGTTTTCAGTAGAAAAGTGTCCTTCTTTTGGTGATGTTGTGTTGTTAGGGCAATGTAGTTAAATTCTGGTGTTGTTGTTGTGGTGTAACATTGTGTCAAAACTTAGGTTGGGCTCAGGTTTCAATAATGCTGCTATGACATTTCAATGACATTGCACTGAGGTCTAAAAATGACATTGCTTCAAGATTCTCGTGCTCACCTGTTTCCTACAGATGTTCTTGTAGATGTTGGAGGAGAACATGGAAGCCGAGGAGAGGAGGGCAGAGTCCATGGATGACATCACGGCGGCTGCGACAGCCCCGATGCCGATGATGGAGATGTAGTGAGGGGTGAGGTGGTGAAGGGCGAGGGGCAGGATGGAGCCGGCCTGGCCGCGCTCATATGGTGTGGGTAAACCATACGCTGTCATATTCCAGTCTGGGGAGCAGAAAATGGGTTATTTAGTTTGTCGGTTTGTTTGTGGAGTACTTAAAACATTTGAAAATGTTTCCACATTGTTTGCATTTAGCAGACACTTTTATCCACTGCGACTTACAAATAGTGCATATAGAAAGTACAGAAGAAGACCGAGGATCAGAAGTGCAGAGTTCTAACAGGATTAGCTGGTGACAGTCAGGGAACCGTCTTTATTTACAAGCCACTTCGCAAAGTAACCACCTCTCGGCTACCAGGCAAAGTGAAGAAAAAAGAAAACTACAGGGCAACAATAACATCTCATTTACAGAAGTGCATAGCACAGTGCAACATCAAACACTTCCATGGGTGCAGTCTCTTGTCAGACAGTGGGACAACAGGATCTCAAACATAACATGCAAAGAAGGGACCAATTTGCAGGTATCACAAAAAGTAGCAAAAGCTTATTTCAGTTTCCTTTTGCTCCTGGTCGCTATATGAGCCTCCGTCAGTGTATTACTCTGCCTGGGAAAGCCTGTTCTGCGTGTTCAGTGGGTTTCATGCACACATTTGATTCTCAAATCTCTCATATGATCATTTGTGCTTCCTCGTGTAGCAAAGTCAACCGTACCACACATAGCCGACACCCTGTCACAACCATCTCACCCATCCACACCAGTCACCACACTCCGCTTGTGAAGCCCTCTTATGTCCAATGAAGCTTGCTTGAGACATTACATTTACATTTACATTTTAGTCATTTAGCAGACGCTCTTATCCAGAGCGACTTACAGTAAGTACAGGGACATTCCCCCCGAGGCAAGTAGGGTGAAGTGCCTTGCCGGGAATCGACCCAGCAACCTTCTGATTACTAGCTCGATTCCCTAACCGAGACAACACGTCTCCATAAACTATTTGTCTTCTCTGTTTGTTGCGGGAATTTAAACAAAGAACATACCTTGTCAGAACCTTAAGGCAAAAGTTCTTCATGACTTCATCTTTATAACAACAAGAGTAGAAGGTGGAGATTTATGAGAGGAATAGGTGTGATGTTTGCCACTTTGTTTTAATGTTGTGTTTACTGTAATTTTTATTCTAGTAACTCTTTCTCCTTGAAAGATAACAAAGTCATCCTTGGTGTCTATATTAAGCTAACATTATAAAACAATCCTTCAACTATATTTTGTTACTGTACAAAGATGTCCAGAACAATTATTGAACACTTATGAACCAGCCAGAAACCAGTTCACACCTTTGGTAGGTGTGAATAAAAGAGGGGGGAGTTGAGAATCCAGCTTTCCCCAATCAACTGACTTCAGAGACAGGACTCCTCCTAACTCTGAACTGTATGAAACTCTTGAGATGACAATCTATCTCTGAGTCAAGTGATACCAACGATGGCGTGGTAAACGCTGTCAGGATTGTCATTCCACAGGATCTCACCAAGCTTCTCCTGGGATTCAACAAGATTAGGGATTGCAACACTACCTGAACAATTCTGCGGAAAAAGTACCCAAACCGCAATTCGAATTGCGACCCGACTGAAATCACGCAGACTAAGTCTCATGATCCCTGCATCAAAGCAGGGTTTGCTTTGATGCTTCGACTTACAATATTCTTCAAATGGGCCTCGCACACGAACAGCCCTCAACCTCACGTGTGTTCTGGTATGAGTGGTTCACCTGTGGATGCAGCCACAGCCCCCACAAGGATGGAAGGGATGCCCAGCACCAGGCAGAAGGCGGAGGAGGCAAAGCAGGTGACCTGGGCCTGGGTGTAGGAGGAGGCCGACAGGATCCTCTGGTAGAATGCCTGGTAGGCCAGACCACCGAGAGCCTGGGGAGAAACAATGGACTCAGGGATGGGAGAGGTCATGAACTATTATGAAGTGTGTTTATGTGGGTGCGAGTAGATGTGTGAGGGGATACACGTGGGTCTAAGTGTGTGTGTGTGTGTGTGTAGCGACTTGTTTTTACTCACCAGTACCATGAAGTCATCAATCCACTTGCCGGCATCTTGGGCTTCCAGCTTGCCAACCCAGGGAGCCTGGAAGGTTGCGTTAAAGGCCGTCAGGGAGATATCCAGCGAGTTGGGACTGGTCAGCAGGAAAGGAACACACACCCACTGCAAGAGGGCAAAGTTGACAGAACATAAAATGTATAAATAAACCTGACCTTTTTTCCCCCAGACGGTACGTGGAAAGCTTCATTTCCTGTTTCTAGATCTCGTTCCAAGAAAGTCTGGTTCAAATCTTTATCGGTACTCACCAGGCTGACAAAGATGAGGATAAGCTGGATGACGTCGGTGTAGGCTACAGAGTAGAGGCCTCCCAGCAGGGTGTAGATGATGGCCACCACGGATGAGATGCAGATTGAGTAGACATAGTGGAGGTCTAGGATCACGCTCAGGGTCCCACCTGGAAACACACGCAGCACAGCACTAAGTACAGCCCGACATGGTGTATGATTGTATATGTCAGAGTTGTCTATATTAGGATAGCAGTTTCATTAAGTTATAGAATTGATGGTCAGTTAGTTGATTGGGAGTTTTTGATAGTCAGTTTTTTGTGGCTTTATCACTGAAATTAAAGTAGTTTTTCAAAAACTCACAAGAGTAATTTGTTGGTCTTAGACCAAGAGCAATGTATGCAAGAATAAGACAAGGAAACAAAACAGAAATATATTTGAAAATAAAAATTAACAATAAAGAAAAGTAAGGCATACAGCAGTCTATTGGTTGTGAGATTCAAGAATTCCCACTGTCTCTCGAAGATGCATGATCATCATCATCATCATCATCATCATGAAGAAATGATCTCTTTAGAAAAACTATAAAGACACAAAAATAGTCAACAGAAATCTATTAATAAAGACAAATCTGAGAAAACAATAAAGCAAACAAAAACAAAATTATTAAAGCAAAAAAAAAAGATCTGTGTGTTACTCAAACAAGCAAAGCATCTCTACCTGACGAGTCTTCCTCAATGCCAGGGTCTCCCCAGCCGTGATGCAGCCACACCAAAACAATGCCCTTAAACAGAAGAGTGTCAAATCGGCACCATCGCTGACCACTGTTTCAGTCTGACTGTGACCTTTGACCTCCCCTGGCCTTCACTGTGACACCCTGAGATTTTGGTGTTTGCCAGGTATGGATTTAGATCCTTTCCGACTACTCAAATCACTCACACACGCACACACAGATGTACAAAGACAGGTACAGTTTTTAGATGGGCCCATTCAATTTCAAGTTAAGTCTAGTGAAAAATACAGCCATGCCCCAATCATTTACGGATAGCTCAATTATTATCATCTGCAGATGTTCTGTAAGGGTTAATCCACATAGGTGTAGGCTGCGTTCTTGTGCGATATTATCAATGCTAGAAAACAGCCCTATCTCTATGGGTTTAACTTCACTGAGCCGTGCAGGGCTGTACCAGGCCAGGATAGACCTCGCTGGGCTAAATATAGGTGAGAGAAGGAATACCAGTTAAAGGACTCCGGGGCTAAATAGAGAACGATGGCTACATATCTGAAAAATACCTCACTCTGTTTTTAGCTCCCTTGTTTATTCCCTGCATGCAGTGGCTGGACTTATGCAGGCACACAAGTGCACGTACACACACATAATTTGCGACCCGCAACCTAATTGGGTGATATTGGTTTCACATGGCCAGTATGTACACACACACACACACACACAAATTAAGATACACTCACACCATCATCCAGAAATTACAGGCTCACCAAAACACAAACAGTCTCTTAGCAAAGGCAGGTCTCTTTGTAACTTGTCTTCACCTCCTTCTTTGGGGGTCAACCGTAATTACAGCAGCTAGGGGTGTAGTGTAGTGAAAACATCCCACACTGGTCGAATAAAGTTTAAAAAAAACACCCTTAGTTACACGTCTGTTGTGAGGTGAGAGTGACCAGACCTGTTTTAGTAATCCACCCCAACATTACCATGGGTACATAGGATCAAGTCTGGCCAGGACGGGGACGCTTGATTTAAAGTTGTGTTGTCTTTCATTTTGAGAGCCTTACTGCTTTGACACACTGAATAGAAAACAAACTCACTCTCGACACCAGAAACTTGATACATTTTTGATCACCTTTAGAAACAGCACTGGAACAGAGAACATTGTTAAAACACACACACAAACAGACAGACAGACACACACCCAAACCACAACAACTCTGATAGACACTTATAAAAAACTTTGGCTGCATGTGCTCAAGTAGAATGCAGCATTGTTGCAGTTAATCACCCATAAAAAAATACAATGTTTGAGTTGGGCACCATGTCATTGTTACTCAATCCAGTTTGGACACAGTCATTTCAATGTAAGGTCATCCATTGTTATGTACATGTACTAGAAGGACACATTCATCTTTTCTCCTTTTTGATTAATAGGCGATTTAATGCTTGAGGAGAAATAGAACAAAACCCCAAAAATGGGAGCTTGTGTGAGCGTGAGCACATCCATGTGCTAATGCGTGTTGTTTTGCGCATGCAAGCGTCTGAGTGTGGGACCCTGCTTGGGCTCCTTACCGAGGCTGACGAGCGTGCGGGCCACCCACAGGACATCGGCCACCAGCGCAGGAAGGATCAGGGCGCTGCTCAGGACGTTGCCATATTTCTGCTGGAACGGGTCCATCATGGTGATATATCGATTCTCTCTCATGGGCTTGGCGAAGAAGAAACCGCCTGGTAGGAGGGGAAAAGGATGAAAGGAAGAATGAAGAAAAGAGAAGGGATAATAAACAGATGGTACTCTCCCTGAGTAAATAACACGCATCTTCCTCGGGTGCTGAAACGACCAGTAAAGATGATATAAAGGTTCTGTCCGCAACAGAGCCTGGGATCTGACCTTGCGTACACGCATTCCTGCAGGGCCTTTAAACACGCTGGCCAGGTGACCTTACCACATCAACAGGCCTCGTTTGTGTCAATGGGTTAAATCAGCAAGAGGAAGTGGATACGTGGGGGATCACGTACAAGTGAACTAAATATACTGATATGTAGGTATATATATACACACACGCGTGTATGTGGCCGAGGTCAGCTTTGTCCCTCTGATGTCATGGTGGGGGGCTAAGATGGCCATACTCACCCAGGAAGAAGGTGAGGACGTATGGCACAGGCATTAGAGCCCAGACCAGACCCAAGGTAGGGTTATACACTGCCTCAGCTATGCCGAGGATGAAGCCTCCGCCCACCCAGGTGGCTGCAGTGAGGACACAAAGAGAAAGAGAGAGAGAGAGGGGCAGAGAAGAAAAGAGAATAGAGAGAGAGAAACACGTTACCACAGAGAAACACCAAACAGAAATCTGATATGGAATATGTTCCTCCATTTAATGATAGACAGGTGGGTCACAGGGTTTAGCTATGTTCAGACTCTGGGAGGGGGGGGGCTGTTGGCATTGGCTAGCAGATGGTCTGGCTGCAATGTCACTGCAGTTTTACGTCATTCCACTCTCATTTACTGAAGCCTGATAGGACAGCCTATTCTCAAAAAAATCCACAGTGAATACAATCTATATTGTATCATTGACATTGTATAAATACATCAAATATCAATAGAAAATGCAATGAGAAGCTTCAGTAAAATCCGACGTTATTGGAAGACACCTCAGTGAGATCCTCTGCTCACCAGTGAGCGTGAAGATCCCGACCAGCAGGTTGATGTTGCGTCCAGCGAGCAGCGTGATCTCCATCCCGTCCCCCGTACACTTCCTCTCCTCCTTCTTGGAGCGCATGGAGGCCCAGATGCCGGTTCCCAAGATGAGAACGTAAAACCCAGCCATGACGATGATGCCCGGAATGTTTAGAGCCATTTTCTCCGCGAAAAACCTTCAGTAGTTTACGTTAGAGAGGGAGTGTAGGGAAGGGCAGGAAAGGAGAGGGAAGAAAGGAAAGCAAGGGGGGAAGGTAGTGGAGGGGTAGATGAGGAGATGGTGGTAGAGAGAGGAGGAAAGGAGGGTTCATTAGGTGTTGAAAAGGGAAAGACAAATCAAAACATGAGACAAAGTTTGTGTTTGCGTTTCCAATATAGGGTTTAATTTATGAACTACACAATCAACACTTAATATACTGTATTAGCGGAGGATGATGACAAGACTAAACAATGGCTGTTTATCAATCCGAAAGAACGCTAAGAACGTACTTGCGTTCTTGAGAAGAACATCCTCGCGGGAACAGTCTTTTAAGATTTGAGATGCGCATGTTCTTGCAATGACTTCTGGGAAATAAGATGCGTTCTCGCTGACCAAGTCACCATCCGATGCATCCTCGATTAAAGGGGCGAATCAAGAACATTTCCGGGTATTTTTGGTGTTCTTGGTGACTTGTGTTCTTTGGATTGGAACCGTACTTGGGCAATGAAAGATGACGTTGAACGAGTTCGCAAGAACACAAGAACGGAGACGTTGATTAATAAACAGCCATTGTGAAATTGTGGGGGTGGTTCGCGAAATAAATGGCAGGAAGTGATGTCAGTGGGCAATGGCGAGAAGAGAAGGACATGGTCAAAGTAAACACCTATTTTTAAAAGGAGAGGAGGATGGGGGAAGAAGGAAAGAGAAGATGCAAAAAAAGGTGCTCCTCTGATACCCATACTCTGCTCAGCAGAGGGGATGAAGGGGAGGTGGAGTAGAGGCGGAGGAGAGAAGGGGTGCAAAGGGTTGAGTGGGGAGAGGTAGGTCTCACCAGACGCTGAGGAGCGTTGACAAAATGGCAGCAGCTGCCCCCTCTTCAGTGTGGTGATGGGTCCCGAGGATCGCACCCAAAACTTTAGTGGGCCAGCAGACCAACTCAGAGCTATGTTAGTGTGTGCGTGCAAGTGTGAAAGTATATGGCCATTGAAAAGTGTATCAGTTACATCCAAGACTGTATTGGGGAAGTATAATGGCCAAACAAACAAACAAACATAAGTGTGCTAAAAATGCCAGTTTTGCGTTGCTTGATTCACCTCATTCATTGGTATCTACTCAATATCAACCACAACCACTGCATTTAAAACACTGTGCTTGATAAATCAGGAAAGGATCACAGTAAGGCAGTTTCTTTCAAATGATGGGTATATTGCACAAGCTTCCCACTCTACAGGAAAATAATTCACCTAAAGTCATTTAAAGACAAAAAATGATTGTGGATACAGTAAAAAGTGTAAGAAGTGAAGACCAATGACAACTGAATGTGAAAATGTGTAAAGAACCCATCTGAACTGTGAAGGGTCCAGAAAAAGAGAAGGGGTTGAACTCATAAGAGAGGAGGGTTTTTTGTGTGTGTACTGTTTGCATTTCTGCACATGTGTACAATATGTAGGAGTCAGGTGGCTGAGCGGTTAGGGAAGCGGGCTAGTAATCTGAAGGTTGCCAGTTCGATTCCCGGCTGTGCAAAATGACGTTGTGTCCTTGGGCAAGGCACTTCACCCTACTTGCCTCGGGGAGAATGTACTTACTGTAAGTCGCTCTGGATAAGAGCGTCTGCTAAATGACTAAATCTAAATCTAAAATTTAATATGTGAGAAAAAGGGTGTGTGTTTGGGGGCTGGGCTAAGTCTGAACAAGGTCTCATGTACTCCTGGCATGTACGGTCACGTGTATGTGACTGTGGTGTGCATAGCATAGAGTTTGCCGAAACCTTCTAGACCAGAAATCCCCATTACTCCTATAACAAATAGTGTTAATTCCAGTTGGTCCCTTTACCAACTAGTTGGGGACTTATGATTGCACAAAACTGAAGGGAACGCAACAGAGCTTCTCCTGGACCCACCAGAATCATGCAGAGACAGAGAATAAATAGTCTAAAATAAGTACTATAGTCTCACTGACCATAGTAGTGAGTTCAATGCACAATTGTGAAGAATCAGATGTTAACATAAAGCTAAGTAAAGAAAGTGCTCTTTAGCCACAACAAAAGGGCTTTTGTTTACTGTAAAGGCACAGTCTTTAGGGGAGTGACGGGTTTGTTCGACGACTTTTGGGAAGGGTTGGAGGCGGTATCAATGAGTCAGGGACATATACACACACATGTCCACACACGAAGGAACATACAAACATGAAGAAACATGCCTCTTTACATAAGCCTCTTTACACAAGATAAACACTTCCTGTCATTTCACTTCCTGACATTTCACCACTGATGGTGGGCGCTTTGCTCACTTCTCGACATGCCAGGGCTTTTCACGTCATACAGCTGTATGTGCACACACTTGCACACACACACTCTATCCGATGTGCCCAGGGCCAGCAGCTCGTCTTTTCATTAACACTTCCTCGGTGAATATTCACACTCTCAGGTTCCACCAGTCTAAATGTATCTTTTCACTTGCAAGGTGCCTGGACAGTTTTGGTTGACTGCCAGGCATTAGAGTAGCCTGGAACTCCTTGGCCACTGTGTTTATCCCAGAACATCGAACCAAAATGGATGCCAAAGACCATTCCTCAAACCAAAACAGTCCAGGACTTGTAATAGTTTGGTTGTAATGTTTGACATCTGGACAGGGAGAGCGAGCGGCTGTTGTCGTGTATGAATGAGGGGACTGTTAAACAACGGAATGTTCCTGAAAGCTAGAGCATCATGTCCTCAGGTTACCGACAATACAACAAAGCAATCCTAACGTTGTAACCGAAAATACATTATTTAACCTTGGACCCTGTAGGGTTCTCTTTCCAACTATTTTGTTGTTTGTTGTTCCAACTACTACTTGTTTTTGCTCTCTCTGACTCTCTATCACTCTATCACTGACTCTTTCATTCTAACTATGACTCTCTCTTTCAGTGACTCACACTGACTAGCACTCTTTCTCGGTCTTGACGCTGGTAGAACCTTGAAATGTTTATCTAACTTCTTTCCCCTTGTTTTCTTCTCTCCCCGGTATTTTGTGGAGGTGTTAAGACGTGCCAAAAGTTTTCCTAAAAATACAGAGGCACCTATGCAAAAGCCGTGGCCCCGCTTACGTGGAGGTGACAATAAAAGATTGAAGGTAAAACAATCCCATTTGTTATACGACAGTAGCAGAACTGCGATCCTTTTTTTCTCCCTCCTCCTCTCCCTCCTCCCCTCCCTCCTCCCCTCCCTCCTCCTCTCCCTCCTCCTCTCCCTCCTCCTCTCCTTCCTCCCCTCCCTCCTCCCCTCCCTCCTCCTCTCCCTCCTCCTCTCCCTCCTCCTCTCCTTCCTCCTCTCCCTCCTCCTCTCCCTCCTCCCCTCCCTCCTCCTCTCCCTCCTCCTTCTAGACTGTTTACTCAGAAAACTGACCATCCGCAAAGTCTTACCATGTCAACATGCCCCCCCCCTTAGACTGAGAGCTCCACTGTCTGGAGCTCTCAGTCTCAGCTCACTGTCTATCTGGTATGTTGGAATCAGTTCTCAGAACTCTGTAATTGCCCACCAGTGATCCTTTATCATGTTAGCTCTTGATTTATAAAGCAACATGAGAAAGACAACATCAGAGAGACAATATGAGAAATTGAACCATTACATTTCAACATACCCTAGTCACGTTTGTGGAAAAACAAGAAGTGAGTGACTACAATGTACGAGGGCCTCAATGTTCTTGACAGCCTTGTGTTGGCTGTCACAGAGTGAGTAAGAGAGAGAGAGAGCACTCTTGCCATGATAGTGGAAAAAAACAAGTATGCGCTCGACAACCTACAGCACCTCCAACTCCTCCGCTATCGCCCCCCCCGAGTGCGAATTATACAATGACAATCGGCGGGGATTAACTTCTTCTCCAGGGCGAAAAGTAATATTTACGATTACAGGTAAGAACTGTTTTAAACTCATTTTGGGGGGGTCCAAGTCTTAATAAGGGGGGTCAACCCCCCCAAAGGCCCCCCCGTAATTCGAACCCTGCCCCCCCCCCCCCACACACACACACACACTTTTTATTTGTTTGTGCAACTGGCAAGGCATCTAGACATCCCCTCAATCATCTTCGGCCTCTATCTGAAATGCTTTGCATAGGAGCCCAGTTTAACACTCAGTTGTGCCAAACCCTAGTTGGAAAACCTCCACACCAGTCCCATCCCTACCTATCCACCCCCCACCTCCAGTCTAACTGTACCTATGTGGAAAAGTACGTAGTATTGTAGTACGTAAAAACATCTACGTAGTACGTAGATGTTTTTTTAAATAATAGCTTTCAAAACTAAATACTAAAATCTGTCACTCATTCACACTCACTTATTTTACCTCTCCCACAGAACCTATTAATGTATAATTGCACAAACAATACCCTCTGTAGAAGGCATGTGACTTGACTAGGACTGCAACTAGTCGACAAAGAACACAGTGTACCTTCAAGCTGATCTCAACTGATATCACGTCAAAATCCAGTCGGCCATATGTATAGGGACGTATATCAGTCTGAAACTATCTCTTATCACTTAGTCTGCTCATGTACAGCTGTTTGTGGGCGGGGGAGGCTAAGGCAACCTAATTATGTTTACTGATAAACAACATGGGAGAAACCTTACTGAAAAAGAGAGAGAGAGGTACAGCGTGAGAGAAAGAAAAGGAGGAAAACAGAGATGTTGCCTACCATATTTGATGTACCATGAAGTTGTTCCTTGATCTGAATAGAATTGTTTTTATTGCCAAGTAAGTTTAAACAAACACAGAATTTACTGTGGCAGGAAGGTGCATACAATAAACATATATGGATCTTAATTTTTTTTTAAGTTTCAAAAAGTTTAATGTATAAATAGATTTATTTAAAGTCCAATACTAAGCTAAACAACATAATAAAGAGCTAAACAATGTGAGATATAAAATAGTTGGCACGCATCCTCCCACTATGTCAACATTGTGGTCAAAAGCAATGACAGCTCACATCAAGAGCATGTTGCTATCAAGTACAATAACATAATTAATGACAATAGCACCTCTTGCAACCATCGAGAAGACACAGTAAAACAAACATCAAGATTACTCATCCCCACATTGTGGAGCAAGACCAACTTGTTTCTCTTACAATGGAAAATGGCTTGTTTTTGACAGTTGCAGAACACTTTTACAGAAACAAAAATGTCTCATTGAGGACCACCAGCATCTGTGGCTAAATGTGGGAACGGACAAGTGGTCTATTCTGAGTCAAGCATGCACCATCACTTGGTGCCCTTTAGCAACTCATTTGAATATATAACCGACAGCAAAGGGCTTAGTCGGAGAATAGCTTACTTTATTTCCTAAACAGAAAAGAGCCAGAGCAGTTTGGGCTTGAATCCCTATCGTCACGAAAATTACGTAACAATGTACACAATCTTTCAGCATACTTTTTTTCTTCAACCTGGCGCTATACTCTCACATAGGCTACACAGTCTATGCATACTGCTATTAAGATACTGTGAAGGCAGACAATGTGAGCAGACGCAGGTTAAACAAACGGTCTCATAAAGCATTTATATGAGGCAATCAACCATTCCTGTATTCAAACACAGGATTTCAAATTGGGACATCAACATGTTGGCCGCTTCCATCGAAGGCTACCTCGTCAGGATAAGCTATACTCAATAAAATAAATTATGCTTCTAAAGCTTGAATGTATGTTAGGCTATCAGATTTCAAATTGACGTGCCAAAAGTGACGAATAAACTGAGCATAATTTTTAGGCATTTTCATAAATAATAATTCCTACAATTGTACAGTCCACACGCGTGCGGACACAGACATAAGTACGATAAAGCATTTCATAGTAAACTATACACTGCACCGCAAATCATTGTTTCCTACCAGGGAATTAACAGAAAATCTAAAGAGGTCAGAAATGATACATACCGAACGTAATGCGTGTGTAAGCTTGTCCAATAGTGATGCTGGAGTGTGAAGGGTATCGTGAGAGAAAGGATCAGAACAGACGGTCCAACAGTATAAGACAGATGCTGTGTAACGGTGGACGGTCCCAAACTTTCTCAACACAGAGAGATTATGTAAAACTAAATAAGAAAAGAAGAAACGTCCTGAACATTAAGAATGTAAAGATTGTAGAGTAGAATCAAATTAAAAGATGTAGGTCTAGGATGTCCCTTCAGGAAGCTTGGAACAACTTAGAACGATTCTGTGCCATCCCCTGCCCTCCTTTAAAAACTCCAGGGGGGGTGGCACAAAAAGCACGAGGCTATATTATCTGAGACCCAATTGGTTGATTCAGAAACGCTAACTGATGCCTGTCTTTCTTGTTTTCGCTCAGCTCCTTTAGAGTACTAGCTGCACTTCACTCACTTCATCTCCCTCGACCTCTCCTCACTAACTAAGTAGGTGTGTGTATTGCATTGTTAATGGTCCTTAAGCATTATTCCTATACATTACATTTTGTCTTCCCTTTTGCTGTGTCAGTAGAGCAGCCCATGTTAAACAGACATGTTCCAGAGATGTCTCTGTCTTTAAGGTGCCCTTTCTTGTTCATAAGACTATCTTGTGTGTGTGCATGCATGTGTAAGTGAGTGTGTCCATGAATGTGCATGCATGCGCTTGTATTAGAGGGGCAGGGGTGCCCACGCGCTCTGCATGCCGACCCTGTTGACTGCCACTCCACCCTCTCCCTGTTTTGCCCCCTCTACAGTTTTTTTCTTTTACTTGCTCTCTCTTTCTCTCTCTTTCTCTCTCTCCACCCCATCTTGATATTTACCAAATCATTCACCATTTAAAAAGTGTATCTACTGATGTCAATCCAAATCTAGCCAGAGATAATGAAGTACTTAGACAGCGCTGACATGCGTATTTAAAAAGCTGGAGCTTGGAACAAAAGCTCCAAAGCACATCGTCCTGTCTGTCTCATATGTCGGCCCCTCTGTCCATTTGTGCTATTCCTATCATATCTAGTCTCCCTGGCGACAGTGTCCAAAATATAAACACGGTAAGCCGGTGGGCATTTGGCTGAGTGGAAATAGTTCTCTCTGACTGGTTGGGCTACATCAGTGGGAGTTTCTGTAGTCTTGTATGGAAGATTATTCCTCAAAATGATTTCATCACAGTTCTTAACTCTCTTCAGGAATCTTTTGGTAATAGTACACAGGTTTGTACTGGTGCAACACACAACAAATCTCCTGCTGTCCCAACCCTTCCCTGAACCAGACCCATGAGAGGAGTGACTAACCACCCTCACTCTCCTGCACAGCATGCCCTTCCATCATCTGATACTCTATCCTGGATTCTCTGCTTGGGTACACCACCCATGCTCTAGTATTTACTGCAGTGTACGACCACTGATGTAAAAAGAAATTAGGACAGTGTTCTTCCCTTCATCCACCCTTTTATGAACAACCTTCCTCGCCCCCCCAACACACGCACGTGCACGTACACACACTTCAGTTAGCCCCCCACCTTCATCTCCTAACATAACAGTGGCTCTGTGCGTCTGTGCCTCTGGCCTCTAAAGTGGCCCCCTCCAGTCTCTTAACACCCTTATACATTACAAACGACTGCCTGCTTTCTGCCTCCTACCATCCTGCAGCCCAAAACAACCAGAGAAAGTGCCCCCCCCCACACACACACACACACAACCTCACCCCCCGCCCCCTTCCCCAGAGAACACTGCATTAGGGGCCAACCTTTCTGTTGCTGGTCATCAAGCCACCAGTAAAGCTGTAACATGCTAATGTACCGCAATGGACACCTTCCATTTACACTTACTTGTGTTCATGTTTCAGGGTTAGTGGGGTGGACTGTGCTCCATCAGGGACTACAAAGGAAGAAATATCCGTGACGCTCAGCCTGCCACCTCTCTTTCCCACAAGCTTGACACCTACGCATGGTTAGAGGCGAGCAACACTGTCCCGTTGTTAAGACTAGCTGAGGACCTGCACGACAGAACTCTGTTCCTATCTGTAGCTGACGTGAGGAGAGCCCTGAGAAGAGAAAACCCACAGAAGTCACCGGGGTCTGATAGAATTCCAGACTGCCAGGTGTGCAGACCAGCTATCAAATGTTTTCACCTACATATTGAACCTCTCCCTGAACCAGTCGGCACTTCAAACAGACAACCACTGTCCCTATACCGAAGAAAACTTCCATCACCTGTCTGAATGACTACCACCCTGAAGCACTCCATCCTTATGAAGGGCTTCAAGCGGTCAGTCAGATCCCACATTTGCTCCTTCCTCCCCGACGCCTTGGACCCCCTTCGACTGACATACCATCCCAACTGATCTTCGGACGACGCCATCACCCTAACAGTTCACACCACCGTCTCCCACCTGGATGAGGGCGACACATAAGTGAGGATTCCGTTTATAGATACAGCTCAGCATTCAACACATTTGTGCGTGCCATGCTCAGGTCTCAACACCTCCCTTTGCAACTGGATGGACTTCCTGATAGGCAGACCCCAGGTGGTGAGAATGGAAAACCTCCCCTTCTCTGCAATGACCCCTAACACAGAGAGACCCTCAGGGGTGCATGACCTCTCCTGTAAGCTCTGTCCTCTCATGACAGTGTGGCCACGCCCAGCCCCAACGTCATCCTGAAGTTTGCAGACCACACCACCATCCTGGGCCTCATGCCCAACAATGATGAGACTGCCTACAGAGAGGAGGTCAATGTCTTGACAACGTGGTGCCAGGACAACAATGTCTGCGAGGCTAAGGAGATGCTAGTGGAGTTCAGGAAGTGTCGGGGGGTGGGGTCATTTTCCCATTCACACAGATTGAGCTGAAGAGAGCCTCCTGCTTCAAGTTTCTCTGTATGTTCATCATGATGACCTCGCCTGGTGCAGCCAATCAGATGTGGCATCAAATATTGCAGGGAGGTCATTCTTAACATTACCCACACTGCCTTTAAATTAAGATTTATTTTCTGTTTATGCTTATGCTTGCCGACAGGAATCTCACTATCCAGAATGATCTTGTGTAATGCTTTGTACATATGACAATATTTGGATTTGACTTGCCTTGGATGAGGTGAGCAAACTTATTAATACACGTTTTAAATGTAGGCTATAGGTAAAGACTGCCTTGAAATAATAATTCCCTTTTGGAGGATACCCTCTGACTCATAATCCAAGGACTAGGCCTATTTTTGTTCTTGGCCCCCACATAATTCATGACTAAGCCTATTAGGCTTTAGTTGGTGGACTCATACCAAATGCCATTGAGTCATGTGTTTTTGGGACACATTTACGATGCATGTGCTTCTGGAAAATGATCGCTCAAACCTGACCCCCAGGAGGGGGGGGGGGGTATTTTGGTTGTTCCAGTTGTTCCAGTTGGTCGGGGGGGGGGGTATTTTGTAATAACAGTTGAATTACACAGGTTATGACGAAGCTATGAAGATTGGGGACGTGACAGTGACCTACGTTATTGCCATAGCAATGCAGAGGATGCCACCAGCTTTAACACAGACATCCCAACCTGCAGAGACTCATTTCAGGGACGCAATCCGGACGCATGATGTACTCCCTCAACCAGCACGTACAACCCATATACGTACAATTATCACAAAGCTCGTTAAAGTAACAACACACCAGAGAAAACAGCAATAAAACTGTTTCCATCAAGCGGAAGCCTGTTCCATAAAATTAATTCACCGGATAAACCGAACTCAGTGACTAATTTCCAGTTAATTCGGTTCCATTAAACCAGTTCAGTTTAGTCCAAACTCAGATAGGCCTACTGGCAATTTAAATCAGAATCAGAATCATAATGGGTTTTATTCGCCATGAAAGTTTGCACAGACAACGAATTTGCTTTGGCAGGAGCGAAACTAACCAGGGGATAGGCTACTACGAAGCAGGATTTGGGGTAAGCGACGTACCTCTGTTTTTTCAGTGTCACGACGGTCGTTGACTTCTTGCAGGGTAGATCGCCACAGCAATTACTATGCTGCACACCTAACCTGCTTGGGGGCATGTTCCATAAAGCCTGATTAAAGTCCCAAACTGACATGAATGAACCCAACAAATAGGCCCTAGGTAAACTATAGACTACCTTTATTCTGCAATCTCATACAAACCTAGTCAAGTATATTTGAGGGGTTCACGTTACTTTTGTTGTCATTGATTGCCACCAGGCGGTGACATGATGTATTTTAACAAGCACGTCCACATTTTCCGGCTATCAGTGATTTGTACTGTGAACACAACAGAAGTAATATTGTAGAAAACCAGCAATAAATAAAATGTGATTGAATCTACTGACACCAAATGTCTGTAAACCCAATTAGAGACACTGTCTAGAAATATAATGTTAATTTCAATACGATTATTGGGTGGCCGGTTAGCTCAGTTGGTTAGAGCGTGGTGCTAATAACGCCAAGGTCGCGGGTTCGATACCCGTACTGGCCAAATTTTCTTTGCTTCAAACCCTGAGAAGGAGATAACGCGAATAAACTAAACGTGTTGTCTGGTTGAATATGATTTCGGTCCAAGAGTTCAATAAAATGTTTCGCATTATTTATGCGATTTATATTATATGTGTAACGTTTCTTAATTGCAGGCTGAGCTGATGGTCAAGGTCCACTTTTGCTACAAACATACAGGTTAAGCCTACACATTTTACCAACTGTCAGGCCGTTTATCCAAACTAGCAATTTCCCAATCTTTTTTTGTAGGCCTAAACTTTAATGGTAGAGTTGTGAGGTCTGCACATTTCCAGTGGGCCTACTGTAAAGTCTAAATAAACGGAAAGTTACATGAATCACTGCTTACAGACAACCCATAATGACAACCTCAGGTAGGCTAGCTTACTGCATTATAACGAAGGAAAATATATTGCATTTTGAGATCGTCTTAGAATTTTTTATTAAAATCATTTTTCAACAATACAACGTTTCTGGCAGGCATCCCAAATGTGTGTAAATTAACCCTTTATTGCACCAGATAAAATATCTGGTTCTATGGTGTAATGGTTAGCACTCTGGACTCTGAATCCAGCGATCCGAGTTCAAATCTCGGTAGGACCTGAACGTTTTTGAACTAGTCTGTGCGTTTCAAGTTCCTGTGGTTTCAATGGCTATGTTTAAACATATGACGGACTTCCTTAATCAGCCGTTATACACATAAAGCATTTGTGTTCGTAACATATAAATACACTCCAAGCAACATGAGGAAACTGTTTTAGTTTGTAAACTGCCCATTTACAATCAGAGTACTACTGCCCTCGTTCTGGAAAAGTCAGTCCTCTCTGTTCCGCTTGTTGCAGCGGTCGCAGCCTTATAAACCAGAGACACACCCAGCCAGCTCCACCAGGGTTTGGAATCCGTCAGCCAGACAGGAGGTGCTCTAGCCCCACCCTCACCACCTTATGGTAACCCACCCACCATTAACCGTCAGGGGAGTAGACATGTCACTCAACAGTCGACCTAAGCGGTTCTATGGTGTAATGGTTAGCACTCTGGACTCTGAATCCAGCGATCCGAGTTCAAATCTCGGTAGGACCTGAACTTTTGAGATGTCGTCCAAGTACTGTATTTGTGGATATGATCGCATATTGTAACTTCAAATACAGCTGTGTAACGCAATTGCGCTGAAACTTGTCATTGGTGTGAATACAAATTAAACACCTGTCTATCAAACAGAAACTTAGTGTGCTAGAAGGCAAATACTTTTGACAATGTAATTCTTTTTTACATTTTTTATTAATGGTGGGGACTCAAAGCATCACAAAGCAAAAGCAGGCGTATAACTTCTTCAGTCACTCTTGATCCCTGATATTACAACAATGCAGACATGGTTTAAATATGGCATGCTTTGTGGGCACAGATTAATTGAAAGCATATTTTAGCTCTTCATTTCGAAGGTTAATTCTTCCTAAAGCAATTATGTGAACATTTTATGACCAAAATGTATCCCTTTATTAAACATAAACCATGCTAAATATGATTCCTTTATTTGGTTGGTGAAGATAAATAAAACAGAAAACAAAAACTAAATAATTAATACATATTTGTAATGTCATTAAAATTATATAATGAACTGGCCTGGTGACTAAGTGTGAAGTACTGCTTTGTTGAGAAACTGTGAATTTCTGCAGTGAACAGAACATGCGAGTTCAATTCTTTATTTATTTCCAGAAATCTCTTCCGCCCTGGTCACCCTTGACGTTTAGTAAGCAACACAGCCAACCCCCACTACAATCATTCTCTGTATGTGGCAGCCATTCTAACTTCTCCAAACTGTCCATAACCATTGTGCAAAAGACAACAAATAATTATAAGACATCAATCCCTTCCTTATCCACCCATTTGAAAAAGTCATACACATTAATAAGCACTGAGCTGGTGTTTATAAAATATCAAACAGAGCTCCCAGAAACATTTATACAAGCTACTCAAGAAAACTATTTTGGTTTTGTAAACGGTCCATTCATGTTCAGTCTACTACTTTCGTCCACTGGAACAGTCAGCCCTGTGACAGACAGGAATCACAGACCATGTCTGAACTCGGAGTGATTCCAGACGCACCCCTGTTTTTTGGAGATGCATGTGTGTGTGTATGTGTGTAAATCATTTTCTGGTCTACAACATTTTTTGTAAACATTCCTTGTTCGTTCTGTTTTCCTCTAGATTCTCCTCTGTTTTCCTGTTCGATAACTACCAAACCAATAACATGAAAGATAAAAAATAAATAGATCAATAAATATATAGTATATTCAAATATAAATACTTAAATACTGTAACACAGGCAGGTTTGCTTTGAGTCTAGCGATTGTCGTTGCGTGTGGCCTTTATGACAGTGTGACACTTTATTACACAGTTTGTACTACTGAGAGTGACTGACCAGTTAGGGACCAATGCACATTATGCCACTGTTTAGGTCAACCACAAGCACTGTACCCTAGAGGAGGCCTTATGGTCTCTTATGACACCATAAGGAATGTCTCATTTGGTCTGGGATGTCAGGGTGTTAGTGATTAATCACTACGGGAACTTTGACATCACAGAGGCTGTAAAACAACCAATGGGTCTTTAGAACTTGTCATCTAGTCACTACAAGTAATCCCCCGTTTGTGACCCGTCAAGTGTCAGACCTCCCTCAGAGTTAAAGGTTAAATAGGCAGCCACATCATTCAAAGGGCGGTGAGCGTACGAAACAGCTGTGTGAGGCAGAAGACGGAGGCGGTGAGTGCAGTGCACTGTTTGGCCAGCAGCTTGGTGCTGAGGTCGTGACATGTCCGTCTCCCGCTCGCCCTCTCCGCCGCCAGTGCAAACTCCCGGAAGGCCCGCGCCACGTCCGCCAAACCGGCCACCGCTTCGCTGTTCCGCCTGTCGCAGCGGTCGCAGCCAGAGAACCAGAGGCACACCCCGGTCAGCTCCACCAGGGTCTGGAAGCTGTCGGCCAGGGAGAGGAGCATCTCCTCGGGGCTCTGGCCCACCCTCACCACCTTCTGGCAGCCTGCCATCAGGCGGCGAGCCTCCCCGTGCAGTGTTCGCTTGTTCTCGCTGAAGTGGGCAGGGCAGCTGTCCCTGGGGTGCCTCCCCCCGCGTCCTCCCCTGGCCCCGCCTTCTAAGATGGAGAGTAGCTGGTCTACATCTCCGCGGAGTGTCTGGAAACCCGCTGGAGGAGCCGGATAATGGCGTTGGCGCAGTCGGCTGATGGTCTCTTTGTGCGCCTCGGACAAGAAGCAGTTGGATGACTCCAAAGGGGAAAGGAGGGGGCTAACTTCGGTGGAGGAGGATGGAGGGATGACCAATCGGGGGAATGAGGGAGAGAGGGATGCGGAAGGAGAAGAGGAAAGGAAAGAGGAGGAAGGGAGAGAGGTCATCAGAGGAAGCACCCCGGAGGCATGGGTCACGTCACTCTGCGTGCGGCAGGAGAACTCGTAAACTGTCAACTCATCGTCAAAGCTGTCCCCCCCGCTGAAGCAATTGGTATAGACCATAGGACACCCACATGCGTCCAGGGGAGTCTGAACACCTTCCAGCACAGACTCGCACCCAGATGCCAGAATAGAGCTACACCCAAAATCTGGCTTTATCGGTGGGGAAGATTCTGGGTGGGCCTGGCTTTGAGTCTTCGGCTGGGCCTCACAGACAGTGAACACTCCACAGCTTGTGCTAAGTAATTTTACCTGGCCCGAGTCTCCTCCTGCAGGCTTACAGAGGTCTTTAGAAGTGACACTGCTACCCCCCACTGGCTCTGCCATGCTAGGGAAACTGAGGCCTGGACCATTAAGACTCTGCGTGGTCACCACTATTGCAGCGGGAACAGGATGGACAGGGTTGTTCATTTGGGGTCTGTAGATGTCCGTTTTATTTCTGTAGGTATCTATTTTTGGCTCAGAAATGTAAATTTCTGAGTCTTGATTCAGAGGTTTGAGCTCATTGCGGATTGGCAGGGGAGGGCTTTCATAGACCTTCACCACCTTCTCCATCAGCTCCTTGACCTCCGACACAGTCGACCGCGTGATCTCCGCCCCCGTGGTTTCTATGACCACTTCCCCTTCCACATCTGACCCTGTCAGCGTTACCTCAGAATCGTCCGACTCTGCTGATTCTACCTGACTTGTGTCCTTGACAACGCCAACCTTATTTTCAGCAGTGACCTTTGTGATGACTTCTCTGGAGGGGCCCTTGACTGTGCTCCCCAGCCCGGTTTGGCTAAGGGTTTCTTGGGAACGTGACAAGTAGAGGGGCAGGCTCTGGATCTTCCCTCGCAGGGTGGAAGCCGACAAGCGACCGCCGATGATGCCAGGGGAGCATGGCTGGAGAAGGAACCCAGAAAGTGATGGAGGTTCGTTGGGAAGCTTGTGGAAAGTGGTCACCTTAGGCTTAGCTGTGTCAACATTGTCATTAGCTGTGCTAGCATTAGCCTCCAAGCTAGCCGTTTTACAAACTGCTTTTTTGGTGTCAGCGAGAGAATCCAGTAGGATGGAGGCTTTGACATTAGCCACAGTGGAAGCAGTGCTGACTGGCGTAGGTTTGATGCCTGCTGTAGCATCAAGCTTTGCTGTAATGGAGTTTATGGTGGCAGCAAAATCTGTATTTGATGTTAATGACTGAATGTGCGCAGTCAGAAGATGAACGTGTGCAGGGGATTCAACGTTAGCAGTGGTAGCACGATCCAAGCTCAAATCACAGATGTTAGCGTTGCCTTCATCATCACTAGCGGTTACCAAATTGACACTATGAACATTTGCTTCATCAATAGCATTAGAAGAACTCAAGCTACTATTATATCCATCACCGAGGATGGAAGTAATGGAGCCGACAATATTCTCAGTGGCAGTATGAACAGCTATAGTGGGGACATAACTGATTTCAACGGACGCTCTCCCACTCTCGGTCTGTTTACCATTTGGTAATTCTTCGCCGTGGATCTTGGTTAACAAACCATCATATACTGGCTCTAGGTAAGGGTTAGGGGGGTTGGTTGGCATGTGCTCTTCCATGCCTCTGTTGCCCCCCTGCCCTCTTTCTGGGTGGGTTAAGTGAGGTGTAGAGAGGTCGTGGAGTGGAGGTAGTGAGGGGGTGGGTGGCGGTGGTGGTGGATGGCTTGGGGGGATAAAATTCCTCCTCACAACTCTACCAGCCCCAAATGCCTTGTTATGTGAACTAGGGGATGAGGGTCTTGGAAGAGGTCTGACAGGAACATCCTCACCCTTTTCCTCTTTGTTGAAACAGTGAGGTGGGTTATTGGTCTGAAGTCCCTCTTCAGCAAATACAGTTGGTTCTTCGGTGCTGGGTGAGGGCACTCTGTCTACCTCTTCTCCTGTCTCCTCCCCTCTCCCTTTCTCCTCTCCTGCTTTCTCCCCTGTCTCTTCCTCTCCTGTTTCCATACCTCTCTTGTCCTCCCCTCCTGTCTCTTCCCCTCTATCTTCCTCCTCTCCTGCCTTTTCCCTGCTCCCTTTCTCCTCTCCTGTCTCCTCCTCTTTCTCTTCCTCTTCCAGGATCTCAGCCAGGAACATATGACCAGCACAGGCTCCTTTCAATGACCCCCCTCTTTCATCCCCCTCCTCTTCACTCATTCCCACTTGTTTCTGTCCCTCTTTCTCTTCCTCCTCCCCATCCCCTCTTCGGTCGGCGCTCTCCTTCCCGTCGGGCTCCACCCTGGAGCGGACAGCAGAGATAGAGGGGCAGGCTGCCGTCACCAGAGCCGTGACCGATTTGAACTCCATGGAGTCTGGCTCCATCTCCATCTCCTGCTGCCTGGACCTGGAGCTCCTCAGGAGGTCCTTCCTGTCCTCGTCTGGGTCCCGGTGTCGGCTGGGCATGGTGAGGATGGGCTTGGACTCCAGCTGGGCTGGTTCCCCCTCTGTGTGCTTCAGGCAGGAGACGGTGGGAGACGGGTTCTAAGACAATAGATTAGATAGGTTTGGAGGTCAAGAACAGTGCTCATTGACATCTACTATGATATCTATCTACTTCTACACCTATTGACACCACAACAGGGTACTAATAAAATGGTTATTGATTCATTACTGTCTGTAGACTGCACACCTGGGTCTGTTCAGAAGGTTCTGGGTCAGCGCTCAGCATCTGGCTGTCATCGGCCTGTGCAATGTGGTTCTTCTGGCCCGAGTTCTGGTAAGGATGCTGGTCCTGGTCTTGGCTGTTGTCGGGGTCTGTTTCTGGGAAGGACACTCTGGAGGTGAAGTTTGTCTCCATGAAGGATCGTCGCTTTCTGGACCTTCTCCTCAGTCTGGCCCTCGCCTCTCGTCCTCTTCCCTCCTCCTCGCTTCCTCCTCCCACCTCCTCGCTTCCTCCTCCCTCCTCCTCGCTTCCCCCTTCATCCTCTTTTCCGTCCCGCCGCTGTACTGGAATGCTGATTCCAATATCGCTCGGGCTCACACTTCGACTATCTTCTCTCATCTCTGCGGCAAAATCTGGAAATAAGAATGATTCAAGTCAAAATAAATGTCAAAATCAAATGTTATCAAAGAAAGGGGACAATTGCCTACTTGGAGAACCACAAAGGTGACTGTGAATAATTACACTCCAACCTCCCCGACCTCCTAATCTTTTACCGTTAATTGGGTTTTAAATGTGCAGCGCTTCAATAATAATACTAGTGCTCTTTCAGGTGTTGCAGTTGACAGACTTGTAGACCCATAATTATTTTTTACAGTATGAGAGACAGTTTACCCTTCCAGCACCACACCCAGCACGCCCCCCCACCCCCACTCACCTCGAGGCACGGCTCCCGACGTTGTGTCTTCGGGCGAGGCAAAGCGGTCACTGGCGTCAAAGAACTCCTCCTCCGAACTGCTGTCTCCAAAACCGGGTGGTGGCTGGAGGATGGGCACGGACTCCAGCTCCAGCGCCGGGGGCTGCGACTCCTCCTCCTCCTGCTCCTCCTCCTCCTGCTCCTCCTCCTCTTCTTCGGCCTCTACCGCTGCCGGGCTGCGGTCGCTGTGGAGGCGGGAAAGGCTGTGAGCGCTATCCGGGGTGACGTTCGAGCAGATGTTGTAGTAACACCTGGCGTCGCTCTGCTCAAAGTTGAACACGCAGTCTAGGTGGGAGGGGGGGGAAGGGGACGTGGGGAGACGCTCAAGACAACCCTCCTCGCCTTTGTCTCGTTCCTCGCCCCCCGTCTCTGACGTGTCATCCGTCTCCCTCCTCTCCCTCTCCCCCTCGTCCTCGTCCTCATCCTCGCTGGCCTCTGGGGGGCTTGGCAGGTAGTCCACCATGCGGGAAAGCTCGGCAAAACACAGGAAGTTGTCCGACACAGGGTCAAAGGTCATGTCCGCGGGGGAGAGGTGGGGGTCGTCCTCGTCATTGGTCGTCCTGTGTCCCCCTTCTCTCACCTGGTGGGGTGCAGACGGTTCCCACCTGGAATGAGGGGGGTCAACTGTGAGGCGGAAGAGGGGATGGGCATGTGGGGCAGGGGGAGAGAGGAGGTGGGGATGAGGGGGGGGATAAGTATGGGGGTGAATGTGATGGTGGGCAGAGGATGAACAGGAAATGAGGTCGTCTTCCTCTAGGGCGTCCAATGAGTCGCTGGAGATGCTGGTGATGAAGCGTGAGTCTGTCCTACAGGATTCGGACGCCTCCGACACAGAGGGGTGGTCCTCCACGGCTAGAATTTCTCCTCCTCCTCCTCTCTCCCCCACCACTCTCTTGATCCCCATTTCTGCTCCTCCCCCCGCCTCCTCATTCCCCACTCCATCCCAAGTCTGCTCCTCTATCTTCTCGTTTCCCCCTTCTCCAGCCCCCTGCATTTTCTCTTCCTCCGTCCCCTCCGTTTCTCCTCCTCCCTCCACCGGTTTCTCGTTCTCTCTGTTTTCAGAAGAAACCCTTTCAGCGTGCTCCGCTCTTGTCTCCTCGTCCTTCTCCCCTTCCTCTTTCTTGTGAGATTCCTGACATGACTTCTCCCTCCTCTGCACTCTCCTCTTTTCTTCACGCTCTTTCCGTTTCTTCTTCAGCTGCTCCCTCGCTTGTTCGGGGTCCGACGTGGACCTAGGCCTGGGCTGCTTGTTGTAGGACACGAGGGTGACCAGGGTGTCCATGTCCAGATCTGACGAGTCATCGGTATCGCTGCCACAACGCGACACGTAACCTGCACACACACACACACAGACACACACTCAGAACAACATGAAACCTCCGACTACATCTTCTCCTGTTACTTTCAACAGACCAAATGTATGTCCTCTCTGGAATCGGATCTACATTATATCAAAGTATCATCGATCAGTGTACCGGAAATGGCAGTATAGTTTCAGACACAGTCTTCTCTCTCATCTCTGTACAATGTTCTATGTCAATGTATGGCTCATGGCTTACAGAATTGAACTCATCATCCAAAAGGCCTTAAATCAAGGCATACCAGTTGGCCTTAGCGCACTGGCCCATGTTCGTGGTTTGTGAAATAAGCAGTAAGGTGGTGAATTTGGATGAAAAAGAAGGTAGGAGTAGTTATGTCAATACACTATAGAGAAATGGTAGCGGTAGCGAGTTTGGTTTGCGGCTAATGGGGTTGAGGGTGGGTGCAAGTGTTTGTACCCTCCTCTGCCGACACCCGGTGTTTCCTGGTGGGGTCTGTCCAGGGGAAGATGTTGATGTTGGGGTCCACCAGCAGACGACAGTAGCCAGCCACCAGGCAGGAGAGGTCCTTGGCTGCTACAGACTCCAACAGCAGAGTTATGGGCTGGAGCAGAGGAGAAGAGGAGGAGAGAGAAGATTTTTAAGGTAATATTATTCAACTCAGCAGGTTAGATATTGATTTTGAGCCCAATTTAGATGTTTGGCTACAGGGTTACTTTCTTAACAAGCTTTCTTTCCCAACTTAGGCAAATGTAATGAATATAGAAGAAGAAGTGGAAAGATGTAGTGTTAAGTGTATCCGTATATACAGTAAAGGCCATTGCACACTGAGTCCGAAATTCATATGCGAAATGTTCGCACGTTAAAAAATCGGGTTCGATTTTCTGCGTATTCGCATCCATAGCCAGCATTTTGATAGTTTTTTGGGGCAATTCAGAGCCACCGAATGTTGAGGCTGACGATTGCGAAAAAACGCATACGAAAATTTCGCACTCAGTGTGCAAGGGCCTTAAGTGTAGTGTGTGTGTCTTTGTCTCTCGTGTGCATGACAGAGATAGTATGCTTCTATGTGTGTGTGTATATGCATGTGTTTGATCTGACCTTGATTTCCTGCAGGTAGATCTTGACCAGGCTCACGCGCTCCGACTCGGGAAGCAGCTCGATGCGCGTGATGCTGCTGAACTCGGTCAGCGTGGTCATGATGCTCAGCTTGTGGTTGACCACCTGGCTCACGCCGTAGCGTGCGCCCACCAACAGGGTCACCATGGATTCCCTATCCTGCAGCTGTTGGTGGGGTGGGGTGGGGGGGTGGGGGGGGGGGGTAGAGACGGTGTGCACGTGAAGGGGGTGGGGGAACTTGCGTTGCATAGCAAGTTTTTGTTACATGACAGGTGAAAGACTCCATTGCTATGTGTAGGGGTGGGGGCGCGTTGTGTACGGTTAATAAGGAAGGAAGACGGGTGTTCAAGTCTAAATTTTCACAATATTTTTTTTATTACAAAGTATTGTCAGTTTTGTACTCTCTCTCTCTCTCTCTCTCTCTCTCTCTCTCTCTCTCTCTCTCCTACCATCATGGTGGCGCTGAAGGACTTCCCCCCAAAGGACTTCAGGTCGCTCAGCTCCTCCAGGTAGTTAGTCCTCGCCTGATTTGCCGTGAGCACCTTCTGCTTGGGCTCAATCTGTGCCTGGCTCTTCTTCATGTGGTAGCCAATAGCCTTCCTCAGATCCTTCTCCCTCATGTTCCTCAGTAGGGTGGACGACACAAAGTTCTCGATGCCCCATGTTTTCCTACAGGTGAGTTCAGAACCGTCCACCGTGCGTGTGCGTAAGAGGGTGCAGAAAGAGGGCTGCGTGTGTACATTGTGTGCGTGTGTGTGGAAACCATTTGTGCCTGTATCCGTACTTGCAGTGCATTGTGGGAGTGTGTGCGTGAGCTTGTGAGACTCACGTGATGATCTTCAGGTTGGTCTTGGGAGACTGTCCACAGCTGGCGAGTCTTTCCTGGATGTGCAGGGCAGCTAGCCTCAGGGCCGTGTTACACCTCATCTCCACCGCAAACCTCTCCTGCAGCACGTCGTTCACACCCTGGAAACACACGCGAGTTGGGGAGTCAGGTGGCTGAGTAGTTAGGGAATCGGGCTAGTCATCTGAAGGTTGCCAGTTCGATTCCCGCCCATGCAAAAAGGACGTTGTGTCCTTGGGCAAGGCACTTCACACTACTTTCCTCGGGGGAATGTCCCTGTACTTACTGAAAGTCGCTCTGGATAAGAGCGTCTGCTAAATGACAAAATGTTGTACGCACATCCTTGTACACACTAGCATAAACATCTCAAACGATTACTTGTCCCATTTTCACTGATAGGTCATCAAAATATATGGATGTATTTTCATGAGTGTAAACGTGTCTGTTGGGTTACGCGCGTGAGACTTTGTTAAAGGCACACTACTCCTCATCCTCATTTTACGCACGCGTCCGCTCTCTCACATGCACTCACCTGCAGATAGAGGTACTCGAAGGCTGTGGGGTCATCCTGCAGCATGTCCTGAGGGTCTCTGGGCATGAAACACACACGGAACAGGCACCTGAAGTCATGAGACTCCCTCTTCTGGACCACCTGTAGTACACACACACACACACACACACACACAAACACACACATTCAGAAATGAATGGTCGGTGACTGTTCGAAACGGGTCAAATGAGTTATGTGCTTGTGAGTGTGTGTGTCCTGCACATGCACGTCAATACGGCATTTGCATCAAAGTGCAACTGGGAATTTGGCGTAGTGCAGCATGTGGAACTGTGTGTGTGCAGTGTACCTGCTGTATCCTCTCCTCATCGTGTAGAAGCAGGAGTTTGGTAATGCTGTACTGCTGCTCCAGCACTAGAGAGAAGTGCTCGATACGAGACAGGGACAGCTTCTCTTTCAGAGTCATCACAATGTCCTAGCAGTGGCCAGAGAAACGGAGATCATCCCACATTTGTAGGAAATATGACAGTAGTGCTGTGGAAGCAGCTTACGTGGGCTTGTATTGTGCTTTTAATAGCACCGCGTGAGAGTCGTGTGCGGGTGTTGTGCTTCACACGGTGGTGTTGTGGTAGCGACTGTGTTCTTTCCCACCCTCAATGTGTGTGTTGGGTTAGGTACCTTTACAGTGGTGTTGGGTTCAAACTTGAAGGCCTTGGTCTGGCCGTTTTCTAGGTACACCTTCAGAACGTTGGGCAGGAAGAGCAGAGAGTTGCCCTGGAGACCGTGTAGGAGTCAGAGCAGGGTCATAGAGAAACAGAGGGACGACAAGAGGAAGGAGGAGAGGAGAATGAGTACGAGGATGATTTATGCATTGAACCAACATTACACAAGAAGGGAAATTTGACTTCTTTGTCATTAGGTAAGCAGGAAATATAGAGCAAGAGAGGGAGAAAGAAAGAGAGAGAGAGAGCGAGAGTGAGAGAGAGACAGCAAGTGGAACAAGAAAACATTTCAAAATCAAAGCTGAAGCTGTGTGTCTACAGGGACATAATCTGTTAATAGAGTTCTGTTAATAGGGGCTTCTTTCATATCTCTCAGACCACGTCTCCATCTGTCTCTTTCATTCTGCTTGCATCCTTCTGCCCGCCTCCCTCAAATCTTCCCTAATGCTGTGCACGTCACAACTAGGTCTCTCTCCATGTTTCTGTGACGGCATCATTTCTCTCTCCGCCCTCACTTCTCTGTCCCTGGCCTGATTCCGTCTCCCGCTCTCTTTCTTGCTTTCTCCTCCACTCCCTTCTGCTCTCTCCTCTCACCGCTTTTCCTCTCCACCTCCTCTTGTTCTCCACCCCCTCTCCCTCCATCCCTGTCTCTAACGGGGTATTTATTGTCCTTTAATCACAGTTGTTCAGGAGGGGAAACGTGACTGGGACAGATTGATCCCTCCTGAAAAATAATGGCAGCCCAGTCTGCTTGTGCGGTTTTCTGACCCATAGTATTTATTTATAAATCCACTGGGAGGATGGGAACTCTAAACCGTGCCAGATTGGGTTTCCTTCCAAACACAGGCAGGAAAAGGGAGACTAAGCATGATTATCTTGCGACGCCATATCAAGCGTTTGATAATGACGGTTCAAAAGGATACTTAAAGGATGAAGATCACAAGCAGTCAGAGCTGCACACTGTAAAAGACCAATGCCGTCCAGAGTTCCAGTGGATTGCATGGAGCCTGGCCTGACCCCCTCCCCCCCTGGTCCGCCGGCAAACCCCACCCTACCACCTTAACTAACACATTTTATGCGGGAAACCCTGTACATGAGTATGACATGAGTCCCAAGTATGAGAGGGTGGCGTGTGAGGAGCTGATTGGTTGGGAGGGTGGCGTGTGAGGAGCTGATTGGTTGGGAGGGTGGCGTGTGAGGAGCTGATTGGTTGGGAGGGTGGCGTGCGGGTGTCTTTCAAGTCTCACCTGAGAGTGTCCGTTGACTGCAACCTCCTCGGCGAAGCGTACCTTCACCGGGTTGGATTTCAGTTTGGCCCTCTTCTCTGGAGTGATAAAAGAGGACTTGGGTCCCTGCAGAATTGAGGCCGGGACACAGATTAAGAGGTGAATAGCGTCACCACAACGTTAGCTTTACTGGGGAATGTTAGCTTCACTGGGGAACGCTCGATTAAGATTCTATGAGGATGGTTGTTATGTCCTTATAGTTCTCATGTAAAACAGATCAATGTTAGGGACCCAGTGCAATTGAACGAGAGAGCTGTTTTGAAGCGCTTTCCACTCAAAGTGATATTAGACCAGGGTGATTTCCAAATGTAAAAGACGAATACAGCAGATGACATCCGGTGAAGGATCCGAATGCTTTCCGCCGGACAGAAACATCTAATTTAGATGGATTTGTTTGTCTGAATCAGATTGAGTATGGTGCATTTGTGATCATCAGAGGCACTCTAGCCGTTTCTGTTCTTCATGTCAAACACACACAAACATATTGTACACTCAGAAGAACAGACGCCTATACACATACACGCACGATGATTACGAGACACATGAGACATGATAGTGTGTGTCCAGGTGCAAGGCTCTCCATCAAGGTCTCTGGAGGGAGGGACTCAGTGTTGTCACTTTTACGATGATTAAGTGAGACCTTGGCCTCCTGAATTAGTGTGTGTGTGTGTGTGTAAGCACCGCAATCTTCCAACTACGATGACAGATCTAAAATATGTTTGATGACAAAAGCACTTCAGCATTCTGTGTGTGGGTGAGAAGTTCCTGCATGCCTATTTTTGGTGTGCATGTGTGCATATACGTATACCTGTGTGTGTGTGTGTGTGTGTGTGTGTGTCACTCACCACAGTGGTTCGCAGGACAGTCATTGTCACTGAGTCCTGACATTCCCTAAAGAGAGAGAGAGAAGATGACGTGAGTATGGAGACAGGGGAGGAGCAGAGACAGGACTGCAATGACAAACATGTCTGTGTGTGTGCGTGTGTGTGTGTGTGTGTGTGTGTGTGTGTGTGTGTGTGTGTGTGTGTGTGTGTGTGTGAGAGACCTGATTATGTCAGCAGCTTGCTCCGGGGTCAGGTCATCAATGGCTACATTGTTGATTTTTATGACCTGGTCGCCGGGGATGAGTCGACCATCAGCAGGACCTCCTAAACACACACACACATATAATCCTCACCACTCCCTTAGCCATCAAGTTCACCAGTGACAACACATCAAACAGCTGTGTGTGTGTCCTCTCCCAACATAACACAATCCATAACAAATTCCTATTTCAGTGTGAAAATGAATCCCCTCCCCCAGACAGGGAGAGGGACAGGGAGAGGAGGGAGGAGCAGGTTGACAGCCAGAGCTTAGCAGGACCACAGTGAGAGCACCAAGATGACAGGCAGGGACAGATGGTGACAGGCTGGGCACTGAGCTATAAACACTTGTCTCCCAACTAAGACCCCCGTGGCCTACGTTATGGACAACACTCAAACAAATGCACCCACATGCCAACACATATAGCTGTAAACAACATTCCTGTTCTTTTACGGGGGTCAGATTAGTTTGTATGAGATTTTGTGAATAATTTGGGATATCTCAATAAAACTCTGGAATCTTAATATATGATACACAGTATATGTATTATATAGGATGTATTATCTACTTATGGGATGTGATATTTTTTACCACCCAAGAGGTCAATCACTGTCTTCGTAGCACGTTTGATGGGAACTTTGCTATTGATTCACATGACCATTATTTTCCCTGTTTCCTGTAATTCTTGTGACCATGCCAGTTCCTTCCACAACCTCAGCAATATCTTATACCTATTTCCATCACCACAAGTCTTAACAGAAACCCCTAATGGGTTCCACAAAACACTGTAAAACATTTTATATGACAGTCAGTCAAACTCTCTGACATGACAAATGGATTCACCATTCATTGCATAGGCTAGTGTTCCACTGAATTAAAAAATGCCATTAAGATATTTGCAACTGAGTAAATAACCACCAGACTTCATTTACTTAATGTATGAGTGTGTTTTTTAGGTACTTTGATTTAGGAAGCCCACAAAAATATTCATGAAACATCCCCTACTCAGCACCTTTTAACAAAAGCTTATTTTTATATATATATATATATATATATATATATATATATATACATACATATCTGAAGAGGCGGACTGAGACAGAAATTGGGGTGTGAAGTTTACTCTTTCAGATTCTAGCGAAGGCAGCTGGTGTAGTGTCACATGGACACACCGTCATGGGCAGTGAGGGTAGATTTGATTATGCCAGTTGGTAGGTCCTGAGGCAACTTGCAGCCTTGCCTCAGCAAAGAAGACCTTTCCCTCACTCTTCCAGGTACTGTGCAACAGGTTAGTGTCACAATACCTTCCTTTTGTGTCTGTGTGTGTGTGTATGAGGGGCAGAGGTTAAGCGCAGTAAAAAAAAATACTCCCGTTGCCTCATTACATTCTCTGTTAAACTCTTTTCATGAAAGTTGGATTTTTGTTTTGCATATGAGTTTCTTTTTTTCCCAAATTCAAGCTTGTAAGTACATCGATTTTATACAAATTGTCAACAAACATGGCCGTTTGTAATATGGCCTGAACGTGGTTCTAGACCTTACCTGGGTGGACATCTTGCACCAGTATGGGGATCTGGGGAGACAGGCTGAGACCGTGGGAGTTGAGCAGGGGGTCCTTCAGGATCTGAACCGTCAGGCGCACCGGATAGTTCCTCTGGTCCGACGCGCCGGACTCCCCGGCCCTCCCGTCCACCAGGATCCTCTCTCTGGAGAACAAAGACGGACAAGATGGAGACTCATGGATGAGTGTCAGACACGTCCCATTTGGTTTGCACCTAACACTCTGATACATTTACTGAAATACATTGATTTTGAAGCACTGCAATGTGCTTGTGTTTGTGTCCTCTTTTAAACAAGCTGCCATGCTGACAGAGCTGTAATTGTTAACAGCTGGCGTCTAGTAATAATTAAGAGTACATGAGGGAAGTCTGTTTATCAACTTTCATCAAACGCTGATGTATATTACTGGTAATGTTTAACCAAGCACTTCTTTATCAACAATGAAAAGCTAAAGACCATGTGTATGTTAAGGTGTTAACCTAGTAGGCCAGATCTCATACAGTGAGATAACACACCACTCATTTTCGATGACAAAACCCATTGTGGCAATAGTTGTTGAAAGGTAATCTAATAAACCTTGGGGGAATCAAACCCTATCTTTATTATAAACTCAGTGTTTATAATACTTAATGTTAATTTTGGTATTTTGTGGTATTTTGGTATTTTCCATATGCGGCGTTAATCTCTAGTCTTTTACTTCATAACGCCTCCTATGTAGAATTTTTTGCTCTCTTAAACACAGTCAAATTGAAATACACTTGAACCTAAATGAATTCTGACCTGCTGCTTGAGTCCCGGGAACGTCGGAGCCACCTGCCCACCACCTGCTCCACCCGGCTGGTCCTGTGGGAGGGAGAGCGGCTACGATCCCGCTCCTCCATCTGGCTGCGTGGGTCAGAGGGCACGTGGTCAAAGGTCAGCGAGGACAGGGGTGAGTGCATAGGTCAACATGGCCATCCACTCGAAATGCACCATGGGTAGGCACATTTGCTTATCTTAATTAGAAAGACAAAATTAAAGTAACCGTAGTCCAATAAGTATAGGCTGATTTCTGCTTTCTCTCATCTAAGACTAAGCTGGGTGATGAGCATTAGCGATGGGTTGGGGTAAAAGGGGATGTCACTTGTGGCCACGTCCTAATAGTCTCAGTCTGGTGATCTCATGCTAAAAGGGTTCTGATGGCCAATCATGTCAATAAGCCTGAATTAATATGGTCTCTAATTGTTAGTACAGGGTGTGGCGTCTCCTGAAAATGGGTCCCTCAGTGGGACACTTATGTGAAGTGCTCGTTAGAAACTAGTCTGAGAAAGTTGAAGTCTGGTTATTGCTGAATTTCTGGTTATGATCTTTTTTTTTCTGTGGTGTACAGGGATGGTGTGTGTACAGTGTGTGGTGATTTTAAGTAGTGTTTGTTACATGTTATAGTTTCTGGTGGACCCTCCTAAATGTTTGGTCAATCTTAAGAGGGCTCTTAAAGGCTCACCTCAGAAAGTGATCTGCTTTGACCGAGTGCTCCAAAGATTTGACTGTGTAAAGATTATTGCAGAAATTTGCATTAGATTTACTAGCAAGTTAGTGACTGGATGAATGAATGAATTGGTGTTTTGCATTTAAAAAGGCTTGAATGATTGAATGAATGACTTGTACCGTGTCTCTGGGACTCCCACTTGACACGGCTACAGGAAGCCACAATGAACAGTGCCTGATCATCATCAATACTGATGATCAGGCATTAAAACCATCCATTAGAGAGGGAGGGAGGATGGAGACGGGGACTGATGGAGGGACGGGGCAGGGAGTTCAGAGGGAGAGCACACAGGGGGGTGGGAGACAGAAAGAATGGAGGGATGGAGGACGATAAAGAAATGCAGAAAGAGGGTGGCAGAAAGGAAAGCAGATAATGGACAGAGGAAGAGTGAATAAAAAAGGGGGAAGGAAGAGGGGAGCCAGAAAGTGAAAGGCGAGTCAGGGGGAGTGGAGGGTCTGAGGATGGGGAACAGAGAGAGGATGAGGATCGACAGCAAGGGTAGAGATGGAACCCGGAGGAGGGGATACACACACAGATTTGGAAAGAGGGAGATGACGCGAGAGGAGTACCGGAGAGAGAGGGCTATCTCCAGAGACCTTGTATATGAGTCATGGCCACTCTATGTCTCCATCTGTCTGTCCCATCTCACCCTTCTCATATTACACAATGGCCACGAGAGAGAAATAGGCTGAACCAGGCTAAACCACGGGCAAAAAAGTACCAGAAACTGGGTAATGGCTTTGATGTCGCTACAAAATCATTGAATTATCATCTTCTCATCATTCACTCAGCTATCAGACCATTCCCACTGTTTTGAAGGATGAAAAACCCCTCTTCCAACTCACTGAATGCAGCCTGTCTTTCTCCATAGCCTTTTGAGAAGTCAGTGATGTGGATAGGTGGCTGGAAAAATTATGTAAATAAATGAGAGCTTTGACCTATCTGATCATGTTATATCAGAGATAGGGATAGGTATGGGAGGCCTTTGTAGTGTTCAAAGTGACGAAATGCTTGTTCCGGCTGTTTTGAAAATACAATAGCTAAACATGCCATAACCTAAATATCTTATCTGGATTCACCTACAGTAGTAAATGTTGGAAATGTACATGTTGCTTTGCTTTCAAAATGGATTATTGGACGTCATGTTTTATGAAACACACACAATCCAATAGCAAAACAACCATATTATCTCATAACAGTAATCCAAGTGTCCCAATCTTTCAAATCTTTCGTAAACATATTTTCATTTCATGTTGTAGGGCTGTTTTGGCAGCCCCTTTGTCACTGGTCACCCAGACACTCGTCTGGGACAGTCGTTGATTTGCATGAATGCTAAAATGACAATCACACCTTAATGACACACCTCTGGAAAGGTGGTCTCAACAGTTGAAGAGGAAGGTGGACCGAGGAAGACTGAAATTATCATTAAAAGTGTTGTGTTCTTGTAAATATTGTTCTAAACAGCTTTTAATGTCATGTTTGATATGATTTTGTTTCTTATTTTATGTATTACATTATAGAAATAATTGTATTGCTGTAACATGTACATTTACAGGGTTTACAGAGTTTGTGCTTGCAACAGACCAACATGTGTTTAACATATTCCCTTGTCTTGCAAGAGCACCACTTGGTCTACTGCAGCCTTGATTAATGATCCAATTTGAATGTGTATGCGTTAGACAACTTTCCAGTCATATGACCGGTGTCCCAATTTTAGTCAGGTTTGGGTGTATATAGGAAGAAGTTTTTACCACTAACTTTGAGTTCTGTTTACGATACAGCTCCGGTGCGTTAGGCGCCTAGTCTTCATTGTGAAATACCTTTGTTAACCATATTGCTCTGAAGGTATGTTTTGTATTTGATGATATTTCATTATCATTGTATTGATTATCTTACTATTTAGATAATAAACTATTATTGTGCATTTTAAGTTACTTGTTCTCCTTTAAAACTTATCTATCAAGCTACGGCGGTGAAAACTTTGATCTAGTCTGGTTGATGCGGCTAACTGATTATAAACATAGACTTTTGAAGTAGGTTTTAACTTAAGGCCTCTGAGTCACTTACAGTGGATCTCCACGCTCCGAAGGAATTTACCGGAGCCTCTGAGTGATCGGTTTACATATCCTACTAGGTCGGTGGTTAAATCCATATTATAGTAGAGATAAATGACTGATTAGTGAACATGCATACTTTAGGGTTGATGCTCTGATCAAGAAGACGATTTTTACCTATGCCAGAGTTTCATGTCATTAACTGTTTAGCGCTCAAAGTTACAGGTAACGCACTTGTGCACATTTCTAAAATTGGAGTCAGATTTTAACAAGTCAATTTTCTCCTTGAACATCTAACCAGAATTGAATTGGGTTTCCCAAGCCGGGGACAAACACCAAGCGTCTCCGGCCTTATGATCCTCCTAACTACAATGTAAAAAAAGAATTGATCTGATCTGGAAGAGTGCCGTACCCTGTACAAGAAAGATAACTAATCTCATTAAAGAGAAAAGTTAAATATTGAATCACTTTCCATAGAATTTAGCCACTTACTGTGAGTGTAAGTAGTCTTTGTCAGAATCTGTCACTCCACTCTCTTTCTGTGTCTGTGTTTGTATCTCTGTCTCTCTGTATCTTCTCTCTCTCTTTCTCCTTCAGCTTAGAGTGGTCTATGTAACAATCCGATTTCCAATTCCAGTACATCTGTACTTCTGATCTAATACTACAAAATATGTATGGTTGTGTGGGGGCTATTATTCAAACTGAGTAGCTACAGAGCAACAAAGGACATGCTTGTACACACACACACACAAACACACACACACACACTGTAAAGGCTAATGGGCTATGGCAGCCCATACAGATTAGGCCCTACTCAGCTCTTTCGCTCTCCCTCTCCACCACTTTCTTACCTTCTCTCTCTGTCTCTCTCTCTCTTTCTCTCTGTCTCTCTCTCTCGTCTTTCAAGCGTCTCTACTTCCACTATCTAGGGCTCTCCGTTACAACGACAGGAAATTCAAAAATATAGCAGAAGACATATCATATCAACCCCCCCCCCACACACACACACACACACCCACACACACAAACTGACCACGCGCGCACACACAGCTAATGGGATTAGAGTGTGTGTTCTTTAGACTGTGGACAGGGTGTTACTGCGTCACCCCTGCTGAGCCAGATTAGAGCCTCACCTCAACCAACAACCAACAGACCTACATAATGGGAGCCACGCACACGTACACATGCACACACACTGACCTGCTCTCAGCCCCCGTGTATCAGGGCTCCATGGTGGGGGCAGTAGCTACACCCCTGCTCGGCTCTCTCTCCGGTCCTCAGGCTGAGGAAGAGGAGGGTGCTGCCTCTTCATCTCCTAGAAATAGACGGCGAAATGAGAAGGTTCATTAAAGCTACGTGTCTGATGGTGGGGGCAGCATGCGTGTGCGTGTGTGCGGTTCATTGTGTTTGTGTGCAGTGCATGATCTGGAGAGAGGCAGGTGTCTGATCAATGTCTCTGTGTTGGCTCCTCACACCGTGTGTGTTTTCATCTGAAGAGAGGAGACGCAACAATGAAACAATGAGAAGGGGAGGCTGGCTTTCATTTGTCGTTCTAATCAAAGCGTTTGGCTGCCATCAGAGAGAGAGAGAGAGAGAGAGAGAGAGAGAGAGAGAGAGAGAGAGAGAGAGAGAGAGAGAGAGAGAGAGAGAGAGAGGGAGAGGGAGTGGGAGAGGGAGAGGTTGATAGAGAGACACATCCAGGCAAAGAAGAGATACGTCAAGAGCGTGAGACACCATGGAGGAGGAGAGAGGCCTGAAGAGGGAAAGGGGAACATGGAGAGAATGGAGAGAACCAAAGAGGGAGAGATACAGACAGGCACCGTAATAGACAACTTAAAAAGGGAGGGTGCAGAAAGACGCACAAAAAAGACGATGTATGGGCTGAATAAGCAAGTCGGTCCGACAAATGAAGAGCGGAGAAGAGGAGGGTGCGCGGCGAGCCCCATCGCAGTAGAAAGGGTTTGCTGTTTGTTGGAGTCCCACTTGCCTCTACGCTGCTCCAAACATCATCAATATTTAACTAAGCCTCTACAAAGCCTTAGGAACAGAGATGCTGGAATTCTTTTGCTACCTCTCTTCCTCCCTCTCTTCTCTATCCATCTGTCTGTCTGTGTCTGTCTATCTACCTGTTTCTTAATTTACCTCTCTCTCTCTCTGTCTATTTATCTATCTATATATATTTTGTCTGTGTAGCAGGCATGATTGATCAGCTGGTTTACACCACAGGAGGTTTTCCGACTGTAAATTTCAAAGCCATTCTAGACCGAAGTGAATCGTAGATGTTAATGGCTTGTTCTAGATTGGGTTGGGCTGCTGAGTGAAGCCTGACACCACCCTCTTCTCAGTACTCCATACAGTTGGGAGGTCTGTGCACTCAACACACACACACACACACACAGGCATGCACTTATACACAAGCATTTAATCACCAAAGTGAAGCTGACAGCAAATGTGGTGGAGGCATTTTGTGTTTCCATCTTTGAGTGTGCACATGTTTGGGTGCGTTTACATGTTTAAGTGTGTTTGTTTTGTTGTGGGTGTGTTTTTCTTGAGTGTGTGTGTGGTTGTGTGTTTTCATGTGTGCATGGTTGTGCGGTGGTGATTGTATGCCTGCCTGTATGTCGGCATGTGTGTGCGTGCGTGTGTGTCTATGTGCGAGCGTGTAACTCAGAGTGCTGCTCCCATCAATAATGCATCTAGATAATGCATCCGCACCACTCCATCAACAACTCCATCCTCACAGCCCTACTAACGCAGACAGAAAGATAGACGGACTGGCAGGCAGACAGGCAAACAGATAGACATGCAGACAGACTCGCAGGCCAACCGACAGGCAGAGAGAGAGGCAAACAGTCGGACAGACAGATAGACAGGCAGGTCAACAGACAGATAGGCAGGCAGGCAGGCACAAAAAGGGAAACAGTCAGAAAGACAGACAGGCAGGTCAACAGTCAAGAAGGCATGTGTGTGCACATATGCATTTGTGTTTCTGCCTGTGTGTATTGTCTCTCATCCCTCTCTCTCCAGGATTTGCAGTTTGCTGTGTTCCGATGACAGGAGACAAGGGACACAATCCAATTAGCTCCTAGCTCTCAAATCCCCACCCATAGGCCAGGAAATGGCTTCCGACTGTTTGCCAATTATCTCTGATCCATAAACACATATGAGAACAAACGGCCAAACACAAACAAACGGCCACATAAGCACAGGAACAAGAACAAGTGACATGCTCACATATACTGATAAAAGAACACACTTGATTGTCAAGAGTGTGTAGAGTATAGCAGCTGTGTGTATGTTTGTGTCTGTGTGTGTGTGTGTGTGTGTGTGGGGGGGGGGGTGAAACCTGAGCTACACCTGTTAAATACCCACAATCATGTACGTAGATGTCGGATCCAATCGTTTGGAAAGATGAGATAAACTGGTTGTTAATTATCTATGAATGTTGTGCATCACTTTCCACTCTGTCATGCAACTTAGCATGTGTTCCTGTGTCTGCATGGGTGAGCGTGTGTAAGTGTGTGTGTGTGTGCGTGTGTGTGCATGATTATGCGTGCATGTGAGTGTTTGGGCGTGCGTGTGGGCGTGACCACAGGGCCTGGACTTCTTTCTCCTTTCATGAAATTCCAGTGCTGTCAACTACCTCATAGAGTTGGTAAATAAATAGTTCTCTAGACTGTATGAGACAGTACTCCATACTAGAAACTTTATGATGTGAACTTAACTGTGTTACTAACTAAGCTCGGTGAGATCTCATTAATGGACAAAGCCATTATGAGAGATCAGTTTAAAGTCTGTTTTCAATAGTAAAGCTGTGTTTTGGGAATTGTCTTGGAGTTTAGGAGACTTGCAAGCTGTCAAGTACTGTACATAGAGGCTGACAGACACCTGGAGTTCCAACCTGTATTAAATTTGACAAATATACAGCATCAAAAATGTAGCATTGCCTAAAAATAACATCATAAATAACTAAGGATGGGAGGTCCTTCAGAACTGTGCCCGATATTCCGTTGCAGGTTCCACAACGAGGCTTTGTAGTCACGTTTGTTTTAAATGGCCTGAACGCTGAATGAGCACACACTCACTTGCACACATTCTCATGCAGGCACATCTACTCATAGACACATAGACACATGCGAATCTGATGGCAAAATAGTAAAGTAAATAGTAATAGGACAATGCCTTTATGATGTGTGTGTGTGTGTGTGTGTGTGTGTGTGTGTGTGTGTGTGTGTCTGTTAGAGTAAGGGTTGAGAGACATAGAACATTAATGGTCTAAATAACTACTGACACCATTATACTTGAGAGAAAGATATGTTTTGAATGATGTTGCTCCTTGAGTGTGTGTGTGTACTGTTGTTGTACTGGTGTTGACACCAATTATACACCGATGGCACCCACCAACAAACAACCAAACTGAGTTTGTTAGAATGTAGGTCTAGGTTTACTAAGCCCTACAGAAAACAGGTTATACGACTTTTCATTAATCGATCATTAATGCCATTGTCACCAAAACTGGATTTAGGGGCAAAAGTCGGCTGTTGAGACACCTACAGAATATTACTAAAAGTATCGGACAGTTCTATAGCAATAGTCTTGTATATAGCTTGGTATGGTCTTGTCACTCTAATCATGTTGTCCGATTAGGAAACGGCTTTAAAAATAAATGTCGATTGTAATTTCATCCTTAGGTAGCCAAGGGTTCTCACGAGCCTACCAACGCACGTAACTTCATATGTCTAAGAAAATATCACAGTGTCCCCTAGTCTACGTTTGTCTCTTGTCTGTTGTTTAGTTTGGTCCATGATAGCGGACCTCCTTAAGACCTTACCGGGTACCCGGAATCTCCTCTCTAATCCGCCTTCTGCGCTCAGGGCGGGCCGTCCCGCGTGTCTTTGACGTAAAACAACTTCGTTCACAACAGAAAAACGGTAAAGGAAGATTAACACTTGCCTCCGACATCGAAAGACTATAAATCAGTTATACATCCCGTTTACCTTTGGACTGGAGAAAGGTGTTAAAACCGAAAGGCAGCTTTGGTGGAGCAGCTCAGTGTACCGTAGTCCCAGGGCAGGTGCGCGCGGGATGCTGACGGCAAAACCATGCGTAATTAAGCGACGTTAATCCGACTGATCTTCCCCTTCTCCCTCCTATACTCTCTCTCTCTCTCTCTCTCTCTCTCTCTCTATTTTTCTCTCTCTCTTTCTCTCTCTCACACACATACATAAATAGGCAAGTGACCAGAAACTAGAAAAATGGTGACCGAAGGCCTATAATAATTACTATTATTATTGAGCAAGGCCATCTCTTATTGTCTCTAATTAGCGTATAACGTGCACTTGTGCGGAAAAAAACTAAATATCGATACGTACGTACATACGATATTGTCATTATTATAATGACACCCAAAGGTATGAAATATGGTATTGTCCTCAGTGGTGAATTGCTCCCCATCATCCATTCCAAATTGTGAGTATCAATGTGTATTTGCCAGTAGCCTACCTTTGGTGTGTCGCCCTCTTCTGGTTTCGTTAAATGGTACTGCTGTAAACATGCCATAGAAAAAGGATGAAAAGGGGGCGGCCAACAAGCCCCAAGATAAAGGGATAAAACGTAAAAGACTGAGAAAAAAAGGCAAAATATAGGCTAATTGATAGGATGAGTTTATGTTTGAGAGTATGAGGGGCCGTTTAGGAAATAATTCAGACTGTCCGACTCCTTACACAAACAAACACATCCACATCCACATGTGAAGTGCTCGCATCGACACATGAAACGCGTTCACATGTGAAATGTTGACACACATTCATACTACTGAACATTTTGATAGACATACATAGGCCTATGAAATGCTCGCATACACGGATGTGAAACACATTCACAAAATCATATACGAAATGCTCAAGTCTTGTAAGGATGAGTAAGAAGCTTTGAGAATGTAAGAGTGTATGAACATTTTCACTATATCCGGAAGGCATTGAAGTATATCCGGAAGTCAGTTCAGTAGTTAAGCAATTTTACATAAACAGGAGCAAAACACCTTTAAACTAGAACATAACATTTTAAATACTGGGTGACCAAAAACACAAATCTAGAAAAAGGCAAGAAAGCAGGGTTCTGGAATTTGATTGAGTTCAAAGTTGTCACTTCATTTCTACAGCCCTGCCCTGAAATACACCCCCCATATAATTTCAGTTCTGTATATCCCAGCATCAAATGATTCTTACTGTACATTGAGGGGACTAGTATGAGTAACCAGAGTAAGCTTCATACATGGCACTTTCCCAGTCAGAGTTAGCATCAAATGATTCTTACTGTAACAAAATTGAAGTTCTCAAATATTTGAAAAGTAATAGTTTTGCAGGCCAAAATATATATGTAAAAAGAAAAATCTAAATATCACCAAAACAGACAAAATATTATATGTTTGTCTCTTCAAGAATTTATATTTATATTTTCCATTTCATGCACTTTGATGAAGAAAACAGAGCACTCAAACCTAAACCCCCATAATAAATAGTTTTCTCAGCAACTGATCTGTAGACTATTACTGTAAAATATTGATAGACTTGTACCTGTCAAATTTAGTCCTGTTTCTCACAGACTGCATGATTTTTGAAACTGCATGGTATATCATTCCAGGACATTAATGGTTTTCTTGGAAGGAAGTAAAGCTCGGCGCAATCTTCCCCTTCCTTGTGTGCGTCATTTGGCTCCCCGTCTGCCCAGAATCTGCCAATCACACACACAGAAAATTCCACTCATTCATTATCCTCATAATCATATGATGTATAGGATGAACATTTTACTCAAGTCGAATTAGCACTTCATTCAACTGTCTTACTTTGGTGATCCATTGGTCAGTGATCTGTCCACCCAGGTCCAGATTCCCTCTGTATCTTTGTCAGTCAGACCAATCCAGACTGTTGTCCCAAAACTAAGGAGAAAACTCTAGGGTACAAGACAAACAATACTGTCAATCATTATAGTTGCCCAGATAATACAATAATGTTTAATTGTTTAATGTTACTCTCACCTGTTCCTCTCGGCTGTCTATGACCACCAGGTCTGCTCCTCTGTTCAGACAGTCCTGTCTGCTCTCCTCCCAGGTTTTTTTCTCAGTGGAGATATAGTAACAACTGGTGCCAAACTTCTCCCATCCTTGTGGACAAGTTTTAGCAATAACTTGGGAAAACAGATGACATGGAATAGAAAAATTAGGAACAAACCAGCTATATGTTTCAACTCCTATATTTATTTTAAATAAAACTAATTTCAGCTTCTTCTTTTTTTACCTCTGATTCTTTCAGTCAGCTGGTCAGATTTGTGCTTCAACTGGTCTCTCTCTTCAATCAGGGTCTTGTAATTGTTTTCTAGCTGGCCTCTCTCCCTTTCTAGTTGGTCTCTCTCTGCAGTCAAGGTGTTGTAACTGGTCTCTAGCTGGTCTCTCTCTGCAATCAGGGTGTTGTAACTGGTCTCTAGCTGGTCTCTCTCTGCAGTCAAATTGCTGTATTGGAGCTGTTGGTCTCTCATCCTAGTGTAATATTGAACTCTGAAACCTTGATCTGAAAAGGAAAAACAGAGGATTTGATTTACAGGAACCAGATCCCAACGAGTAGGTGCCAGCATTGTGTTCAAAAAGAATGACAGAATGACAGTATTATTTAATACAACTTGAGTAAGCAATTAGATAGACAATATAATTGTTTTTAATTGCATGCATCACTGCAGCACTCCACTCCAACCCCACCCCATTCACATTTTTGATTACCAATACTGAAAAAGTGTAGGTTGAAACCCATCCTACTCACAGTGGAGGCCCAGTCCAGTGATCCCAGCCAGCAGGAGAACACACAGCAGACCCAGACACACGACAGCAGCTCTGAAGGGGCTCCTCCCCCTCTGCTGAGAGACTGAATCACAGGGTTTCATCATCAACACTATGCAGCTTCAGCTAAGCCCTGTTCTGTGTTCATGTCAGTTGACTTTTTGTTAGATAGCTTCAAATAACATCACTGTACCTTTTGTGTCATTGTGTATCCTCAACACTGTCTAGTGTGTAACATTAGGCAACACAGTAATATTACACACCTGTACTAAAGTTGAAAATGCTGTTATCCAACTCCATGGTCTCCATTTCATCATTAGGATCGTTTCCTTGAATTGTATCCATCTTTGTATAGATTTCCTTTGGTATTCTCACACACTAGAATCTCAAACATGAACTTCTTCTTTCTTCAGCTCAACTGTGGAGGGGTAACTATACACTGTGCCCTGTTGTGCTCTGCACAGCTCTGCTCTGGGTCTCTGTGTTTGACAGTACGTGACACCCAGTTTTAAGGGGCTAAGGAGGATGTTTTGTTGATGGTCGGAAGTTCTCACAGAACAGTCCACCAATCAGACATGCTCATACATGCTAGTCATAGTTCCACCAGAGGTCAATTATGGAAGCGAACAGTTATTTCTTCCAAGCTTCCTCAAAGGATTCAGTGAAAATCCAGGTTTTGGATGTCCTGCTATAACCCTGCTCTTGTGCTCTGTCCCACTGTATTTTCTTCCTCTTTTCTCTCACACTTCCACTAACGCTAAATCAGCGTTCCAACACACTCCCTGTGGAATATGAGCTAGGCAAGGCAAATTCAAAGACACAAAAGTGAAAGTGTGCTGTCAGTCCCCCAGCAGTCGTCACATTTCACCAAGAAACCACCAGTCAAAGTTATCAACCACATCATCTGTATATATACGGGAGTACAACGGTACTTAGGAATGGTTCGCTTGACCCGATGTTAGTTTCCTCAAGGATCACAATGACTCTTGCTCAGAGACTTGTTGCTCTTGTGGTTAGTGGTAACTGATTTAAATTTTTTGTACTTGCTGTGATATATTGTTTTTATTATTGTTGCTTGTTTTTTCCACAGGTACACTTGCACTTATAGCAGTTCATGTTGTTTAATTGTAACTTGTTTAACTACATGCTCTTATGGTTCTTCCCTTTGGCACTTACTTTGGTTGTTCACAATGTGTGCTTCATGTTTTGGCTACTCGCAATGTTTTGTGGCTATCTTGTTGTTATGATCAGTGACCTATGCACTTTGTAAAGCTCTCTCTTGGAAGTCGCTTTGGATAAAAGCGTCTGCTAAATGAATAAATGTAAACGTACATGTAAATATTTCAAAGTCCAAAATAAACATGCATTTCCAAACTATGGTTACACCATACACCCCCTATTTATAACCAACCCAACATGTTTGCATACAGCCGTGGCCAAAAGTATTGGGAGCGACATACATTTTGTGTTTGCAAAGCTTGCTGGGCCTAAGCAAATGACTGCTAACATGATTTCAGTAAGTCATATCATCAGCACAGGGGTAAGTGAACTAGTTCTAGCCAGGTGAAATCACTCTATCATTCTGGTTGGATTTTAAGAGCAGATTGACTGCTGTAAAAGAGGGGACTATTAGCATATATAGAACATTTTCACCCCAAAAAAAGCTTAAGAAAATATGAAATGTGCCTTATTGTATTCCAGTATTCTATAGAAACATGTAAAAACATTTTCCTCAAATACTTAACCAGCAAACTTTGCAAAACACAACATTTGTTATTGCCAAACCTTATGGCCATGACTGTACATCATTATATCTTCTGATTAAAGCTGTAACTTGGATGACAGAAAGCTTCAGTCACTCTGTGTGTATTCAATATCATTGTAAGTTCTTATAATTCTTCACAACAGGAAATTGCCTTACACTAGAATCATTACTTTCCATTTATTTGGATAGCAAAGAGTGCAAGAACAAAAAATGACATTTTAAAGTAACGTAAACATTTACTCTCATATTGCGTTTATGGTTAGCATGCAGTATAGTCTTGCATTGCACAGGCCAACTCATTCATGAAAGAGTTTGAAAGATAAGAAAAAGTGTTTCTGTGATGGTGTGAACACTACAACACAACATGAATTGATTTCAGTGCCCTCTAGTCTTCAGTGTTTCTAACCTTCTTTTGCTCAGCCCCTTCTTCTTCACCATGTCTTCCACCCTGTAGCTCTCCACCAATGCTAAAGCAACATACAGGTGTAGGATTGTAACCTGTGACCTCTTGATCTACAGTGATATGTTCTACCACAGAGTTGTACCTACCTGTATTGTTGTACAGCACAGGTACGTATTATTCCTGATGAAGGTCCTAGGGTCTAGGATGCATTGTAGTGTAGGAATCAGTGTAGGACACTGTGGTCCATATGGCTCTGTGAGCTTGCAGGATGAGCTATAGCAGCACACAGACACACACACATGCTCACACAGACACACACACATGCTCACACAGACACACACACATGCTCACACAGACACACACATGCTCACACAGAAACACACACAGTGTTACAGGAAGTGGATCTCTGTCTCCACTTCTCCCCTGTGTGCACAGCATGTCTTCGCAGGGTAGCCGCTAGCCAAACAATAATTTAATATTTGTAGTCGCAAACTGTGCTAAAATCTGATGCATCTTGCAACTTTTTAGGATTTAAATTGTTGATACTATTTTGTACGATATACTCTTATTAAGTAATTCTTCTTGACTCAACTTATTTATTTGTAAAAAGATTTTTTTAATACAATTGCATTTTATAGATATATAATCAGTGTACAAGCAGAACGTGAAGCCTAAATGGCAGAGTGATTCAACCCAACAGAACTATAAGAATAACAGGACATATTTGTAAAAGCAATAACTATGATTATCACTGAGTGATTAAACTCCACTTGTGGTACTGAATGTGGCTTCTATGTCAGCTTAATGATACTGTAGCAGTAGTCTCTGATGACACACACACACACACATAGCTGTCATGTACTGCATGTGTGCAGGCATATAGTGTCCTACCTTACATGGACCTATGTTTTAAGCTAAATGTTGAAGAGAACATTTTGACATTTTAACTGAACACAACTGGCCAGTGTGACACTGAGGGCAGAATATGTTTTATTAATGCCAGTCAAGGCCGTAATCATAATACATATTGGGGGGGGGGGACACCCCCCCCCCCCAATATTCAAATCTGGTCAAAATGTCCCCCCCAATATATTGATATAAAAATATAAATGTGCTACGCTACGACAGGCAACCATGCATGCTCTCCAAAATCATTAAAAAATGAATAAGTCCCCCCCCAATGTTGACTCCATGGTTACGGCCTTGATGCCAAATGCTAAATAACTGAAAACAAAGCATGTTTGGACACCATCACTGTCACAGTCAGCCACACAAATAGTGTATAAAAAAAAATAATAAAATAAAATAATAGCCTATTTAGTTCATACTTTAACTTGATTCATACAAGAGTTGACCTGATTAATTTGTATTGACAAAGCATGTTTTCCCGGGTCACATATTGTCTGGAATTTTTTGTTATTCTTAATTTTACTCAAAATGTTAACTGTGCCGGTATTAGTCTATGGCCCTCAGATAAATAAAGCACAAACCAAAATCAAAAGCCATAACTGAATTTCAGTTATTCTATTATTCTGTTGTCGTAGTAGGCTACTTGAAAACAATGTCAAATTGAAATATAATAAATGTACAGACAAGTTATGAGGAATAATGATGAACACATTATGTAAAAAAATCCATACACATGGCAGAACCACAATTGTTGTCTTTCTACAACAGATTATTTAAAAAGACAGTGCAGATAATGTTGTTCCTTTCTTTTCTGACAGGGAAAAGAGAGCAATAGACCAACTGTAAAACCTGGGCCTATTTCTCACAGACCGCATGCAATTTGTAAGCACAAGGCACATCATTCCAAGCCCTTTTAGAGGGGTCAAACTCAACACAATCTTCCCCTGATTTTCCATTATTCGGCTCCCCTTTATCCCAGAATCTACAATCCACACACAGAGAACACCACACATTATCATCATAGTCATACCATAATGAACATTTATAAGCAACAGGTTTTGTTGTCTTACTTTAGTGATGGATTGATCAGTTTGTTTCCATCCACCCAGGTCCAGGTCCCCTCAATCTCACTATCAGTCAAACCAATCCAGACTCGTTTTCCAAAAATTTGGAGAAAGGTCTAGTGCACAAAGTAGATAATTACATGATTCAGTGTTGGGCTCAGAGTTGTCAAGGTAATCACATCAATTGAAATGGTTGGCTCTCACCTGTTCCTCTCTGCTGTCTATGACCACCAAGTCAGCTCCTTTGCTCTTACAGTCCTGTCTGCTCTCAGCCCAGGATTTAGCCTCAGTGGAGATATGATAACAGCTGGAGCTAAACCTCCACCATCCTTGTGGACATTCTAGAACTATATATTTTTGACATGGAGATCATGTGACAAATCAGACCAGGAAGAACATGCTAAATGACTTGTGTCATTAATCACAACACTGATTAATGACAACTTATGTAAGCTTACCTCTGATTCTTTCATTCAGCTGGTCAGATTTTTGCTTCAACTGGTCTCTCTCCCTTTCTAGCTGGTCTCTGTCAGCAGTCAAGTTACTGTATCGGAGCTGTTGGTCTCTCACCTCAGCATGATATTGACCTCTGAACCCTTGATCTGAAAAAGAGAAACAGAGGATTTGATGTACAGGAACCAGGTCCTATTAGGCAACAGCCTCATGTCCAAAGAGAATTACAGAATTACAGTATCATTACAGTGACATAAAAAAGGTCTAGTTCTATTTATGGTTCACCAGTACTGAAAAGGTGTAGGTTGAAACCCATCCTACTCACAGTGGAGGCCCAGTCCAGTGAGCCCAGCCAGCAGGAGAACACACAGCAGACCCAGACACACGACAGCAGCTCTGAAGGGGCTCCTCCCCCTCTGCTGAGAGACTGAATCACAGGGTTTCATTATAAGTATTGGACTCAGCATGTAAGATCATTATTATTAATATATAATTTTGTAGAATTAATCCAAAGTAAAACATATATACATTTTGACATTCATACTGATGTATTGCTACCCCATATCAAACACACATAATCATAGAAAGATCTAGAACCATCTGTCAGTGTTCTCCCAGTGCAGAATACCACAGCAGCTGATAAGGAGCATTCGTCATTTTCTTGAAAACAGTGAAACCACCCTTCCCTTTTCATGATAAATTTGCTGCTCAGCAGCAGGAAGTACTTTTTAGGCAACACACGTTGTGATAAACTGTCCTGCCGGTAAATTTCTGTAACTTTTCAGCAACAGTAGCAAACGTATTACATTTTTAACACCCGCTAAAACAACAAAAACACGAAGGAAGTGTAAACTAGCCAATTTATCATGAAGGGAATTGCATGAACGATCTGACCATGTTCATCCCTTTATGACCACAGTGTACCTTTCTTTAAATGGCTACTTCCAGCAAGATAATGCGCCATGTATCAAAGGTCAAATCATCTCAAAGTGGTTTCTTGAACATTAAAATGAGTTCACTATACTCAAATGACCTTTACAGTCACCAAATCTCAATCCAATAGAGATCCTTTGGGATGTGGTGGAATGGGAGATTCGCATCATGGATGTGCAGTTGACAAATCTGCAGCAACTTAGTGGTGCTATCACGTCAAGATGGACCAAAATCTCTGAGGAAGGTTTCCATCACCTTGTTGAATCTATGCCACAAAGAAGTATGGCAGTTCTGAAGGCAAAAGGGGGTCCAACCCAGTGCTAGCAAGGTGTACCTAATAAAGTAGCCAGTGAGTGTACGTCTATGGACTAGTAATAATGACATGGAAGAGATCTTATGGTGAAGTGGTGAAGATCTCTAGCTGAATTGACCTAAACATGTTGTTGTTAGCGAACTAATAAACATGTGAATGATAATATATTGGTTGAGAGGCCTGTTGTGGATCATAACCTGAATATTAAATCGCATGTACAAGTTGGATCTATAAAGTCTCAAACATGTGCTGTATTACTTCAGTTGTTTGTCTGCTTATTTTCTGATCCATAGTTGAGATCATGTTATTGTTATACTGTGTCTGTGACCGTTCCTTGGCACTAAACACTGTTATACTGTTAGAACTGCACACTTCTAGTCTTTAATTATCTGCTTCACTTACTATTTGCAATTTGTATGTCACTTTGGATAAAAGCGTCTAATAAATGAAGACATGTATCTGTAAATGGTGGAATCATCTCCCCAGCTCCATCAAAAATACTGACTGTCTCTCCACCTTCAAGAAAAGGCTAAAGACGCACTTGTTCCAGGAGTACAACGGTACTTAAAAAAGATTTGTTGGATCAGATGGTAGTTTATTTCCTCACACACAATGACACTTATTGAGGGACTTGTTGCACTTGTTGTTTAGTTGATTAACTGATTTAACTACTTGTACTCGCTGTGAATTATATTATTGTTGCTTGCTTTCTTACAGTTACACTCTTGCACTTTCGAGGATTATGTTGTTTAATTGTAATTTGTTTAACTACATGCTCTTCTGGTTCTACCCATTGGCACTTATTTGCTTTTCACAATGTATGCTTCATGTTTTGGCTACCCGCAACATTTTTGGGGCTATCTCGTTGTTTATGATCATTACACTTTTTGTGAAGCTCTTTCTTGTAAGTCGCTTTGGATAAAAGCATCTGCTAAATGAATAAATGTAAATGTAAATATTGATCAGAGATTCATACAGTGTTCCCTAGACTAAAAATATATTTCCCTACACTTCACATTTATCTCTGTTGTGTGTCCCCACCAAGGTCAGAGATGTAATATTACCTGATATCTGAGCAGTAGATGGATCTTCTCTTGTGCTGGGACAGGAGGTCTTCACATTTTTATAAATGTCATCACCCATATTGATGGTCCTCTTCTTCTTAAAATAAGCTTCAGCTACAATCTCAGCTGTGTTTGCATAGATTTCTTCTGACATCTTCACTCACTTTTCTCACAATTACAATAATGTGTAAGGTTTCTGACTTTAGGTTTGAAAACGTTCTTCCTCTCACACTGTAGCTGTCTGTCAGTGTTGTCTCAGTGCCTCATCTCTCTTTGTGAGCTTGTCTCAGTGCCTCATCTCTCTTTGTGAGCTTGTGCAAACAGCCAATCTTCTGAGTGTGAGTGCTGGTCATCTACTTCCTCAGACTTTCTGATGTGTTTTTTTTCTCAAGTTTGTAAGGGGTTGGCTTGTCAGCACAGTATGTAACCTTTAGTCTTTGTGAGCTTGTGTCAAGCAAAAACTTCACCCAGCAAGTTAAGTTTTTAGCATATACAAGGTGAAGGCAGGGTATCTCCCAGCCTACATTTTGATTTGTTATTCACAACCCAGAGAGGGGAAGACTAACTCTGATGTATAATGTCTGAGAATAATGTCTGAGAATAACATGCATGCATTCTATAAGCCTGAACATTATAAAATAGCATGTAATAAATGTTAACCAACAGCCAACAGCTGTTGTCCTGTCCAGACCGTTTACTCTCTGTGTGTCCTACCTCACACATATCAACAGTCTATGGCAGGGTTGGCCAACCCCTTCAAATGAATTGTCATTACCCGGCTTACACAGAGCTTGATAACAACCCATTCATTTGAAACAGGTGTGCTGGAGCAGGGAAACATCTAAAACATGCAGGACAGCGGCTCTCGAAGACCAGGGTTGGACACCCCTGGTCTATGGAGTCCTAAACTGAATCTTGAAAATAACTTTGACAGCACTGAACTCAAGAGGGCAGTGTGACACAGTAAGCAAGCCAGAACAGCATTTTTGTTAAACATTTTAAATTAAATGTGTTCCCGTTTGTGTGGTATATTGTTTTATGGCATGGGCCAAGTTATTCAGCATTAAACATAATTCCACACACAAATACAATTTTGGAGAGGTATGAAATGGATGCAGGTAAAATCTAAAGCGTTTACAAAATAAGCAGGACTTTATATACTAAGCATCATATTTATTAATCTGCTAGAGTAAAATCACTGTAATTGCTGTACAGTAGCTAATGCCATCAACGTCACTACTCAGTGAGAACACCTATTTCTCACAGATCCATTCATTTTTTACAGAACACTCCCTATCGTTCCATTTCCCCAGTTGGCCTGACTGCTTACGCACAAATTCCACACAGTCCTGGTCTCTTCCTTTGTGGCTGTTAGGCTGTCCACTTTGCCAGTACCTGCAGTGTACAGAACACATATCACTCTCTAGTCCTTCATTTGCTTCTGTAACTCAATCAGACTCAGATCTATGATATTCAGTCTTACGCTGTGGCCAGTGGTGTTCCGTCCACCCATGTCCAGATCCCCTCTCTATCTCTGTCAGTCAGACCAATCCAGATATCGTAACTGGATCTGGATACAATCAGCTCGTTGATGAATGTCTATAGATGGTGGAACATGAAACACACTGCATTAATCCTCAATTTAAAGCTCATCTCTTACCCTCTTCATGTTCTCTCTCTCTCACACCTGTTCCTCTCTGCTGCTTATGACCACCAGGTCTGCTCCTCTGTTCAGACAGTCCTGTCTGCTCTCCTCCCAGGTTCTATTCTCAGTAGAGACATAATAGCAGCTACTGCCAGACTTAGTCCATCCTTGGAAACAGGGCTTCTCTAGTTCTATATTTTTTAATACAGATACATGGAAAAGGGGGTCAGAAATGACAAAGGAGAACAAGTACAGGAGTTTCAACTCTGGGACTGAATAGAAATTAGGGCTTGTTAGCTTACCTCTGATTCTTGCATTAATTTGGTCTGATTCTCTCTGTAGCTGATCTCTTTCCCTCTCCAGCTGGTCTCTCTCGGCAGTCACAGTTTTATACCTGGTCTCTAAGTGGTCTCTCTCTGCAGTCATAGTCTTATACCTGGTCTCCAAGTTTTCTCTCTCTGCACTCAGGTTGTTGTAACTGGTCTGTATCTGGTCTCTTTCCATCTCTAACTGGTCTCTCTCTACAGTCAGATTGTTGTATCTCAACTGATGGTCTGTCATTCCAGTGCGATATTGACCTCTGAACACTTGATCTATAAAAAGAGAAGTTCATGTAATGGGACCAAGTCCCAATTATTAGGTAGCAGCCTTGTGTCAAAGAGAAGGAGAATGAGAATTAGAGTTATATTTAATATTTTACTCAAATGTAATGAGTTGAATGGGTCAAAAAAATAAAACACAACCTCCCCCATAATGAAAAATGTGGTTCTATTTATGGTTCACCAGTACTGGGAGAGTGTAGGTTGAAACCCATCCGACTCACAGTGGAGGCCCAGTCCAGTGATCCCAGCCAGCAGGAGAACACACAGCAGACCCAGACACACTACAGCAGCTCTGAAGGGGCTCCTCTCCCTCTGCTGAGAGACTGAATCAGAGTTTCATTATCAGAATTGGGCTCAGCATGTGATATCATTACTATTATGATATCATTATGTAGAATTAATGAAAAGTAAAACATATATAAACTGTTGTCATATTAATGAATTGCTACCCTATATAAACATCCATAATCGTATTGAGATTTGGGCTAATCTGTCAGTGTTCTCCCAGAGAGAGTGTGAACTGTTCAACTGTTTGAAGGAAGTGTAAAATAGCACATCTATCATGTAGAAAAAAAGCTTCCTTTTCTTAACACATTTTTTGATAGATGAAGAATATATAGGGCATACAGAAGAGAAAGAGAGGGGAAGACATGCAGAAAACGAACCAGAATTTAACCCCTACTTCAAAACATCAGCCCATGTGATGTCAAATCAAACTTTATTTATATAGCGCATTTCATACCAGATGGCAATACAATGCGCTTTAAGAGAGGAAAAGAGGGGAGGGGGAATACAAAAACTTATGTTTGACACTAATTTTCCAGAGGGAAGCAAAAAATCTGCTTTGGACCAATATAGGAGAACTGTAAATAATCATCCCTGACCTCTCTGAAATGAGACGATCGAGCACTCTCCTAGGGAATGTGAGGTGCCAACATATTACAAAGCACACACATAGCATGAATTATTATTACATTATAGGAAACATGACATGTTATACAAACAAAAATTACAAAATAATTAAGTGAATTCATAAAATAAATACAACAGTTTAAATGAAAGGAAGGGAAATATATGTGCATTAAGAGTATATACATTACAAAACCCACTAAGCATTTAAAAGCAAGCTACTGGAAAATATTGGATTAACGAGAGGCCTATATACAGTACTTACCTGCCTAAAAGGGCCTATATTACTTGAAAAACCATAGAATACAAACAGCATTATAGAAAACAGAGCTTCTTAACGAATCTGGGAAACCCGGCCAAATACTATTCTATGGTTTGTTTTACAAGCCCTTATGGCCTTTTCAAAATTGTAAGATTTATTTTGGAACCAAAAACAAACTGTCCAGACATAGGCCTACACGGGCCAGAAAAAAATAATAATCTTGATTTTACTTACGTGTCATAATGACATACAAGGACATACTTTCAGGATGATATTTTAAAGCTCTAAATGCCGTGTCCAGAATCATCTCATGCAGTCCGTCTTGAAAAATGCGCAGGACAACAACTTTCCTCTGTTCTCGTCTATGTATAAGGTTTTCCATATTGACAGATGTTAGACTGTGATCAGTAGCCTACAACCTTTACCTGTTAGTTCTTAACCCTTAAGCAAGGACAACCTACAACAATTAGTTTGTCACGCGCTTCCCAAATTCATTTAAAAGTTGTGTAAGGCTGGGTGTCACCCTTCCCCTCCTCTCATTTGCTCAAATCTGGAGTTGCTGGACAGAGTCTCTGCTTGATGGGTCTCACACCTCATTGTGTAACTAACTGTTGCATTGCTAGTCATATTAAGCAACTGGTTTATCTTGTTGTGTATGAAGGGAATTGTGAACCATTGTTCTGGGGGATTCTTCATCTCCTGAGGCAGGCCTTCTCCTCAGCTCTGGCTTGTCCTACTCCTTCTCCTTCCTCACCTCTTGCTTTCTCTCTCTGGTTTACAATAATCAAGGTAGAGTAGATGAGAGTTAACCTTCATTTTGTAACATGTTTGCCTTGTAATTGTAATTGATTTCATTCAATTGCAATGTTATTAAATGTAGATTTTAATTTAACCTTACTTTCACCATTCCTGATCTGATTTAATCCATAGACTCAAATACCTGCAATTCCATTGGTATTGGCATTATTTCTTTAATGTTTATACACGGTTCAGAGTCACTTGAACTTGAGAATTAAAACGAATGTAGATGGAGAGTGCGAGAGAGAGAGAGAGAGAGAGAGAGAGAGAGAGAGAGAGAGAGAGAGAGAGAGAGAGAGAGAGAGAGAGAGAGAGAGAGAGAGAAAAGGAGCCAAATTCAGCTGGCACTGTAGACTGACAGACGAGTAAAGCTCTGCAGTAGGATGAGTCGTGGAGGGGCGGACAGACAGAAGGACCTGTCGACATCAGAGAGGATCATGAAAAATGTCAGACCAGGCAAGCCCAAAAAAGCATGATGATGCAGCTGAACATTATTTTTACACACACACTCAGAGAAAGAGTGAGAAATTATGCCATTTTTTGCAGTGTCTCCACCTGAAAGCACACTGTCCCAATTGTCACAGGATAAATATGGCAAAAATGAATTGTAGCATTGTAAGGATAGTAAAGAAAGGAGAAACAGAAAAAGAAACTTCCATTAAAAGAGGAAGACTTCTATGAACATGTCACCTACAGCAGGAGATTGTTATTCTGGGATATTGCCTATGTTTCCATAAATTTAAATCTATCTAGATCTTTGGCAAGATTGTTGGGGCACGGGCAGAGAGAGAGAGAGGAAGAGGTGAAACGAGAGCGGTTCAGGACTGGTTCTAAAATGGAGGCAGATAGAGGTCGAAGGGGAGCAGTGTCACATGCTCATCATTCACAAAGATATGGTGACATAATCCTCTCGTCACAGATGCGATTCCTGGCCGTCCTGTGTTTGGGAGGGAGATGTGTGTGTTTGTGTGTGCATATGTGTTACATTGGGTTAAAGCTATGTGGGATGGAACAACCTCCTGACTGTCATATAGTTTATGTTTCATCAAAGACAAGTTGACATACATACAGCGATGAGAGTGGTAGAGTGAGAGGAGAGGCAGAGAGATTGACATACATACAGCGATGAGAGTGGTAGAGTGAGAGGAGAGGCAGAGAGATTGACATACATACAGCGATGAGAGTGGTAGAGTGAGAGGAGAGGCAGAGAGATTGACAGGAGTGGTTGCACTGCGCCATGGGCAGGATCGGAGTGGGCTCGACTAACGAGTCTCACAGAAACTTGGATGTGGAGAAACGGGGAGAGAGAAAGAGTGAAAATAGCAGTGGAGTGTGACGGGAGAGAGAGGGAGAGCTGAACAGTGGGAGCGAAGGGGGGGGGGGGGGGGGTGTGTGAGGAGGTGAGGATGGCAGGGAAGATAGTCACACAAGATGTTTCAGAAATAGTAGCTAGCAAAACAGACAGACAGAGGAGGGGGTGGGGGAGCCTTTCATTCATGTCATTTCATTTTCACAATGACAAGCCTGTCACATTTCTCCTAACAAATCTTTTGTTTCCCACCTAAAGCGTTCTAGGGGCGGATGGTTTAAGTCATCTGTTCACTGCTTGGCAAGTCCATGACGTGACTGATTATTGGAGTGACACTGTACCTTCTCCTGTACAATCCTTATGTTATAGAAGTTTGCATGAATGTCATCAAAGTCATTGTAAGGTTACTTTCTCAGACCCATATAAAGCACAGATGAGTTGAGCATACCTGATTAATCCCAATTACTCTATATGGGAGGGAATCGAGAACTCGATGAACTTCCGGTAATGAAACATGCTTAGAGGTTGAAGAACGATGCCAGTGAACATACGTCACATAATGTACACGCACACACATGCACGCACATAAACAAAATGTGCACACATTACCTAGTTATCTAATGCAATATGCAATATCATATCACTGGAATACACTGTAACACAGTTGTTCATGCGTATCTTGTGACATAGTCTTAGGCTATTTAGGCTTTGGAGCTTGGTGTGAGTGTGCCTGCCTGCCTCATGAGGTGTGTGTGTCTGTGTGTGTGTATCACGTGTGCAGAGTTTGCACATGTGTGTGTGTTGCGTTTTGTGTGACAGTGACGTGAGGAATAACGTCTGTCTCCCAGCGGGCGCTCTGACGACACTAAACACTGCCAGCGCGGGCGTGTGTCTGTGTGCGTGTTTGTGTGCGTGTGTGTCTGTGTGCGTGTGTGTCTGTGTGCGTGTGTGTGCCTGTGTGCGTGTGTGTCTGTGTGCGTGTGTGTGTGTCTGTGTGCGTGTGTGTGTGTCTGTGTGCGTGTGTGTCTGTGTGCCTGTGTGCGTGTGTGTCTGTGTGCGTGTGTGTGTGTCTGTGTGCGTGTGTCTGTGTGCGTGTGTGTCTGTGTGCCTGTGTGTCTGTGTGCTTGTGTGTGTGTCTGTGTGCGTGTGTGTGTGTCTGTGTGCGTGTGCGTGTGTGTCTGTATGCGTGTGTGTCTGTGTGTATGTCTGTATGCGTGTGTGTCTGTGTGTGTGTGTCTGTGTGTGTGTGTGTCTGTATGCGTGTGTGCGTGTGTGTCTGTGTGTGTGTGTCTGTGTGCGTGTGTGTCTGTATGCCTGTGTGTCTGTGTGCGTGTGTGCGTAAGCACATAAGCCCTCCAAATGTTCTCTCGCTGAGAGAAGGATCCAACTACGTGACTAAAACATCACATTTCTTCTGCTGCTCCTCTTTTTATCCCCCATGTTTGAGCTGCCTCCCTCCCTCCTCTGCAACAGTTTGGCATCTTTTCGGGGGTGTGTGTGTTGGAGTGCGTACTTTGTGTGTGTGTTTTTCATGTTTCTGTGCAAAATGAAACTGTTCCATAAATGTATGCCGTTTCACAGTGACATGCAGGGGACAGTCAGATGTCCTTGTACATGGAGGACTGTCAGAAAGGTCATGGTGACACATTGTCAGACGAACATTTGCCTGAGTGTACATGTGTGTGGGTGCATGTGTATGTGCATGTGTGCTTGTGTCTGTGTGCATGGATTTGTGCGGCATGCATACAGATACTCAAGATCCAAATCAAAGGCTTTTTTGAGGGAGATCTTGTTAGCAAGACACAACTCTCCTCTCCTTTATTTGAGTCAAGCACTAATTAAATCGGCAGATTTAATAATTTAGATAACGGCAGAGGAAAAAAGAGAGACATGAAAATGCGAAAATGTGATGAGGGCACAGTACGCCGACATGAAGTGAACAAAGAAATAACAAAGTGGCAAACAGACCAGGTAGAGTTAGATCAGAGCCCGGTGTGAGTCATCCTGCACATACATAAAGAGAGAGAGAGAGAAACAAAAAGGAGAAGTTTTAACATGTTGCAACCTGTGATTATCTGAGTTAGAGTGTCATATTGAAAAGAAAGATGTTAGAGAAAGGTGCGATGGACGCAGGGGGAGAGGAGGGTCGGTGACGTCTGATGACGGCGTTGGAGGGAGGGATGTGTGAAAGCAGTAAAGGGTTACAGTTTGGAGGGATGGAAAGAACAAGACAAGAGAAGAACATCTTTTAAAATGACGTGGGTGTTTTTTCAACAAAACATGGCAAAAAAGATGCAAAGAAGATGCAAAAATTAGTTGGCTGCGAGTGTTTGTGTGTCTGCTTGTGAATAGAATGTACAGGCAAGTTGCATTATCTCTATGGTACATCATACTGTTGACGCACAGACTTGTGTTGCGAAATCACGCCTGGAGACACACCCCTATCTCCACCTTACCTCATCCCCCCCTTCTCTCTCTCTGTCCTCTCCATCTTTTTCTCTCTTTTTCATTCACCCGCTCTTCTGACTCACTACTCAGACTCATTAATATTCACATCAGTACCCATATTTCCTCTAGAGGCCCAGCTTCTGTGATCTCACAAATGATCTCACTGCCTCGCCGTTGATTGGCATGGACGCCATCCAATCAATGCCCACGCATCCTGCGTGCTGTCACTGCGTCACTCAGTCTGCCCCATCCAATCAGGGTGCTGGACAGTGTCCCTCCACAGTGTTGCCTCACCCCTGCCTAATATAGACTTGGAAAGCTGTTGTGTTAGTCATGGATGATAAGTTTGTACAGCTACTTTCCTGTGGATATGTATATACTGTCACGTGTTGGTGTCATGTTACAGGCGCGTTGTTTGATTTTGGCCACACTCAAAGCTGGCAGTGCCTACCCTGCACGGCTGCTTTCAACCATCACCATCTGCCCAAACACAGAGAAAGAGATGGAGAGAGAGAGAGAGAGAGAGAGAGAGAGAGAGAGAGAGAGAGAGAGAGAGAGAGAGAGAGAGAGAGAGAGAGTGAGAGAGAGAGAGACAATAGAAAGAGGTGGTGAGAAAGAAGTGGATGACACGTGAGAGAATGGGAGTGTGTGAAAGAGAGAGAAGGAAGAAAAAAGAGAGGAAGGGAGAGATCAACAGAGATATAGAAACAAGACAAAGATAATGGCTAGGCACAGGCTTTTTGGAGCTGCCTGTGTGGCATGTGTGCAAACGTGTGTGTGTTGCTTGGTAATGACTTCTGGCCACCAATTGTGTATACTGAGCTGATCGGTGCAGCAGCATTGTATGTTCAAGAATTCAATCTTTGGGTATGTCATTATCCTGTGTGTTGCTATTGGTTACTATTAACTTAAGATATATATTTGCCTGGAACTATAGTATGTGTGTGTGTGTATTTGTGTGTATGTGTGAGCTGGATGTCCCTCTGGACTTCAGTAACAGTATCTGGATGATAGTCAGGGCTTAAAATGAAACACCCACACAAAGAGATTTTTTTTCTTCAAATAAATGTACATATTTATTTATGATCACATGTTGCCTTCTACTCATCTTTTACAATAAAGAGATTAGACAGATTGACAAATCAATCCCACAGACGAGCAAAAACAATAAATGCTCTTTTGCCTGAGTGTGTATACACACACACACATACACACATGCACACACATACAGAGACAAACAAATACAAACAACTCACACAGGGTTGAAATGCTATGTTGAATGGTGCTTTGGTCATCTGAAAGTGACCTTACTGTTGTGGCAGCTAAAGAGCACCAAGGCCCAGTTTGACCTCACCCTCATGGTCGACATGTACACAAAAGGCCAAACACTCTGACATAGTCAGGAGACTCGAGATACAGTATATTCAGTATGAACTACTGGACTATTTTCTTGTTAGTGAACAGCCTGCTGTTGATTCACTGATACTGAAAAGCTCCAAGTAAGTATTATTAAAATAAAACCAAAACATGTTCCAAGTACATAACCATTAGAGCTGTCCTGCATTTAGTTGCGTGTGTGTGTGTGTGTAGGTATGTATATGTGTGTTTGTTTGTGCGTGGGTCTGCATACGCCTCGCTGGCCTCCTACTCTCCCAGATCTTGTCCTTGCCCTTCCCACCTACCGGCAACAAGCCTCATAAGATAGATAAGATAGAGGAACTGCTCTCTCTCCCACCCATTCTATATTACTTTTCCATCTGCCTCTCTTCACTCAACTCTTCATAAAAGGATTGAGAGAGAGGTGACCAGATAAAGGAACAGGTGAACACGAAAGCATGTGAAAAAAAGAAAGAATCGAGAGGAGAGGCGAAAATAAGTAAAGACGTCATCACGCCTCTTAAATCCGATCTCCCATGAAGCCTAATGAAGACTAAGAGAGAATGCTGGGAGGATGGATGATAGGAGAGAGGAAAAGCAGGAAAGAGGGATGGGGAAGTGAATGAAGTGAAGGAAGTGTGAAGTTGAATGGATGCCTGTTTTTGGTCACTTCCAGTTGACGTCAACCCAGCATTACACCAATCGGATTGCTCTCTCTCCCCCTCGATCTTTTTCTCTGTTATTCACTCTCTCTCAGTCTGTCTATCTATTTTCTGTTGGTTATACTTAGTTGTAAAAGCATATACAAGTCTGTCTGTCCGGACAGTTTGTCCCCAGTCGGTCTGTCCATCACTGAATCACCTCATCATCTTGGCATCTTAGTTATCGAATAATCTGCCAGACTGTTTTTTATCCATCCATTCATCCATATGTTTGCAAATACCTTTATCTATCATTCAATCCATCCATCTATACATCCATTCTCCCCCAGTCTCCAACCACAGATGTCCATGTCCATCCTGTGGGCGGCACTAGGACAACAGAAGGTCTGGTTAGTCAGTTTATTCCCAAGGGTGGGTTTGGAGTTCGGTTCAGACATGTTTTGTCACATTTTAGTCATCCCGCGCCCTATTTCCAGTTCTTTCTCTCCCTTTTTTCGGGTGCCAATGAGGCCAGTTTCTGACCTTTCACTTTTCTTGCTCAATGTCATGTATTGTCTTGCTCACATTTCAGTTGAAAGCAGAAGGATTGAGGGCTGAGGGCGGTGACAAGGTGAGAAGTGCAAGGATATTTTTGAGATGAGAGTCTCATTCTCTTAGGTTCTTGAGATTCTTTTAGCCTTCCGAGATGTGAGTGTACTCGCTATGTTGGTCATATTTGTAGGAAGGAGATGTCCCCAAAGAAATGTCTCACAAGGTTATTTAGAATATTCCATCACTCTTTTATCCAGACAGCTCATTCGTAAACTCACATTCTGTCAACAATCAATTGTATGACATACAGAAATCACCAATCAGAGCCTTTCAGGAAACATTATTTCCCTGTGGCTTCCGAGATGACATAACATTTACAAGAGGTGAAAAACACGAAATGATTAAATGGCTAATAAAACAATGCTTGATGCAATGAATGTATTACTTGTCTCTCCGTTTGTCTCAGTGTCTAGGGCCAGCACTGTCGCGTACACCATCTGCTTATTTCTTTCTAGCTTCTTTCAGTCTTTTCATAACTCTCTCTTGCCTGTTCTGACCTTGCCGTCCATCCCTCACTTCCCCGCTGCCTTGCTTTCCTCGTAGAATCGCAACAGCATTCTTGCATGCTCGTTCTCCCCCCCTAGCTTTCACTCTGCCTCTTCTTTTCTTGATTTCATCCTACCACTCTCTATCTAGCTTCAACTCTTTTTCTCTCTGAATGACTGTCCTTCAATCCAAATCCCTTACTTGTTTTATTCTCTGCTCAGCCCTGCACAAAATCACCTTCACTCTTTCAATAGAAAGAATATGCTTAAATGAAATGTTCACAGCAGACATGGTGGGTATGTAAACATCAGCTAGCATGTCAATGAATCTATTTACATCTTCAGTTGTTACAGTTAATGCAACAATGGCAGTTATGGCTGCTGTATAGCTATCAACAAAACTGTAGCGGTAGCGCTGATGCTAACAGTACTTATTGTTGTTAGCAGCTAGTTGAACCTATGTCATCTTAGTTGTACTGTTAGGAAGTTTAGTTTAAGTGACAACACCGAGAGAACCATTTACAACAGTAGTAGTAGTAGTAGTAGTTAGCAGTAGCACTGAGGATTGTCATGGCAACACTGGCAGTGTGACCTCTGACCGTTGTGATATCACAAGGGTCATAGTTGAGCACCTGCACCTGTTGGTGGTGTAGTCCTATAGCCCTAGCTGTTAACATTCAACAGCCCAGTGTAGTGTGTACATAGCCCTGTGTGTGATAGATGTTTCTATCTCTCTAACTATACCCCCCTATCTCCAGAGCTGTTGAGGTAAGATATTCTCAACATTTAGGCAAAGGGGGGTGGCAGAGTTTTCAACAGGGAGGTGGATGGGTCCTCGCTGTCCTAAAAAGGGCATCGGACAAAACTAAAGAGTTCAGCCAAATAGAAGGTGCAGATTTAGAGTGAAGGAGAGGACAGCAAGAGCCAGGAGGGAGATGAGGGAGGGGGTGGGAGGGGTGGAGGAAGGGGCGGCGGCAGACGAGGGAGGTAGGAGGTCAAAGTCAGGCGGGCACTCGAGCTCGAAGCAGCGCAGCGTGGCGCCCGCATCCTCGTTGCCGTAGTTGGCCCAGTACTCCTCGGTTTCCAGCTTTGGCAGCGCCATCTCCTCCTCGCCCAGCTCGTACTTGACAGAGGTGGTCAAGGAGGGACTCTTGCCACCATAGGGGGCTGCCTTGATGGTCTCAGAGCTTTTCTCGAAGAGGCCCTTGCTGGCGGACTGGGGCTTGTTCTTGGAGAACCACCAGCGAGTCTTGGTGCTGAAGGTGGTGGTGGTGGAGCCGCCGATGGAGCCGGGGTCGGGCAGGGGGCAGGGGGCAAAGTCCATCTCGCGCAGGAAACGCAGGTCGGTGCCACGGCGATGGGAGGGGGAGGAGCACATCAGCTCGGAGGAGGAGACGCGGGCGCCACGGAACCACTCCCACAGCGAGCGGGCCTCACAGCCGCAGGACCAGGGGTTGTCGTTGAGACGGAGGAACTCGATGCCCTGGGTGTCTCTCAGAGCCTGGCTGGGCAGCTCCGCCAGGGAGTTGTTGAACAGGAAAAGCATGGTCAAACGGCCAAGGTCGCGGAACGCCCGGCGGTTGACCTGCCGCACGCGGTTGTCGTGGATGAGGAGGCGGTCCAGGTTGACCAGGCCACGGAACACGTTCTCGGACAGTGTGCGGATACGGTTGCCATGCAGGAAGAGCTGGCTCAGGTTGATGAGGTCAGAGAAGAGGTCGTCCTGCAGGAAGTGGAGCTGGTTCTCCTAAAAGGAGGCAGGAAATAGAGGCTGGGTTAGGGAGAGGAAGGCTTCCAACATTCTCAAAACAATCTTATGTGTGTGTGAGTATGTTTTTGTGTTGACATGAGTGTACGCGATGAGCATGCTCTATGTGTATGTATGTCTGTCCGGTGTATATGTGTGTGTGTGTGTGTGTGTGTGTGTGTGTGTGTCCGTGTGTGTGCATTCGTGTGTGTTAGTACCTACCTGCAAGTAAAGAAAATGCAGGCTGTAGAGCTTGTGGAAGATGTCATGGGGCAGGGCGTTGAGCTTGCAGCGGTGCATATGGAGACTCTGGAGCTTCTCCAGGCCCCGGAAGGCGCCCCCCTCCAGCCTGTGCAGGTGAGGGTTGTCTCCAAGGTCCAGCTCCTCCAGGTCCCTCAGCTCACTGAAAGCACCAGCTTCAATCCATGTGATGTTGTTGGAGAACAGCCACAGAACCTGGACAGAGGGTTCAATAGGGATCATGTTTAATTTGATCATTGATCTATATTTATCTACATGCCGTTTGTTTATCTAGCTATTTATATATGGCAACGTGTGACACACAATGAACACTTGAGGTTTATTTTTATTTTTTTCTGAGTAAAGGGCACTAAATAAATGTAAAACTCACAAACTAAGTTTGTCTGTCTGACAGTTCAAACAGTTCAGTCTGCATTGTCTCTCTATTTACTTCATAATATTTCTCTTACCTGAGTTCCAAATCCGAAAGAGCCCACTCTGAGCTCCGTAATCCGGTTGTTCTGGAGGAAAACGCGTTGCGAGTCGTAGGGCACTCCCGCTGGCACGAGGGTGAAGTTCTGCGCCTGGCAGCTCACGGTCATCGGCGTCGGGTAGCACACGCACAAGTGCGGGCACGCCTGAGCCGGACTGGGCTTGCCAAGGACCAACCACACAACCAGCCACATGGAGAGACCACCTGGGAAAAAAGGGGGTCACCGTGAAAAATTAGTCCAACTGCGGGCTGAGCGAGAGGCCGTTCGGCCAAGGAGCTGTCCAACGGCCGTGCTGCTAAAATGACTATAGGCACTCCCGCTGCACTCCCGCTAATGAAATAGAAAATTGCTTATTTCGTATGCAAACATTGGTTTTCTCTGTGTAGAATACATAACAATATATATATAACTAGTGTTGGGACTTTTTAAACATCAATCAAGCAATTTAAGATAGGAAATATTTCCCCGGTAGGCTCATTTTAAAGCATTGCAGAGGTTTTCTCGAGTTATATTACAAAATATGAACATTGCTGCGTCTACAATTCCTCATATGATTACGAAATATGACGCAGAGGATAGATTCAGTGGGTGTAGGTGTTGCAAAGTCTATGCGTAAAACTCAGATAGCTCACTCTATTTGCGCCAACAATTACGCACAGTGCAATTGGAATGCAATAGGTAAAACATAATTAGATAATTACAACCCCAAAATGTAATGAATGCTACAAACTCCAGTTCCATATTTAAGGTATAGCCTACGTGCCAGATGAAACAGAACTAAACTTTTCCCAACACAATACCAAAACTTCCCAGGTTACTCAATGTATTAAACACTGCATAATTTAGACTACTAAGGATCCAACAATCCTATCAAATGCGTAATGCAATGATAATTTGCTCACAAGTATGCAAGACATCTAAGTGCACATAAATCGCAGGAGACACGAATGAAACTTACTTTTGCAGTTGCGTATGATGGAGCATCGTCGGCTCCGAGCAGTCGTAGGGGTTTCCATCCTGAACCAAAGTCGAAAGCGAGTTAGAATGAAAGGGCGAAGTAATGCCTGCTATCTCTGCTGATGATCTGGTTCCTGAGTCGGAGCGACTGAGAGAGTGCCGATTGTCAGAACCCGGTGTCCATTTATACTCGAGCTGTCGTAGCGCCTACGGCAGTGGGCACCATGGAATCTCTCATACGTCACAGCCCGGGTCAATAATGCGGGCGGGTGGCGCACAACGAAAAGAGGATGGGAGGGAGGATTCTTGGAGAACTGAGCGCGCGCAATCGCAGTTAGTAGACCTTTCCTTGTCTCAGACAAGAGAAAGGAGGAGACTCGATGCATCACCACAAATGAAAGGAAGAGAGGCGTGGAGATACCGATAAAGGAAGGGGGGACTAAGGAACGGCACGGTGCCCGGTAATGACTGCGCTTTGTGGAGGAGCGGATGACGGGTAGGAGATGGGCAAGAGGCTCACTTCCTGGCTTGCGTTTAGAGAGGCCGGTATGGTCTGCTTCCGGCATTTCTCAGAGTCAAACAGTTGAATGAAAAGAAGATAGTGGTGATGTGATTCATAGAGGCCAGGAGTAAACCCCTGAAATATGATTAAGCACTCGAAGGGACCCATTTACCGCCAAAAGAAAGAGGCAGTCAAAAAATCGACACTTTTGAACGACATATTTGATGTAGGATTTAAAGTGTTGGTTGACCGAGACACAGTCATGCATGAGCTGAACCAGAATAGATTATGATGATTGCGTTACTGGTAATGAGGAGCGTCATAATATTGATGGTTTTGACGAGGGTGATGGTGAAAATGATGCACTTCAGAATGGCTTTATAATTTCAAATTCAACACTTGTGTGTCATGGCTGGGACAGAAACTCAGATCAACTTGGGTATCTTGTCAGTCAGTCAGTTAATAAGAACTAGACCAAAGCTTATTGACTCTTAAGTATTAAGTTTAAGCTTGTGTCCAATTGTATAACAAACCCCCTCATTTTGGGACTGCAGGTGGAAGTAAGAGAACAATTTTTTTTAGGAGTAGGTTTTGGGGTTCCTTTGAGTTGGTAGCTTACTGCATAGGCACACTTAGCTAAAAACGAGGGAACATGAAGACAGACAGAGATTTAAAAGAGATGAGAGATTTGTAGTGCCAATAGACAGGTAAATAAGTGGGATAGACATGCATGTAGACCGACAGACAGGAAGACTGAAGGGCGACTGATGACATATATGCAGGTAGACAGAAGTTGGATTACATTTTTGAAACTTCAGGTAATTGGCTACAAGTAGTCAGACAGACAGTCAGCCTGTCAGAGAGTCAGTCAGACAGTCAATCAATAAGTCAGTCAGTCAGTCAGTCAGTCAGTCAGAGAGTCAGTCAGACAGACAGATAAACAAATGAGTAAGCCAGGGGGAACCATCCATCCATTCATCCATTTGTGTTGTTTTTCACACCTCCTCCTCTGGCGATCTGGACCCAATGTTGCTAACATTCCAGCCCACATGCATGACTAAGTCTCTCTCTCTTTATCTCTCTCTCTCTCACACACACACACACACACACACACACATACACACACACAGGCTTTCCCTTTCTACTCCCACGCCACCAGCTGTGTGTTTGAAATGCAGTCTTATCGAACAGTGTTGATCTATGCATCTATGGTTGGCATGTATTGTCGTGTGGGCACTGGTTATAGTCACAGTCAACGGCTTCTATGTGTTTAAGTTACATTGACATACATGGGCTTCCCTCTTCCCCAGTTAGTGTGTGTGTGCATGTGTGTGTGTGCATGTGTGTGTGTGAGGGGCGGGGGGAATTCTGTAGGGGTTCAACCTATCAATGGTAAACTCTATAGATGTGCATACTTTTTATGAGACTAGATGACTTTGACTGAGTTTTCTACATAAGGCAAATCAATCTCATTTGTCAAATCGGAGTTCCTATACTGTAAGTTCCATTAATACTCCAAAATTTTTATTTTATTTTAATGGTGCAATTTCCCAAACTGTACCATGTAAAAAATTCACACGTGTGGTACGAGACACGGGGCACCAAGTTTGTGTGTGTTTGGGAGAGGGTTTGTGTGTGTGTGAGAATGTGTTAGCAGGTTGCCTCAGGTACAGTCACACTACCCAGTTATGTGTGTGAAGCGTCCCGTTTAGAGTGGACCAGGCGCAATCAAACACACGAGTGGGGAGGGGACGGAGGGGACGGAGGGTTGCCAGGGCAACGGCAATGCGGTTATCCTTGTGATGTGGAAACAGTGGCGACACCACCTGTGGGGATCGGATAATGATGGAGAAGACACTCACATAAACACACATTTTCACTCATGCAGACAGATGTAGGCTACACGGACCCGGAAATACACACATACAAACACACTCACAGACGTGCATGCTTTAATTGAACTCCAAGAATACCACTTTGACAAAAGCTTTTTATGTTTTCTTTATACCCTGCCTGCTCAGATCCTCTCTCCATCTCCCTCTGTGTCTCCGGTCCTTTTCTCTCTTTCATACACGCACACACCCTCCCCTCCAGCGCAACTTTTCTGCTTTCATTCTTTCCTCCCCTTGGCGTCACCACTTCCGATTTCCCATATCTGTCCTCCGTCTCAGTGCCTTGTCGCCACACCGTCATACTGTTTAGCCCTCCCTGCACAAACTCTCTGACCCTCTTCTCTCCCATCTCTCCATCCTGGCAGTCTGGTTCTCACTGTCCGCTCGGACCATTTAGAGCTCATTCATCTCTATTCATTTGCCGCACTTTGAGGCTCATGTTCGGTTTAGTTCAAGTGGTACACAGTATAAGCACAATGGAATGTGCGCATCGAAATCTGTGTCTGTGAAAGCATTCCAGAGTAATTGTTTGGCCCTAAAACGTGTATGATGTCACGTGCTTGTATAACACTGACCCCCATGAGCATGCCCATGGACATCCAGTCCACTCTTCCCCCCCTTCTTCCATCTTCTGTCCTCTCTCCTTTATACTTGATATGTTGCCTCTCATTCTATCTAGAGGCTTCTAGATGGAAGATACCTCTCTCTCTCACACATATACACACACACACGCACACCCACACCCCCACACCCCCACACCCCCACACCCACCCTTCCCTGTGGAATACCATTAGTACCTTCCTCTCCCCCCCCCTCTATTTCTCTCTCCCTCCCCTCTCTCTCATGATCTTCCACTCTCCTTGCATTCTTCATTGCACACTTGGTCTTTGTATCACCCACACACTTTCTCTCCTGTGCGCCTTCCTCAGTACTAGTATTTTCATGTGCTTCATCTCTCATTCTTTCTTTTATTCTCTCACTCGCCTTTTTACGAAGTGTAGTTGTTCGTTATCCATTCATCCAAGCAGTTCCACTTCAGGTACTGAATTTACACAACATCACCTTTCAGCCCCCTCGACATGTGTGTGTGTGTGTGTGTGTATGTGCACAAACATACACTAACATGCCTTGTGTATGTTAAACATTGTGTGTGTAAGCATCCCCCTTGTTAACGCTGAAAGGCAGGTGTAAGCGTCCGCCAGTTCTTCTTGTTGTGAAAATATTCATCGACACTGCATAGTGATGATCCTCTCTCTCGACTTGCCCTCTTTTTTCTGTCGCTTTTCACTTCTCTCGCTTAAACCTCCAATCTCTCTGTGCGCTTCCTCTTCCTGTCTCTCTTTTTGTGATTATCTCTCTCTTTCTCGGTCTTTCTCATTCTTCCCCGCTCTCTCTCTCTCTCTCTCTCTCTCTTTCTCTCTCTCTCTCTCTCTCTCTCTCTCTCTCTCTCTCTCTCTCTCTTTCTCTCTCTCTCTCTCTCTCGCTCTCTCTCTGTCATTCTCTCTAATTGCAATTCGCTCCCCATCTATTACAAATGGGCATTTATTGTTCCCCAATCCCCCAAAATGTTTTTCAAATACCAATAGCCAGTAGATGCCTCCAGAGAAATATATTTTCTGGTCCCACTCACCCCCCATCTCCATTTTGGCCCACACCCCAGACAACAGTCTCCTCTGCATCCTCTTTCATTCCCCCCCATCCTCCTCTCCTCCAGACCCCAGACTCTATTCCCTGCCCCATCCTCCTCTCCTCCAGACCCCAGACTCTATTCCCTGCCCCTTCCTCTTCTCCTCCAGACCCCAGACTCTATTCCCTGCCCCATCCTCCTCTCCTCCAGACCCCAGACTCTATTCTCTGCCCCATCCTCCTCTCCTCCAGACCCCAGACTCTATTCTCTGCCCCTTCCTCCTCTCCTCCAGACCCCAGACTCTATTCCCTGCCCCATCCTCCTCTCCTCCAGACCCCAGACTCTATTCCCTGCCCCATCCTCCTCTCCTCCAGACCCCAGACTCTATTCTTTCAGCCCCTTGTCCTTCTGCTCTTCTCCTCCTTCTTCATCTTTATTTTTAAACACACAGCCTCAAGTGCGTGTCACTGATGACGCAGATGGTGGCGCAACACTGATAGATCGCTAAGAGAGAAAGAAAATGTGGTGAGAGAGAGAGAGCCGGCAAGAGAGACAGAAGAGTGAGAAAGAGATGGGAGGGTTGACAGAGACAGACAACTAACTGGAATAAATTGAGGTCCCCCCCATAGGTATGATGACAAGTTCCACACCTGCTGTGAGTTACTCATGTCAGTACCTGGATTTCATGTATTCCATGTAGTTGCATTGAGTTCTGTGGGGTATCAAGCCTCTGTCTCTGTCTCTCCTATAACGTTAACTCACCCACTCGTTCACTGACAGAGTTACATACCATCCTTACATCACCAACGGAAAGATTTCTTTATGGAGGCTGAGAAAGCCCTGTGACGTGACACATACAAGCTGTGTTGTGTATGTGAGTATTTTAAACATTCAGCTCATGTCTCCTGAGCATACATTATATGTGTACAGCACAGATCAATAGATTAGTAAATATAATTGTTCATTTTAGCATCTTCATTTGCCCGACTATGGAGATGAGAAGAGAGCGGTAGAGACAGAAGCTACGTAGAGACAGAAGGCCGTGCTTTGAGCACTTTTCAACATGAGCTCCTTCCAGATTTCTCTCATGTATTACCTTTTTAGTCTAAGTAAATTGAATTACAGTTTTTCTCGATTGCTAACACACAAAAATGGTATGTGTAAGCCATCCCCACAAAACCATTTGCCAAATCCCAGCAGAAAGACCATGTACCCCAGTCTTTTAACACAATTTACCCTTTTTGACACATTTCTCAGGTCCATTCACACTTCTTTGCAAAAGTCTAAACACACCTCTTACTTTAAGACACAATTATCACCATTATGTCATTCAGAAAACACTGCCATTTGATAAGTAAACCCAAAACAGCGCAATTCAAACACCCTTAACAACCAATTATCCATGTGTAAGCACTAACAAGCAAATATACTCAACAAGCAATCAGGGGTTTGGAATGAATACAAAGGTAAGCTCATCTGTACTTTGAAATCATGGATGCAAATATCAGAAGAAAAGGAATAATTGTCCAAATGAGAGGAGGTGGACAAGGGAGAGGAAGAGGCAGAGGAAGAGGAAGAAGAACAACAATCAAATGAGATCCATGCCACACTATGACAGAAATCCCTATGACAGAACAACCTTCTCCAAGCCATGGAAGAAGTTTGTGGGGACATTGCTCTTGAGTCTTGTCATGGATGGCTCAGGCATTCAGGGGCATTTTCCCTGCTGTTTGGCTAGAGAAAACATTGCCTGTGATGTTGAGGAAAATCTCTGGCCTGACCCTGGTCAGAGATAGGATGCTGACCCACAATGAACAGTACTGTACTCAAGCTCTGTTACCCAGGTAAAAATTATTTGTTTATTTCCTTGTTTTCTTAGCCTTTGTTCCCCAAATTACAATTTACAGCAATACATTTGTGTTGTTGACTAACAGTATTACTATTTGTATACTGTGACCACTACAGTAACAATAGCTCAAAATGCAATTGCTGTATAATGTAAATAGAAAATAAACAGCCTGTAAGAAGGACAATTGCAGTAATTGTGAGTTTTATGACATCATGTCAAACTCATGAGGTGGAACATATCTAAAATTCAGGGACACGTTATAGTCAATGGTTCTTGAAAAGCTTTTTATAAAAGTGTTTTCAATTCCTCCCAGCAGTGTCTAAAAGGTATTCAGAAGGTTGAATTTATTTGAGGGCTTTGTGTGTATTTTGAATGCAAAGTTAGGTTTATACGACAGATAATATGGTTTTGACTACTGTGTTTGATTTTGGGTCAAAAGCCAAGGGTTTGGCCAAAACAGTGTAAGTATGAAGATGTGTGTTTAGTTTGGAGAAAACACAGTACACATTCAAGAAATGTGTCTTAGCAATTGAGAAAAACTGTAAATTGAATGTGGAATTAATGCATTTTGGTCCCTACCCTGTTCATCCTTTACTGTCAAATAACAAACCCCACCTTCTAGTGCCAGGAGAGCTTAACTACAGGCCCTCCTCAAAGACAGGCTCTCCAATATAGTTAAACTGAGACACCCATAATACTGGTTATTGGATAGAAACTGATTTAAAGTGAGTTGAGTTGTTTCTTTGCTGATGGTAGCACTGGGGAGTTGTGGTGGGTTAATTGATCCTAGATGCTGTGCAACGATGCCTCGTTGTAAAAACAGCACTTCATCCAGACCTCATTCATCCAGACCACCTGCCTCCAGTCTCAGCCTCCTCCATGTTAGTGGCAGCCTCTCTAACCAGCCGTATGCGTCCTCATGCTGCCGTAAACCCTTCAGGCAAGAAGAGAGGATTGAGGAGGAGCAGAGTGGGATGGGGGTGGGGGGGGTGGAGGGGGAGTGGGAATTGTGTGGATTGAAAGATGATGCACACATACACACTCACACATTCTCATTACAAACCACTGCACTCCTGGTCAGCCGAGAGCAGTCCCAATTCGCGCAATGACGTCAGAGTCGAGTCGGCGTCTGAGCTGGGGGGCAAGCAGAACCGAGGTCGGGGGAACTGACGTCAACAATTTCCTCGCTCCGATCCAAGTTTAGCAGCCTGTGGAGGAGGGTGTTGGCTCTCTAAGGTATCCTTCCTGCCAGTATTTATAGCAAGAGGTAGATAGGCTGCAGGTGGGGAAACTAAATAGTACTAGTAGGTTTGTAACGAGGGGGAGAAAGAGGGGAAAGAAGGGGAAGGAAGGTGGGATGAAAGAATGAGTATAGTGGAAAGTGGAGTGGAGGGAGGCTTGGATGGAGAGGAAGGAACGTCTATAGTCAGAAGTCTAATTGCAATCTTAAGAACAGGTGGAGATGTTTTTTGTTGGAGAAGGAAAAAGGTAGGAGAGGGGGGAGACAGAGTGAAGGAGTAGGAGTGTGTATAGATGGAATTAGGCAGCAGGTGAAGAAGTAAAGTTTTCCTTTTACGTGAAGAATGGATAGACAGAGGGAGGGAAGGGGGAGGACGGCAGGACTAAGGGGCTGGTTTCACAGGTCACAGAAAGTTGTTTTCAAAAACAAATGAATTATTCACAGTCTTCAACAGATTTACCACAATAGACTGGGCTCCTGTAGGTGCCAAGAGCACTTCATTGATCCTTCGAATGAAAGAACTGTACACAAACACACATTGAGTGAACAGAACACACTTGAGTTACCACAGTCTATAGATATATTTTGTGAGCAATGTTTGCTTCTGCATGCTTTTTTAATATAGTTAAAACGTCATTGTATAGAGTCAGATTCAAATCATTAACATTGTGTTCATGGATGTCATGCTCTATCCACAAATATATTTCCCGTCAACCTACTTACCATATGTTTGAGTTTATTGACCCTGGTATACCACTAATCTAAGAGAGTAGTGTCTTTTGTGAAAATGGATGCATCGCAATAATGGTTGTGCTTCAACTCTTCAGTCTTTGAAAACAGTGTGATGTCACTATACAGACTTAATATAGCATGTAAGACTCAACTTACATGATCCTCATCTTTTCAAGCAGCACATATTTACTCAATATGAATTCAAGCAGATGGAGTGCAGTCTATTGAAGATAATTGTTGTCTAAACGGATTGCTTCTTCATCACTTAAAGTAATTTACTGAAGGTCGTAGGTCTTCCATGTTGAATGACAATGGTCATAACAGTTCCCACCCTGTGCTGTTGACTATGCCTATGGATGAAAACACACAGATGTGGCCAAAGACACAGGGACGATGTGGAATGGTTTAGAGTCTCTTTATTTGGGTTCAGATTGAAGAAGGAGCAGAGTCTGGTGTCTGTGTACATCATTTGGAATGGCTGCCAAAAAAGGTATGGGTGGAAACTCAATTTCCCACAAATCCCTTCCAAGCAGTGTCCACAGTAACCGATGCCCTCCCTCCTCACCCACACAAACACAAGCAAACAGACACACCCTTCCCTATCAGTGTCAATTAAGCCATGTGATCTTATGATGAATTCAGGTGGAAGATAGGTGGGATGACAATTAAGCAGAGTGAGGGTCAAAAAGAGGATCAATGGGAATGGATGGCAAAATAGGCTTTCAAACAGGGAGAGAGAAAATATAGATCTATTTACAGACCACATCTTGATCTGTTAAGTTTATCTGTTAATCGTGGTTAATGTATTTTCATTGCTGGTTATCTATCCCCAAAAAGAACAGAGCACTCTTTTTTTCCCACTAGGTGGCGTTCTTCCCCCCCAAAATTCTTTTTCATTGCATCCCCAACCCTCTCTTCCTTACTCGTCATCCTACAAGATCTATCCACCGCAAGACTTCAGAGTGGAAAGGTGGAGGCGGAGCAATCTTCCTACAGTTTCCTCTCCTCCCTTCTTTGCTCTCCTTTCTCAATCTCCTATCCCCCTACACCTCTCTACCCCTGCCCTCCCTCCGCCCCGCTCACTCCCCTCGTCACCCTCCCTGCGTCTCACTTGCTGGCCATGGTGTAGCAGCCATGGGGGTGCCACTGCATGTCGCGGATGCGTCTGACAGACTGCATCTGAGGGCAGCGGGCGCCATACTCGTTGAAGTGCCTGTACTCTCCTTTCTCCAGCAGGTACTGGCTGCCACGGTAGCCAGGGAACTGGTAGCCCACAAAACTGTGTAGAGAAGAGGGAGGGCAAACGAAGGAAGAAAGGAGGTGGAGATGGAGGCAGTATTAAAAGATGATACAAAAATGATAAGTGTATAAACGAATAACAGACGGAAGCGTAAAAGCAAGTCAAAAGAATGTGCAGAGAGATGGAAGGAAAGAGGGAGGGAAGGAAGCAGAGAAATAAAATGGGGTATGACAGCGACACAAAGAGAAAGGGAGAGAGGTACTGAGATACAGAGAGAGGTAGGGGTTGAGAAAGAAAAATAACAAATTTGATTTGTTTGTTACATGTTTGTCTGGACAACCCACAGGGGGATGTCTGCCTGCGTGTGTGAGTATGTGCTACGATTGGAGCGCGGCTGATTTACAGCTGGCGGGGAAGGAGATAGATCCATTAGAGAATTCATCTTCAGCAGGGTCTCACTGACATCACATGCGCACCCCAGAGGAGGGTGACGTAGGAGCAGGAGGCTAAAAATAAAACGACCTGCTCGGATGGTCTAGGAAACTTTTGTCAAAACCACTTTTGATACATGTCTTTCGTGGGCTATACTTTACATTAAAGTCATCATTCTAAATTATATTTAATTGTAGAATGATATGTGTTCTTGTTCCCTCCGGTTCGAGGCTATGGAGTGGACGAATGTGATGGGATGTGGCAGGTGGACGTCGCTGTATGAGGACTACTCACGTTCCGCAGCTGACCATGATGCTGCCGACCCTATCAGTGAAGCCGTAAGAGAACAGGCTGGGAACATCATCGTCCATGATCTCCATCTTACGACCCTTGAACTGGCCCACCTCGTACAGGCAGATCTTGTGCTTCTCAGGGTCCTGTGAAGGGAGGACAACGGAAGGGTGAAATATTGAACTGATGGATGGATGAATGCAAAAAAAGTTAGTTCCGAAAGGATAGTGTGACAGAGCAATTAGACGGGTTTTTGACATGGTCGCTTAATAAATATTGTTGAGAATTATTCTTATTATGAATAACGAATATAAGTAGAGTGGACAGATTAACAAATGTGGGTGAAGTTTACCATGCGGACAGGCCTGAAGGACAGCAGGTAGTCGTTCTTCTGGCAGTTGCTCCAAGAGTCCCAGCGAGGGTACTCTCCCTTCTCCAGGATGAACATCTCTCCACAGAAGTTCATCTGCTCGTAGCCCACAAAACTGAGGTTGGAAGGGAGTGAGAAGGGGGTGGGGATGTGGAAGGGAGGGAGGGAGAGGAGAGAACGTAAACCAGGCAGACAGGGAGTGTGATAAGGGGAGGGAGTGTGAATGAGGGAAGGAAGGAAGGGAAGCTTAGACATGATTTGCTCTCAGTGTGTCAGCTGTCTAATCTTTGCTGTTGCATTTCAGATTGACTAGCGGCGGCGAGGCACTCACGGTCCACAGTCGACGCGAAGGGAGCGAACCCTGTCCATGCCCATCTCACACACATTCATGCACTCATTGGTGATCTCAATGCAGCGACCCTGGAAGTTCTCCTGGTCGAACACACACATCTGAAACGAGAGAGAAAGGGTGTAGAGATGGAAGAGGAGACAGGTTAAATTGGTATTTTGAGGGATTGAGAGTTTTAGATTTTGAGAGTTTGTTTTCGATTAATTAAAATGAATTAATTAATGTTATGAATTAATGTGAATCATTTGAGGAATTGCAATGTATCGCAAATTATTAGCACCAGAAAATGTATTTGCCCTTCGGTGTTGTGGTATAAGTGAGAGCCCCCATACACAGGGTTGGTGGTTCAGTCATGGTCATTCTATACCATGGTGTATTGCAGGATCAGATACTGTATCACTACAATGAGCTACTCAGGAGTGTTGCAAAGACCATCACACACCTGTTACTCATAGCAAATGAGAATTGTATCATAAGAGATACCCCACAACTCCTAGTTTGAACATTATTTGTCAAGAAATCGGTTTGAAATCATGTTTCAATGCTATGTATTGCCAGTTGCATCACTCATTTTGCTATCCGTAAGCTTAGAAGATGCATGGATGCATCTGCTTCTTGCATAATACCAGACTAGCAGTTTATTAGTTAAAGAGCGTGATTAATTAAAACCAAGGTTTGATACCTATGGCTTCAATATCAATATCAACTTTAATGTAGAAATTGGCTCTACAGTGTTTACCACCCACTTGCATATCTATGGCAACAGGAAACTCAGGACCACAAGCAAGAATGCAAGAGAATCAATGTGTGAACTCAAGTGTTGATAAACGTGTCAAACTGTAAAAGTAATTATCTAAGATGTGCGTGTGTGTGTTTGTAATATAAGACATCACTTAAAGTCTGATGCCTCTCACTGTGCGTGTGCAATCATGGCGTGGGTGTGTGGGTGTGTGTGTGTGAGCATGCTTGTGTGTGTGGTTGCATGAGTGTACCTTGTAGGACATCATGCCCATCTCAGACCTCTTGCCCTGAGCGGCCTTCCCGTCGGTCTGGGAAGCAGTCTTAGCCTTCTCTCCTCCTGCTGACATGATGACTGAACAAACCACCGATGGAGAGAGGAGAAAAGGGGAACCACAGAAACATTGTGAGAAGGAGAAAGAAAAGGCATGAGAGAAAGTTTAATGCCCAGCAGGATGAAATTATCAGATTGTATTCCTAACATTCCTCCTAGTCCAGAATGTGTTAGTTTAATTCCTGTTTACAATAATAAGAGTGTTTCATAGTCAGTTCAAATACATGAAAAACTAGGTATTAGTAGCCTGTGGTAGTAGTACTGTGGTTTCATATTTCCCAAAAAAACGGTATGCTAGAGTTTAGCTCAGAGTTTTGCCGTGCTCTATTGGTCAAGGAACACAAGATCTAAACATAAACCGTTTCAATCCATTTACAGTTAAAGGTCCAATTGTTGGCCATTCAGAAAATATGGGTTCTGCGAAAATCTCATAGAATTGTCCTCATTCAAATTTAAAATGATACTTTTTATAGTGACCTTAGCTCTTGATTTTTAATTTACATGCATTTTTTAAATTTCATTTGAAACTAACATAACTAATTTAACTCTAAATGCCATCCCCCCTTTGTCTTGGCCATTGATCCTTTTGTCTGTCAGTGTGTGTGAGTATGCATGTGTGTGTGTGTGTTTCTTACCTGTGGCAGTGTGTACGTACGGGGGGTTGATTCGGGCTCTGTGGTGTTGTCTGTGTGTGTGAGTGCGGTGGGCCACTCTCAGCTTTTATATCCTGGCGCCCGGAGAGGAGGGATTAGATGACAGAAGCAAACCCGCTGAGCTCACAGCTGAGAAAGAATAGAAATCCCCCATCATCAAAGAGAGAGAGAGAGAGAGCAAGGGAGAATGAGAGAGAGAAGAGAGAGAGAGCAAAGGAGAATGAGAGAAGAGAGAGAGCAAAGGAGAACTAGAGAGGGTACAATTTCTGGGGAAATTGTAGGGTGTGCTTGCTTGCGTCGGTTGCACAGGGGTCCGTTTTTGAATGACATTTTTACAACTGATATTTCTGTATATTTTATATAAAAATGCATACTTATTATTTATAAAGATTACATAGATTTAAAAGCATCTTTTTTTTGCTGCTTATTTACAACTCAAAATACGAGTGAAGTGTAGAATGAAATAGATGTCTTCTCATTTCCCCTGCAAGAGGCAGCCTCATCGTTGAATCAAAACGAATACATTTGGCAGACCGGTGTAAAAATTGACCTAATCTCTATGACTTAAACGTCATTTTAAGTTTTTCCCTTCTCATGATATTTTCAGGCATTTAGCCTACTCATATTGCATTCATTCATTAATAAAGAACCCCCTTTGAAGATTATTCTACGACGTTACCGGCAGTAGAAGATTGAATCGCGATTCAAACAGTACCATCTTCTAACTGAAAATATGCCCCCAAAAACGTAAATAAGCTTGACATTTATTTAGTGGAAAATCGCTTTCATAAAAAGCTCACTGGTAGCGATCATTGTCAGTAACAACGCAAAGTGCGATATAGTCCTGTGTGGAGAAGCTGCCCCTGTAAATTCTACTACAGTACAGTACTAGACTACTGCTGTGTTCGTCTTGGTAGCGATTGCGTTGGTTGAATTCGATTTAACGTTCCGTTGTACGGTTTAGGCTGAAATGAATTATTTTCATGAACAGATGGACAACGTTTAGGCTGTGGCAATGAAGTTCAGGTTAGTAGTTAGATAGACTTTTGATTTAAGTAAGGGGAGTGCCGAACGTGTTCTGTTGCCGTTTGACTTTCTAAACAGCTGTGTAGATGTTTTTGTAGTGTCTCGCGTAGGCTACAGCGTTGCAGTGAGCTACACTGGTTTGAAACGACAGGTAATGATAATTTCACCCACAAATCGTTCACTTGTAATCTAATGTCATAATAAATCCTACAACGAAAACGTATTTGTGAGGAATGTTTATTTTAACGATTGAAAACAGATGCATCATAGACCACTGTTATGTGTTGCTTGGGCAACAGAGGCTAATGTCATGATGCTAATACTTCAGTGAAATAGTAAACTACTGTTTCCGAAAGTAGATGTACTTCCTTAATAATATCAGCTTATATTGTACATTACACATCACAATTGTGTGTCATATCACAAAGTAAAATTAGTAAATAGTTATCACCCTGGCCTCTTTGCTTGTGGCGTTTCTGCAGCTGCCTTGCAGTAAAGTAGTTAGCTTAGCTATCTCCCAGAAGTTAACGAGCTGCTAAACTAATGTTCTGCTAGAGGTAGTCCCGCGAGTTTTCGTGACGTTAGTGACGTTAGTAACGTCAGTGACTGTGGCTAGCAAATTAGCCACCGTTAGCTTCACTTTTCGCCACAAAAACTTAACCTAAGCCTAAACCATGCAACGGAACGTAAATAAAAATACAAGCAACTCAATCGCTACCAAGACGAAACTTTTGACACCTAGGTTGTCTATGTAGGCCAAATATTGACAAAGATTTAGGGGGGCAAAAATAAATAATAATAATAAATATATATGTGAGAGAACAAAGGTTGTGCTCTCGCCGAAGGCTTGAGCACACCCAATAAATATATATGTGAGAGAACAAAGGTTGTGCCCTTGCCGAAGGCAAAGCACACCCAAATATATATGTGAGAGAACAAAGGTTGTGCCCTTGCCGAAGGCAAAGCACACCCAACGAGAGTAGAGAGAGAGCAAAGGAGAATGAGAGAAGAGAGAGAGAGAGTAAGGGAGAATGAGAGAAGAGAGAGAGAGCAAAGGAGAATGGGAAAGAGCCAAGATAGACACAGCAAGGAGGGAGATAGGCGAGAGCTAAAGAAAGTGAGTAATATAGAGAACAGAAAGAGAAAGAGGGGGGAGGGTAAGACACGTGGAATTCGAGCAATAATATAGATATTCACTACAGTATATATTTATCTTTCTTTTTCTAAACCCAAAATAGTTTGAAAGACGGGCTGGCACAATTAGATGACATGCAATAATTTACACATTACAATTAGATAAACAGTTGCAAAAGACTACTCGACATTAGAGAGTTTCAAATGTTGCAGTTTGAAGACTTTTAAGTCAGAGTCAGTACAGTACTGTAAGGCAGCCATTTTGAATCTGTGTGATCATCCTTGTGACCAGTTGCAGGGGAACGGTCTGTGCGATCTTTGACCCTTGCATGCTAGGCTATTAATTGGCTCCTGGTGACATGACCACATACCTTGGGGGTTACCACAGTTGACTTACCCTCACACAATCTATTTCTTTCCCCACAGAAACTGTAAAACAAAACCATTACAATAGAATGGGACTAACAATGTTTGTTCTTTTTTTGGAATTTTATGAGTCATTCATTTTCATAGTTATCCAATCAAGTTGACAATAATTAAATTAATACAACTCAGAAGAACTGCTATTATATTGCGAGACAGATTTCTATAAATAACACTTTTCACTTGCATGAAGCAAATCATCACTGACATCACAGACATACTGCAAATGACTTGTGGAACGTAAGTTCCAAAGGTTCTAGGTACAGTTCAAGGGTCAAATGAGGTAAGCAGATCTAAAGGTGGGGTGAAGCTGTGGGGTGCAGGATGGTCACCTTGGCAACGGAAATGTCATTTTTCTGCTAGGGCTTTCAGTAAACAGGTGGCTATTCCTCCATTGGCTGCGTCATGTGCCATCCCCATCACTGTTCTCTCATAATGGCTTCACAATGACAATGTAGCCTATAGTCAGAGCATTGACACCACAATGAGTCTTTGAAATAACCACAATAACAAATTACCTGATAAAGTGGATTGTGATGTTAATAGAACTCCTGTCTGCTGTAGGTGATAGGCCTACTTTTCATATTTATTTATTTATTTATACTAAAGACCATTAGCTTACTGTTTTCCCCATCATATCCCCAACTATGAACTCTTACTGCAAAGAGGTTTCCTAATTGATTGTCACAGAAGGGCCAAATCCTCCTCATTCTCTACCTTTAGTCTGGTCCATTGTTGCGCTATACGATAGCACTGCTGACCTATACGAATATAACAGCGCTAACCCAACCACGGGCCCCCCATTCACTCCAAACGAGCTCGCGCACTGGCTCTATCCACCGTGTATTCAGCGGGGACTATGCTTTATTATGTGCTGAGTCGACATGGTGCCCACTATTGCATGGGGAACAAAGAGGAGTGAGAGGGAGCGAAGAATGAGTTGTCGAACAGGCGCGCGCTCACACTGACTTTTACGCACAGACCAACGAACGAAAGCACGCTCGAGTGTAGTGAGCGCGCGGCCACGTTTTCTCACACCAATACACTGACGCTCAAGTATAGCCTATAGAGGAACACGCACACGCACGAACAATGTCGCCAATGGTTACGCGCGAGCAACTGTGGACGCCGGTATAAAACGGTTGCGCCAGATTCTCACAAAAGTCTATGTAAAGAGCATTGGCGCATGTCACTTTCCAGCGCAAAGATAGAGAAGAACCAGGTAAGGTCCCGGGGCAACCAAAAACGGTGGATTTACAGATTCATTTTTTTTGCACAAAAGGAAAACTGTATGTTGGGCTACACTGATATTTGACTGCGAATGATTGGAAACTACAATTAAGATTTGATTTGTGATCGTTTAAAATTTAGATTTTAATTATTTTTAGTGGGCCTGAAACGTACCCTTTACATTTACTTTTGGGGCGGTTTCAATGTTTAAAAACATTATTCGAGCAGCAAAACGGATTAAAGATTTTTATTAGGGGATGACAAGCTTCATATCAAAGAGAAGAACGTATTTATAAAAATGTTCTCGGAGTTTGGATTGATTGAAGATGATATTAATGCCTCGGGGGTGTTTTCAGCTTTATTGAGCATGCGCGTTTTGGACAATCTAAATTGTCTCTAAAGTCAATAGATGATTATTTTGTATCTTTCTCTCCCTCTCCTTTTCTCTATGAAGATATGAACAGAGCTACTAAAACCCACATGACCTCACCCATGTTCTTCCCTGGCATGGGTATGGCCCCATTCTTCAAGGTGACTTTACAGACACATACACGCACATAAAAAAGGAGGGAAAAAAATAGAACCAAATATACGACACACTAACCTGTACGTGTCAATTACAGGTCACCGTGTTCGAGCAGGAGCACTTCCAGGGCAAGTGCCAGGAGTTCACCTCCGAGTGCTGCAACATCCATGACTGTGGCATGGACTACATCCGCTCCATCAGAGTGGAGAGTGGAGCGTGAGTCACACACCCTGTATGTCTGTGTGTCCGTGTGTATGTGTGTCTATGTGCCACTATGAGTAAGTGTTTGTCGAACCAACTCTAACGTATGCGTGCTATAGCATCCATGGCTAACATTCGACCACTATGGGGTGACAGGGAACTTGAAACACCGCTGCGCCCATACAGCTGGCCTATTTCATGTCTTGCTCACCCACTCTCGCTTTCATCCCTCCTCCCCTCGCAGCTGGGTGGGCTTCGAGCACCATGACTTCCAGGGCCAGCAGTTCATCCTGGAGAGGGGAGAGTACCCCCACTGGGACGCTTACAGTGGCTCCCTGTCCTACCACGTGGAGCGCCTCATGTCCCTGCGCCCCATCTACTGCGCCGTGAGTACACCGAGGGATGGGTGTGCGTGTGTGTGTGTGTCGGTGTAAGAGACAGAGGATCGCACATGCTCATTATGGGATCTATATTTCGAAGTTTGTGCGTGGTTGTCTGTGAAGTGTGTGCCATTCACAAACCTATGTGTGAGTGAATTGAAAAATGTTCCTCTCCATCTCACTCCTATTTTTTTTTATTCAGAGTATTTTGTATGTGAGCCCTCTCTCTGCTTGTCCCGCAGGCCCACCAGAGCAGCCGCATGATGATCTTCGAGAGGGAGAACTTCATGGGCCGCAGCGTGGAGCTGTGCGATGACTACCCTTCCCTGCAGGCCATGGGCTGGTGCATGCCCGAAGTGGGCTCCATGCACGTGCAGTGTGGCGCGTGAGTCGACAAACTAGACCAGACGCCAAGGCCACACACACTCGCAAACACACACACATATTTATTGACACAGATATCCATCCATCATCTGCCGCTTTTCCGGGGGTCGGGTCGCGGGGGCAGCAACCTAAGCAGGGAGAGATAACACAGAGATAAACAGACTAATATGCGCACACACACGCGTGACAGATACATGTAGCTGAACAACAGATGGACACACAGATACATTGACAAACAGATAAACAATACAAATCCATGTGTAGTCGGTGTGAATCGGTGAAACTCACTCCTCAAGTATGTAACAGGCCACCCGCGTCGTTGAATAGCTAGCTTTTCTTTGGCGTAGCTGGTAGTGGTGGCGCTTGGGAAGTCAGAGATGGCGTGTTCGATCCTCGGTGAAGGATGAACACGGTCCGGAAAACTCTGACAGAACTTGCAAGACCACGTCTGTTACATACTCGTCACACATGCAAATACATCAACACCTCGCCGTACGTATACACTTAGTGTGTCATTGTTATAGCCAGTGTGAGTGTGTTAAAAGTATTTTCTTTCCTCTCCCGCAGCTTTGTGTGCTACCAGTACCCTGGCTATAGAGGGCAGCAGTACATCATGGAGTGTGAGAGGCACAGCGGAGACTACCAGCACTGGAAGAACTGGGGCTCTCACTGCCAGACCCCCCAGATCCAGTCTATCCGCCGTATTCACCACTAAGACCGGGACCGGGCCAGATACGGAGCCGGGCCTAACCCAGGCCTGGGCCGTCGTCTTAAACCACATCCACCCCAGTCAGTCAGCATTTACTCAGTTACCCACCCACCTCAGTCCCGTTCAGGCACACATCGACTTTACAACATTCGAACACTCAGTTGATCCTCTCTAAACACTCAGCACTTAGGGTGTTTTTCTGAAGGTCAGAACTTGAGTCAGCTTAATAACATCGGCAGCATGATACAGCTCATTTCAGTAACACACTATGTGTGCGTGTGCGAGAGAAAGTGTGTGTGTAAAGGGTTGTTAGTGTAGCAGTCCTTTAGAAAGGTGTGTATCAGATCTAAATCAGGGACATTGGGTCACTAGGTACACTAACAGCAATAACCAGAGGTAGTGAGAAAGGAGGGAGAGAGGGGAGAGGACGAGGAGAAAGAGAGAGATAGAGAGTACCTCTGAACAATAAACTCATGCTGACCTCAAACCTGTGTCCTGAGCTGTAACTCCTGTGTGTTTGTTCATGTGTGTTTGTGAGAGAGAAACACAAAGAGAAAGACAAAGAAAGAGAAATGGTAATAGATACCGTGAACATTATTCAAAATAATGTATATAATATTTGTTAAACAGCAAATGTGTGTGCATGCTATATATATATATTAGACAGTTGTGTGTAGGAAAGTGAAAGTTACCTTCATTGAGGCGTATGCTATAACATAACCATTTTTTCATTACGACAAGTGCGTAAGTTTCCATGGTGACACGTATTTGTCTTTCATAAGAGAACACCCACTCAGAGACAATCATTCTGTTTCAAACCTTGCATCAAAACTCAAGTCACATCTTAATGATCCCAGTCACTGAACTTATTTAATCATTGAAAACACAATAACAGCATACTATTTCTGAATCAAATAAGTACAGAGTTTGTTTAGAGATCATTAAATCTTTACATATTCTTGTATGCATCAGTACAAAGTAAGTGAACACAATGAATTGGGCTTTCTGGTGACCCTTTCAATTGTCAGAAACAACTGAAATGTCCTCTCACAATAAGGGGTGTGTTTGTTTGACATTTTGGTGATCATCCAATCATGGACGTTTTTCATTGGAATCCTTGCGAAAAGCCTAATTAAAACGGTTTCAACAAAAACACACTGTGACACTCATCCTCAGGAACATTTACAGCAGCCTACACAAGCAAAATGAATTATACTCAAACACTTCTACTTAGCTTTTCTATTTATATATAACGATGAAACATGGCACGTTAAGAAGATACATCAAGAAAACATAACACAAATCTGTTTTCAATGTGCTCAAACTCACTAAAAGTACCAGAGTCCAAGATAAACATATATCTCTGTAGACACCTGAGAGGAAGTGAGTACAGTGCTGACAAAGTGATTCCTCTTTTCAGAGTCACAAGAACCTTTATTACTCAATTACTCCTCCCTTTCTTGAGTTAGAGATCGTCATTCATTCTTTTATGTACTGCTGTAATCAAAAACCCAATTTCTCTTTCAAGGCAAAAGTACAGTATTAAACTTGCTAGTGTGCCTTCCAACCAGTGTGTGAATTAAGTAGAAGATACGCTTTTGAGATACAGACACAATCAGTCAAACAGGTAAAAGTATGTGTCAGAAATACAGTATGATGACTTCATTTGTTATTGAAGTTGCAATAAACAAAATTAGCTCAGTGGTGGTAGAATCGTTCATTTTTGATTACTTCCTCTCTGTTTTGCATTTCTCCACCTCATCTTCCTGTGCCCTCCTAAACTCTCCCTCCTTCTCCCTCCTCTCTCTCTGGAACAGCTCTACTCCCCGTGGCCTACCCTCTCGTCCTTTTGCCTCCGTCGATCCCTGGCACCTCCCATCCTGGCCCTCGGTGAATCAGATCCCTGTGAGCCTGAGTCTCCGCCCACATCCTCCCTGATCTCCCCTCCTTCCTCCCCTTCATGCTCCTCCTCCTCTTCCTCGTCACTCTTTTCTGAGTCTGACTCGTCTGAGTTGTCCTCCTCCAGGTAACGGTAACCTTTGACCTGAGGAAGTGAAAGAACAACAGGATGTAAACTGTTCACATGTAGGCGGAGATTTAACTCTGACTCTTTTTACTCTGAAAGAAAGAAGCACACACACACACTGAAAAAAGCGCACACACACTCTCATGGATAAAAGTCCCTGTACACCCTCACCCACATGCATTCTCACACACACAGGAGAAACAACCAAGTTCAATAGGAAGGGACTGGTTACCTTGTGTCGAGGGCGGGGTATACGGGGGATTCTGGCTGGTATCTTCTTGGCCTGACGTTGCTCCATCAGCCAATAGCAGACACAGGAAAGTATCAGAGTGACCAATAGGATGGAAAGTTTAGCCTGGGGGGAAAAAAACAAGAGGAAATTAGCATGACAACAACAGCTGGAAGGAAAGTAAATATTAAAAACACACACACCCTCATTGGGAGGCCGGACCAAAGGTAAACAATGAAGATGGCGATAGCTTGCCACCAGTGGTAGATGGTGTACACAAAGTCCAGCCTTTCCTTGTCCTCATAGAGCATCCCCAGCAGGCCTGAGAGAGAGAGAGAGAGAGAGAGAGAGAGAGAGAGAGAGAGAGAGAGAGAGAGAGAGAGAGAGAGAGAGAGAGAGAGAGAGAGAGAGAGAGAGAGAGAGAGATAGATAGAGATAGAGATAGAGATAGAGATAGAGATAGAGATAGAGAGAGAGAGAGAGAGAGTGAGGATGAGGACAGGGAGGGGTTGGTGTTACTATTGTAATATGTTAGTGTACAAGGCGTCTTAGGACAGCAGTACTGTGTTATACTCACTGCTGAGGCCAGTCTTGTTGAGGGCGGAGCCCAGACCCCAGAGGGCAGTGAGGACAAGGAGGGGGGCAAGGAGGCTCGGGGTTTTGGGTCTGGGGCACCACCAGAGCAGCACCAGCAGCAGAAGACCGTGGACAGCAGCGCCCGCTACCAGAGTGGCCCAGCGTGGCAGGCGGAGGAGGGAGAGGGAGAGGAGGGAAAAGAGGGAGCAGGAGAGGCCATACACCCCCACCAGCAGCCAGAGCCACTCCAGACCCACCGTGCATACTCCGTACGACTGGGGCGGGAGGGGGGAGAAAGGTGAGAGGAGGGAAAGAGGAGGGAGAGAAGAGGGAGAGGAGGGAGAGAGGAGTGAAAGAGGAGGGAGAGAGGAGGGAAGCAACAGTATGAGTCTTGTGTCCCAAGGCCGGACAGTTTTAAATCTACTTCCTGTTCTAGTTCCTATAATGTTGCAGCGCTGGCTGGTTACCAGGGTGAGCCCAGTGATGGCAAAGAGGGTCTCCAGGCCGCTGTAGATGAAGAAGGGGCAGAGCAGCCGCAGCCGGTAGTCTCTGAGGTGTTTGAAGGGCAGCTGGAAGATGTTGCCCCAGCCAATGCTGCGCAGGTCGATCTCCTCAGTGGGACGGTACGCTGCACCGCAAACAACTAGGAACTGTGGGCAGGCGGGGGGAGGCGGCAGTTACAGGTAAAGGTAAACTGTGTGTCTGTGTGTGCGGTGGGGGTGGGGCGAGGGGAGTGGTCACCCTGTTCCATGGAACAAGTGAAGCAGTCCCAAAAGATTACAAACTCTTAAATCAAATGCACACACACACACACCAAAAAAAAAAAAAGCTAAATTGTTATACATTTACATATCAAACAGATATATCTGGCCCACCAGTGGAGTGGATGAGGTGGGGTGGGGGGTGGTCTTACTATGATCATGGCGAGGAAGGCGGCCCCCATGAGAATACTCTCCACCTGGATGAGCAGCAGGGAGCGTGGGAGGCTCTTCAGCACTGTGTTGTTGAACCCCATGAGGATCCCAGTGGAATTTGCACCTGGTTGGGGTAATACATGAATAAAAATAACATAAATGATTCCATATCATATAAATATGATATCCCCTGACATACCCTTGTTACAATAATAATTACATTCTTTCTAAAGTTAAGTATTTGAAATATATAACTGATAGACATTCGATAATGTACACAGTGCATAGAAGATTGGAGATTTACCACAGTCCTGGACATGGAACAGAGTGTGCTCGTGTTTCTGTAGGAGGCCATGGATGAAGAACCGCATGGGGAACTCCGCAAACACAAAACTCAGCTGAGGGGGCAGAGAGGAAGACACACACACACACGACTTAGACAGATACAGGCGCATCATTATCTGGGAGGCTCAATGGAAGTTGGTCTCTCTCTCTCACTCATACACACACATGCACACACACGCTATAATAACAACTTACATGGAAGATGCTGTAAAAGACAGCCTGGAACACAATCACATACTGGTGAGAAGCTCCTTTGGGCAGTTTCTTCTGCTCCTGGACATGCTCTTCCTTGTAGTTAACATACTCATAATACTGCTGGGCCATCCTAAAATTGTGTATGTGTGCGTGCATGTTATAAATGTCCAATTTGTTTATTTCAGTGAGTATTTATGTGTGGTCAGCATGATAAGACAGAGAAAAATACTTCACAGTATCAACAGTATGACACGGTAATACTTCCTTCTCCACCTCTTTGTCCTCCTCCTTCTAACCTTGTGATGTAGTTGCCCAGAGAGGCCCACAGAGGGACGATGGCTACACCAATCGCCACGGCCGATGGTACCAGGGTGTAGTATCGCTCCCAGTAGTTGGTCGAGACAAAAAGGGCGTAGATCCCAGAGGCCAGGAACATCATCCACTTGGTGCCAAGGAACCTGCAAAGAAAGAGAGAGAGAGGGTTTGAGGGCATGCAACTGTAATTACCAACACATCAGTGGGTCTGTATGTGCGTGTGTGCCTGTGTGTGTGTTTGTGTGTTTCTACCTGATGAGTACAGGGGTGTAGAGTAGGCCAATAACAGGTGTAACGTTGATCCCAATCAGCATCTTGTGGTCAATGTCCTCCAGACCCAGATTCCCATACTTCACGTCTCTGTAGGTCTCATCATAGTGGAGGATTAACTGCATCTGTAGTAGGCCTGCGCACACACATACACACACAGAGAAAACAGTGAGATGGACACATAAGAGATGTACATATGTACACACACACACATGCACACATACACACACAAACCACCGTTTTCTCACCTACCCATATAAACACTGTAGATGACCATGCACCCCACACTGGCCCCCAGAACGTTCTTGCACACACCCAGCCTCTTCCTCCTGTAGTACTTCCTCTCCTCCTCTTCCTCATCGTACTCTGCCTGGGGGCCCAGAAACTCTTCCTGAGAGAGAGAGAGAGAGAGAGAGAGAGAGAGAGAGAGAGAGAGAGAGAGAGAGAGAGAGAGAGAGAGAGAGAGAGAGAGAGAGAGAGAGAGAGAGAGAGAGAGAGAGAGAGAGAGAGAGAGAGAGAGAGAGAGAGAGAGAGAGAGAGAGAGAGAAGTTATATACAAAAATATTTGTGGGATCATTTTGAGGACAACTCAAAAGTAAGTCGTGCACAACGTAGAGGGACACAAATTAGTATATTTACATTTCCTTGGATGTTCCCTTCTTGACCTATTTCCAGCAGATTGTTCACATCGCCGTGAAAGGGTGCGCCAGGGTGTTCGGCCTCACCGTTCAGATTATCTTCTGTGTCGGCTGCTGCCATCTAGCGGACATGATGGTGTTACAATAAGAAGATCTAGTACCACTTCTCTGATACATGTATTTCTATAAATAATATTTTAAGATTGACACATTTAACGGTAGAACCCGAAAGGCTAGAAAGCAGGTCGAGACAATAAAATGGACAACGTTGAACATACACGTTGTAATATTAACAGTCATATTGACAACTTGGTGAAATTTCAAACACTAATTTAAAGTCCATGGTATCAAATATATCAACACGTAAATGTCGATTGATGAGCGAAAACACTTACCACAATTATGACATGTAGTACAGTGGTTTGAAGAATGTCCGAGTTCGCATACAACACAATGTGTCGTCTCTCAAATATTTGCAGAATGACATGTGTCGTCTCTCAAAAGCAACCTGTACCATACTATGCACTTCTCCTTTTGAGTGTGAACCTGAACAAATATAAACCTTCACCAAGGAAATGAAACCTCTGCTCTTCTCACTTCCTCGTTTTCATCCGTATCCAGTGCCTCTTAAAGATACAGGACAGAGTAGGCTACTGCATCTGTTGAGTTTTCTAGATACAATCTAGCACTATTACACGTATTTAAACTAGTCTCTATCAAACCTAAAGAAAGTAGAAATGATAAAGTGAAAGTGCATGACTGACTCATGAGGCCAGAACAAAGATTTATTGAATGACGAGGACAGAAATGTTAACAAAAACATCAGTAGAAGACAGAAAACGTTGTAGAAAAGCATACCGTTTAAACAAAATGCTTATTAACAGCCCAAAAAAAACACATGCTGTACTCCACATTGACATAGCAACAGTCCTCAATAGAAAATTGACTATGATAAAGGGATGAATTCTTTCCAAAATCATTAAAAGCACTTAACTCTGGTCCACAAAACTTGATTTGACTTCTGGGTGAACTTTGCAGCCCAAATCTTTGAGAACCCAGACCTGATTAGTTTCATGGTGGCAATAAAGGAAACTTTATTTACTTCTTGATGAAACCTTGTAATGGCCAGTGCCAAAAGAGCATGATCATCAGCCTTTAAAGAGTTAACTATGCATAGTGTCTCTTCAGTATAAATAGAAATTACTTGACTCACACCAGAAGTGCAACCAGTTTTTATAACAGACATAAATTAACTCCAAGTACCCCCCCCCCCCTCCCCAATGCATCTCCATTTCTCTCCTCCATAACACTTTGGACCCTACTCCCTCACTTTCAATGGACGGCCCCAATGACCCCACACCCCCTTACCCTCATCCCAACTCTCAGTGAAACCCCACTTCTGACAGGACAATCCCTGTCCCATCTCTCCTCATCTCCTCTTCAAGCAGGTCGACTTCTACCCCACCCACTCTTGCCTCCTTCTTCAAACCCCTTCTACTTTCCCTCGCTTTCTAATCCCATTCTCCTCCGTCTGTTTCTCCATCCCTCTATCCGCTTCCGACAGCAGACTTCCTCATCATCTCCTCATCTTGCACGGAGAGCTCAGTGAGTTTGCGGCCCAGCCTCTCGTGGAGGTCCAGGTACTTGGCCACACAGCGGTCTAGGCACACCGCCTCGCCCTTCGCCAGCTCCGCCTCTTTGTAGTGGGGGGGCACGCACTTCCTGTGGCAAGCATTGGTCATCCTGGGAGAGGAGGAAGAAAAGGAGGCAGAAGGGATGGAGGGAGGAGTGGGTAAGGTAGGGGTCATCAATGTGCACAAATTCTGGTAAGATCACAACAGTCGTGATCTACCAATGTTCATGAATGCTAGCAAGGGAAAACACAATAACATGATAATGTAGCGTTAAATATATTGTGTCTTTGGGGTGTAAATTCACTGTACACTGTAAACATAGTTATGAACAAATAGAAACACTGTCCCAACGTTTTGCTGGTTACCCATGTCCCATAACCGTTCAGGAACAGAAGCTTGTTGTTCAATATTTTCCCATACCAGTAAGAGCGATCAGACTTCACACTTACTTAGCTTGCTATTTATCTAAAACACGAGGGAGGCTGAGTCAAACATAATTAAATAACACGTAGCAAAAGGAAGCTAGGTCGAAAGCTAGCTACTATTAACTTGATAGCCAGCATTACCTATTATACATATCGGCCATCATTTCTACTTCTAGCTCCGCCGCCAATTGCTGTGCCTTCAGAGGGTCCATGTCTGATTCAAGACTGCTCCGGACCCGACGTTCACCAAAGCTAAACCGTCCAAATAACCACAAACAGCGGCTAACCGGCACTGCTTCTGTGGCTCTTCGGTAACCTTCAGAATAGGAGGAAAATACACGTGTTCCCTCCGGTCAGCAATAGACAGCACTCACTTCCGGTGTCAATAAAGTTTAATATTTTGAATAAATGAACCTCTTGATGAGGCATCGATATGTTACAAAACTAGATCGTATTCAATTATTTAGGTTTAAGTGGTAATTTAAGGTGGTACTTTGATAATGCAAATTATGTGGTTATTTTCTTTTGACGATTGTGTTGACTAAAAAGATTAAATAATAAAACGTCAAAATAGTAACTTGAGTAAAAGTAATTCGAGGAAATAGTTACTTTAATGAAACAAAATATTTATATTTTAGTCTGCACGGGCAAGCATACCATTAAACCATACACAACACCTTTAGAAGTAGTACATTATAAAGAACTTGTAGAACGCAAAACAAAAACAGCTATGGATAGTATCGGTAAAAACATTAGTGAACCCAGTGTTGGATCAACCATGTAATGACCGAATATGTAACAGAAAGGTGGTTGGTAACAGGTCATTCACAAAGACATTTTGAATGATGCACATACAAACCAAAGGAGCATAATTAACTTAATTCTTTCACTTTATATTTTGCAAAGCTTAAAGCAAAACTCACCACATCATGGGTCAATAATTCTAAAAGCTAGCGAGGCCTCACAAAAGTTATATTTTTACACCTTCATAGTGCGAGTGTAGATTTGTGCAGGATTTGAATGGCAAAGGCTAAAATCGAAATTTCACCCACCAGTTGTATGAGACTGGTAAAACTAGGGATACCATTTGTTTTGGTAAAGTTAACAAAGGAATTTTTTTTTAAAGAAAGTTAGTCTGTCTGATACCCAGTCACATCAATCTCGTTTTCCTCCTCTTCCATCTCCTCCTCAGTGGTAAATTCCGGAACTGTAAGACCCTCCTCCCACACTATTGGCTGTGCGCACGGAGAGCAAACCAGAATGTCAACCTCCACTTCCTCCTCCGGATCAGAGCTTCCTGTTGACCCTGGGGTGACCCTGCAAGAGTTCTTGGAAGATGGGTTCTCTTTACTTTGGGTCTGGTGGTCGGGCAGAGTCATTTTGTTTTTCTGAGACAGGAAGATGGGATTGGGGGTGAGACATCCCATAGTGGCCTTAAAGCCTTCAGTATCCTCCTGTCTGGTGCTCTCTGAAGCTACACAAGCTATAAAAAAAAAATACAGGAGTACATGACAAACATATTTCCAGTCAAAAATGTGATGCATTCTTAAAATGTAATATGCTATGCATTTGATACATGGTCTACATCCAAATGTTGAAACATGAAAAGCATGAATGCCAGTTTACCTTCTGCATTAGGCTGAGCTGACGGATGCTCCTTTTCCAAACTGACCTCATCTACGCCCACATCCATCTCTTCTTTTCCGCTCACGTCTTCGATAGCGGTATAGATATGCCTCCCTTGAATGTCGCCCACCACATCCAACTCTTCACTGGAAATGTCCACATCCATACTGCCTTTCATCTCTTTTTCAATCACACATCTGTCTTCGAGTCTTCTTTTTTCCTTTGAGTTTTTTTCTCTCTCTCCTCTGAAACCCATCTCTCGCTCTCCTCTCTTTGTCATTTTGGTAATCTCACTTAAGGTTGGCAACTGTCTTGTTTTACTTTTGGGGTTAGTGTTCTCACCATATTCCTTGTTTTGTTTCTTTGGAACTAGTTTGGGATCCTCCATGATGGTTATTTCTACTGTTGCTGTGTTCATCTCCAGTGGCAACGCCATCATTCCTTTAAGGTTCTCCAGCATGCCAGTCATAGCCTCTCTTTCTTCATGCAACCTCTTTTTTTTCTCTGATGTTGCCAAAGTCTTGTCTTCTGATTGCTTGCTTGATTTCGCTGGTCGGATGATCTCATTATGATTTTCATCAGTTGTATTTACATTTGCCATATGTGAGCCATCAAGAGACAGGAAGATCCCCTCTGTTGATTCCTTCCCGTTGCACTTTTCACTTAGTTTCACTAATTCTTCTTCTATAGTTCCAACATCGTTATCGGATTTGCTCCCTTGTTTCTTCTTCACTTCATCTGTCTTCCTGGTCTTTGGGTGCCGGTGCTTCAGGAGTTCTTGGAACTTTTTCAGAATCACTGTGGGAGGCCGTCTGATTGCGGTCATCTTGTCCTCTGCCGTCACCCCCACTTCCACCGGACTCCGACCCGCTTTCTTTTTTTCGATTTGAGGTCCACCAAGTTCTGGACTGGAGATCTGCAGGTGCACCATACAGGATTGGGATTCTGATCTTGGTTCAGTTCTGAAACCCTCCGTCACATCTACTGCTTTACTAGCAGGCTTCAGCAGGCTTGTGATCTGGCCACAACCGGCAGGAGAGGACAGGATCTCTTCTGTTCTGTCCCCTGCTGAACTCACATTGTCTTCCTCCACTTCCACACTTCTCTTTCCATTCCAATACTTTCTGTTCGGTCTGACCCGCCTCTTCACCGATTGGTTTCTTGTTCCTCTATGCTCAACATCTTCTCGTTTGTGACCATTGATAATAGGACCAGGACAGGCTGGTTGGGGGACTTCCTGATCTCCCCGTCTTATCTTTCTAGGCCTTCCACGCTTTCGTTTGGGGACCATAATGTTACCAAGTCTCACTGGCTGAATCCCACAGGCAAGTCCCATTTGCTGAACGATTGAGGCTTTAGTTTCAGAGCCTGAATCGTCCTTTATTTTATGTTCTTGCGGGGAGTCTTGACCATGTCCTACAAAGGAACTCCTTGTTCTCCGGCGGGTGAGGCTAGTTCCACTTGTATCTAACTTCCTTGCCTGGGGTGCTTTTTCTGGGACCTTCACAAGTGTTCTTAGCCTCTCTGATGACCTAGAGTTCATCATTGTATCTGATGCATATCCAGGACATGTCTTTGTAGGTCTGGTGTCCATGTTGTTTCCTTTTACTATGTCGTTGCTGGACAGACTGATAGAACAGACACTCATGTTTATATGGCTCTTTGTTTTGTTCAGGTTTTTTCCCCCCTCACCACTCAGAAAGGTGGCATCACTCTCTTCTAATCTCATCCTCTTACATATAGGCTCTGTTAACTCTTGTGGTTCCCTCTTTGGATTTGGACCATCATGCACCCCGTTTCTTGTACTTTTTCCTGTCTCGTCTTTCAATTTCTCAGGCTTCAGTTGGACCCCTTTGGAAGTTTTGGCATTTCTTATCTTCTTTTCCCTTACATTTCTTTCCTTCCTCTTGCTGCCTGGTGTTGTGCTCCTAAACCAGTTTCCTGTACTGGTATGGTTGGAGCGGCTCAAACATGACAGACGTGACAAGCAATTCTTCGACCTGCAGGGGTATTCTGGATCTTGTAGTGTGGTTGGGCAAATCTCAGAGTGGTGAACCATACATACAAGTGGGTACTGTAGTTCTCTTGGAAACTGGGAGAGCCACGGTGGCCATCTCAGGGAGGGCTGAGGAGCTCTGTGGACATGAGGTGGCGTGGGGTGGTGAAAGGGGGACTGGTGGTTGATCACTGGAGAGGAGGGGGGTTCTGAGTCAATGGGAGACACACATCTTGGCAAACGTAGATCCTCCCAGGTGGGCATGGCAATGGTTTGGCAGGAATGGTTCTCGCTGCCTTGGGACGTAGGTATAATGAACTCTGGGAAGCATAGTTCGTTACGGGGGGTGGCCCCCTGGCATGCCAGATGATGGTGCTCGTCATGACCACAGGCAGTTTTGGAATGGACAGCAATCGGGGGGTGCAAACCAGCTCTGGCCGGATTGTGTTGTGCCCAGTCCTGGTTGGTACTAGTTTGTCTTGGCGTGGTCTCCTCAACATTAGCGCTTGGACATTCCATAGACAGATTAAAAACATGCTCTCTGGCTGACTGTGAAAGCACCTTCTGTAGAGGACCACCTTGCCAGCGGCCTGCATCTCCCTCCCCAGTGTCTCTCCAAGATGCATGGCCCTGGGAAGCTGGGCACTGGTGGCAACTGGGCCTGGTGGGTGCAGGCTGGACTGACATATTTCTGCATTTGGCCTGGTTCTGGTTGCAGTGAGGTTGGTGAGGGTTGGTGTTTGGGTGTTGGTGGGGGGTGGAGGGGTGATGGGCGCAATGGCAGAAAACAGTGAGGGGTTGGGGCTGGACATGAGGGTGGGGATCCGGGGGTGCAGGGTTGGTCCGGGTGGGGACAAAACTGGAGGAGGGTATTGAGTGGAAGGCTGAAAAGGGGGAGAGGGAGGGGAGAAGGAGAAAAGGTTGTAGAAGCTGTGAGTGAAAATGAGATGTCAACCTATGACAGCACAGAATGTGTGTGGGGTATAAATGATCAGGAAGGTATTGCACTGAACAGGAGACATCAAAAAAGGTGAGCATGGCAAATTGGAAAGGTGTGTCGTTATTATAATCAATAAGCTCATCAAGTTACCCATTTCTGTCGATGTCTCGTCCCCGCCTGTTCCGTTGCCATGGGAACATACGCTGGGCATGGCGCCAACAGAGCCTTGCATCCTGTGGGGCCCCGTATTGTTGTTCAGGTGCTCGCATGCCGGCTCTCTGTCCTGGTGAGGAGACTGGCGCTCGTAGTCCCTCTCCATGACAATAGGGGGCAGTATGTTCAGCCCCATCATGATGTCCTCTAGTAACTTCTCTATCTGCTCGTCTGACTCCTCTACTGGGGCCATGGTGAGCTGGGGGTCAGCAGGGTCATCGTTGGGGTCGTGGGCCTGGTAAGGTGGGGCTGGTGTTGGGACATGGGCTGGATGCTTCATGAGGAATGTGAGTGTGAGAGAGATTATGACAATATTCCTGAAGCATTTAAAAAAAATCACATGAACTGCACAGGCTAATTAAACTGCATACGTATGTAACTGTGAGCCAGCTGTATATTTATCTTGCCACCTACCTGTCGTTGAGGGGACCATATCTTCTCCTGGAGGCTTACAACTTGCCACACCTGTCCTCTGGTCTTCCTCCTAAGCTTCACCTTAATGGAGATCCTGGTCTCCGTGGCCTCCATCTGCAAAACTCTGGACAGGCTCTTCCTCCCCCTCCGACTCTTCCTCCTTTCTTCCTCAGCAACCTCATTGTCATACACCACCCCTGTCGTGGTCATCATCATCATCGCCCATTATCATCACAGATCGGCGATTACTTCATAAATACGATATACTCATGATCACATTCCTTTTCATGTAGGCCTTTCTGTGTTGATGGGGTAACTCACCTTCTCTTTCAGACTCGCTCATTTCATTTTCTTCTATTCCTCCTGTGATGGTAAGGCTGGGGTCCAGTGTTTCTGTGACTCCCTTTTTCTCCATCTTCCTCCTTGGATACAACTCATTTGTGATGTGTTCCTTAGCTGGGTGAGCCCCGTCTCCCTGGGCCACAGGGGGGGCTGCGTCATCGTTTGGGTTAACTGGGAGCTTTGACGAGGAGGTGGGCTTTGAGACGTCAAAGGTAGAATAGGCCCCTGGTTCGAAGTATAGACCAGGGTTTCCTGAGGGCGTGGGACTTCTGAAGGCAACAGTTGATTGGTCGGCAGGTATGGAAGGGCAAGGGACCAGGTGTTGAGGCAGAAAGATGTTCTGGGGACTCAAAACAGGGGGCCCATCATCACAGAATGAGTTTGAAGATGGGGTCTTATGAAAGGGGGTAGGAAGCTCCGCAAGGGTTAGAGTGTCAGAGTTGACAGTCTGAGTCCCTGTGTCCACACCACTCCTCTCTTCCACCAGAGCGTTTCCATCCGTAACTCTCTCCATCGTCTGCACCTCGACTTCTCGCACCCCTCTCTCTCCAACCTCCGTCTGCATAGCTGCTTCTCTGAACTGCCTTTGCCACTCCTGTCCTTCTGTCCCCCTTTCCTTCAACCCCTCCACTAGGCGGCCTAAACCTAGATGGCCGGCCGCAGCCATCACCTCATCCAGCTCCCTCTCTCCCTAGTCAGATAAGCAGACATATGAACACAACCAAAATCTACAATAAGTTATATTGAACTGCTCTCTCTGACACAGAAAACAGTACATTAAAAAAGTATAATATATCAATCAAATGTATAGAATTCCGACCTCTCCTTCCAGATGTCCTGAGTAAAGGAGGCTCACGAGCTTGAGCAGGGTCTGGGCCCTGACTGTCGGGAGATGGACAACCTGTGGGAATGGTGAAGCAGACAGGGGCTGAGACCGACGGGGTCTGAGGGCTGCCAGGATGCAACCATGGGCTGGGACTGTGACTCCTGCAGTGAGACAGAGAGAGAAACACAGAGAAAAAGAGAGGTTTGGTACAAAGGGACAGGCAGGGCTTTTCAGAGAACTGTAATTCTGCCTTCACTCTTATCCATTCTGCTTCTATTCCCATTGAAAATCATTCAATTGTCAGTGTGCTTTTCTCTCTCTCCAATCAGATTATATATCGCACCTTCCCAAGAAAGCAACACCCTAATTGTACTTAACAGGTAAAGCCCCCCCTCTTCCTTCTCAACCTGCAACCTGTTATTCACCCTCTCCATTCTTCCCCACCCTCCCCTCTTTACCGTCTGTCTGCAACATGGTGTCACAGAAGAGGCCACGATGCTGCTGTCTCTGCAGCTCTCCTAGGAGTCTCTGCTCGTAGTCTGGCAGACGATAACGCCACATCTTCACAACAAAGGGGCAAAGAAAGAGAGTTCATACTTTGCGGAAATTAATGTAAACGTTATGTATGCCCTCACGTATATGCTAATTACACAAATTGGTCAGTAAAATTATTTTAATCATGTGGCTAATTATTTACAAATTACGTAAAACAATCACTTAAAGTACAATAAATGTGGTACTTTTGCTAAAAGTGTAACCCTATTGTATGTTTGGGCAAGTATAGAGCAGCGCATCACTCAAGAGCATGCGATGGATTGGTTTCCTTGCAAGCACGCTCGCTTTTAGCTAACTTTAGCTAGCTACTGATTACGACAGCTAGGTTGCAGACAGGTATTGCACACAAGCTTACCTTTCGTTATCGAGCCGAGTTGTGATATATTTTTTCTTTGTAAAAATACAATTAATGCAGTAACAAACAAGTTTCAAAAGGAAAATGAGTTGATATGTTCTTAATGACATACAACGTGGGCCAGTTCCCATACGGACGTTTGTTGGTTGATCCGCTTGCACCTGATTCGGAATGGCATTTCACCTAACATGCGGATCTAAACAAGTTCACTTGTAAAGCAAAAACCATTGACAGCGTAGATCTCGAAGAAAGGTCAAAGGGTCAGCCAGCTCGTCACACACACACACACGCGAGTGGGGAAAAAAATCATTTTTTGTTTATTAAAAACAGTATTGCTAGTTACACATTTAATTTATGATAACTTTGTGCAATTTTAAGAGCCAAGGCAAGTAGATAAAGCTGATTACTCCTGAATCAGCTTTTCAATTAGTGTTCCAATAACAAATCGCCAACATAGCATGACAGAATGAGTTTTGTTTTTGCTAGTTTTGTGTTTAATTAAAATATATAAACTGTAAATGTTCTCAATCAAAAAATAAAACTGATTGCATATGCGTTCATCCAAAATACCCCAAACAATTAAACCCAAAATAAAATATAAAAAAGGAATACATAAAACCATACAAATTAACAAATATTCTCTTGTATTATATAGTTAAATGTGCTTTTTATTTGTATTTCTGTACTTTATCTAAATAACTAGAATCTAAATCAGATTTTTGCCCCCAGTCAGATTTCCCCCCCATAGATTGAAACAAACGTGCCAATTTTAACCCCTTGTCTGCCTCAATCCCTGTTTACCCCAACAATTCCAAAGTACACATTCTACATTGCGACAGATTCTGGAAAGAGGAATTCTCTGAACATTCTAGAACCCTTCCGGAAGGCAACTTGTTTTTACATTTCAACACATCATTGATGATCATTAGTGTTGGTCTGGCATGACGCAAAAATAAATCTAAATAAAAAAGGAAAACAAAACAAAAGCCACAAACATCACCCCTAGTGCTTTTTAATTATCCACCCAGTAAATATCTACATCTTGCTCAGCACATAGAATAGGGAACAAGCACTAAAGGAATGTAAAAAACCTAGAAGGCGTACTGTGTTGTAGCTACTGGTTACAGAACACTGACGGGTTCCTTCAGAAGCCTGAATTCTACAGGCCTACAACAGGACTAGAAATAATCTTAGGACTACAAGGCCTTTGGGGAAACTCTACCCAGGAGTCTTAAAGAACAAAGAATAGTTTGGCTCCATTTATTGTCCCTGGTCACTGACATTCATCCACCGATTAGACTACCCAACAAGCGAGGCACTCCAGTTAGCAACACTGACTTTTTGTTAGAGGCAGTCTCATATGTACACATTCATATTTATATATATGTAGAGAAAGATTGACAAAGTTGCAGATAGAAAAAAATGCACTCACTGAATCAACAACAATCAAAATCATGGTTTCTCTGAAAACTTCACAAGAATCAGAGATAGGGGTTTGTTAAGATGGGCACGTCTCCTTAAGAGCAGATATGATTCTGTACATGACAGAATATTTGTTTAAATGTTCCATCAGGTACAAAAAAATGAATTTGGCATTATAAAGTCAAATGTACGCACAATGACAATGAAAGTCAGTGGCCTTTGAGCCCATAAACCACATTGGCTCACTAACCCTAACGGCATGTCATTGCATGTGTGACAAATCCTTCCTCTGTGGGACTAAATAACATCCCACTTTTGGAAAAAACGCACCCTATCCAATCTCTCCGATCTCCTTCCCCCAAAAAACAAAACAGCAGTATTAATAAAAAAAGCAACCCTAGTGCTTCAGTATGACATCTGCATAAGTTGGCGTAAAGCAAGGTATCAAGAAACACTTTGTATAAAGTTTCAGCTTCAGTGGGGTCACATTTGGCACGCATACATCACTGTAGCAAATGCAGCAACGCACAGGAAATCCCAGAACGACGTCAGAGCCCACACAGATATTAGATCAACAAACATTGGTTCAAAAAGTTTAGTGGTAATCATTAGTTCAGCTGTCACTGGAACAGCAGAAACCTATACTGGCATATCTTCATGGCCACTTCTAGAGAAGTGCACATACTCTGCAGCTCTGTGGAAAAAGTACAACTGCTCATTTCCGATTCCGACAGTTCCCTCTGCTTAGAGACGCCACTGTCATGGTGTGGTTCCAAGTTCCAGGTTCTAAGACCCGAGGCCAATTGCAGGTTGCCGCATGTGTAGTGGGAGGAGTCTCTCTGAGGTTGCGACTGATGCGGGTAGTGTGGTGGGAGGAGGCGTGTGGGGTTGCACAGCCGAGAGGGTCCTTAGTGTTTGTGGGCGGGCTTCCTTAGTGTTTGGAGGTAAAGCTTAGTGGTCAGGGAGTGGTCTCCTGCGGTATCAAGTGTCTGACTGGAAGGGAGATGGATCTCTGCTTTCTAGTGTTACATTGGTAACCAACGTCTGTCCATCAGATAAAAAAAAAAAAAAAGGAATGTAGGAGGATGGGGGGGAAGAGAGAGAGAGAGAAAGACGTGTGGAGTGGCGATGGTCCCGATTTGAGTGGTGAGTGTGGCGTCCATTAGGGTTCAGCAGCGGCAGTACGTTGGAGGAGGCTCACTTCTGGTGATGCACACTATCAGTTTTTCTGTGAAGAATAGACAAAGCGATAGACGAGTTAGTTCAACCGATCTCCGTTTAGCTGTGTTGCAAGCACAGATAGAAACTTGTGAGCATGAGCTAATAGGACACCTGCTACAACAAACTGTCGTCCAATAGATTGATAAAAAACAACTAAAGCCACACTTAAAAAGAATGTCACAGCCGGCAAGACAATAATTGAGCAAAAATAATGCTGACTGAGATAACACAATAACACACTTTGCAACCAGCAGAGGGAGCCGACAGACATACTGGTCTGGGATCCACCCAGCCTACCAAGCTCTTTTTCTGTATGTGTGTAGACACACACACACACACACACACACACACACACACACACACACACACACACACACACACACACACACACACACACACACACACACACACACACACACACACACACACACACACACCTCAGGCCATGAAGTGAGAGGTCACTAGAGCGGTGGACACACATACCATGCGCTAACATGCAGTGGATGAGTGGGTGTGGCCTAACCGTCGTAAGAGTCAATGAGAGGCCGAGAGCCCCTCCTCTCCCCATACATCCCTCCCTGATAGAGACAAAAGGAGGACGAAGAGAGAACACCAGAGGTGGAGTGAAATAGATCAAGAGGAGGTTGAATGAGTGAAAAGAAAGAGGCAGACATATGTAGACAAAGAGGGTTTAGGCAGAGAGAAAGTGAAAGACCAGAGATAAGAAGAATCAGATATGAAGAGGTGGGGAAAGAACAAACAAGGAGAAAGGGAGAACAGTGGGTTAGTTAAGGGGGAGAGGAGGTTAAGAACAGGTTAACAATTATGAGTTCTGTCGATAGTATCAAAACCTGAGTCACGGGGTATACATGCAGCAAAATGCTTTAATATGGTCTAGTTTTGTTACAGTAGAGAGGTCCTCACGTAGTAAGAGATGAACCCAGATGGGAATTGATGTCACTGTAATTGTGTGTGTGTGTGTGTGCGTGCGTGCGCGGGAGACTGTACCTGTGCTCCGTGTTTGTCAGCAGGTTCGAGTGTGTCATCCAGAGTGTTGCTACGCCCCCTCTGGTCCAGTGTAGAGTAGGCATCTGAAACGAGGGCACTCGTAAGAGGTGTGTGTGTGTGTGAGGGGGGTCTTCAAGTGTCGTGCGGAATGAGTGACTGTGTGTGGAAATGTGTGTGCGGCAGTAACAGAGCGAGAGAAAGAGTGTCATGTGTTCTAACTAACCTGGTCCCATGTCGTTTAGTGGAATCATTTCTCTTTCTCTGTCACGCTTTTCTTCTGTGGACAGACACACACATACTGACTCAGCACTGAAATAAGATGCTCCCCTTTCCTCAGTACGTGTTTCGGAAAGTCACCTGCGTCACTAAGGGATTGTATGTGTGTGAGCTTGCGTGTACAGCATAGATTGACAAAAGACATGTCATTTATAACTCCAATTCTTTGATCTAAGGACGGTAGGTGTGTATTGGCGGTGTGAAACAGGTGAGGTTCTGTACCCTTAAGAGTCTGTAACAACATGCAAATAAAGCATTCTAGTGTGTGTGTGTGTGTGTGTGCGTGCACGCCTCACCCCTATCCAGCAGAGGCAGGGTGCTGCTCTCGTAGCCCCCGTTGGTGCGGCTGTTGCTGGGGGGGTTGAGGTTGACCAGGAAGTCCGTCTTCTTCCATCCGTCCTTCTCCAGCGTGCGCCTCAGCTCCTTGAAGCCCCACACCGTCTGCAGGAGCAGCCCCGCCCCTCGCACCTCCCGGTCCGAGCGGTTGCTATGGAGAAGAGGGACACACACAGTAATGTTTCCGAATTGGGTTTCTAAGACGAGTCTCGCTCAAACAAGTACACAACAAACACATACCCGTGAGGATGAAAACCAATGCCCAGATGTCTGTGTGTCTCTGTGTGTGTCTGTGTGTGTGTGTGTGTGTGTCTCTGTGTGTGTGTCTCTGTGTGTGTGTGTGTGTCTCCCTCTCCCCCTCCCCCTCCCCCTCCCTCTCTCCCTCTCACCCGTCCTTGTTGATGAGCACCAGTCTCTCGATGCCCTGGGCGGCTCTCAGGGTCTTGGCGGCCTCCACGCTGTTGCCTAGCACCTCGTGGAGCGTGCTCAGTACGGACACCACCGTCTCCTCAGACAGGGCTCGGACAGGCTGGCTCTGACCGCCACCGGGCAGGTTGGCCACTAGGTGGGGCACTGCGTGCTTTCCTGTTACACACAAACACACAGGTAAGACTTGCTGTAACGCACACGCACACGCACACGCACACTCACACTCACACTCACACTCACACTCAAAACACCAACAGGTATGGTTATGACTTAACTTCAAGGTCACACACACACACACACACACACACACACAAACGGGCTGACCTAGGAGGTCCTTGTTCCTGGCGTCGATGGCCAGGTTCCTGAGGGCTCCAGACATGGCCCGGACCACACGGTCGTTCCCGTGGGCCAGCAGCTCTGTGATCATGGGCATCCCCTTCTCCTGGCGCACCAGCCCTCGGATGTACCGACCATACTGGGGGAGGGATGGACGGATGGATGGATGGCGGGAGGGAGGGCGAGATGCACAACGTTTTAGCACTGTGAGCACATGCGTGTCAATACTGGAGCTATGTGCGGTCGACGTTTCGTGTTATGCAAGTCAAGGTGCGGTCGTGGCGGTTGGTGCTGCGGTGGAGGCTTGGGGTGAGGGGGCGGGACTTACGCTCCAGCGTCCGGCACACAGGTTCTGCATGGCGCCGGCTGAGGCCTCCAGCACCGTGGGGTTCTTGCTCTCCCTCAGCAGGGAGGTGTAGACACGCACCACCTCCGGCTGGAACAGGAGCTCGTAGCCTGGGGGAGGAGAGGAGGAGGGGGGAGGAGGAGGAGGGGAGGTAGGGAAGGAGAGGAGGGAGGAGAGATGGGGAAGAAGGAAAGGGAGGAGAGGAAAGGAGGGAGGAGGTGGGGTCAGAAGGAAGGGTGGACCAGGAAAGAGAGAAAAATGAATTCAGGGTTAAAATGCCAGTGTGAGTCATTCATAGGCAAATCATTAAAGTCAGGTGAAGTACAGGAGATCCCTAAAGAGGCATCTGACCTCATAACCTCGGCAGTTGGAAATGTTTCCTTACCTTTGGCAGGTGTAGTCCTCTTTGGAATTTCAATCATATCCGCAGCCACATCCTCGTCTTTCTTCCCTATTGCCAAACAGAACACCGGGAACTTCAGGAAAACTCCAGGAATATTCTACAACCCCTTTGTTCTAAAACCCTTTGTTGTGCTCTGGATCCACCACTGTGATACAAGTAAGTGATACACTAACTACCATAACATTTCGTGAGTTTCTGATGATTGTGCCATTTATTCAAACACACAAATGTGTACGTGTACACACACACACACACACACAAGCATAACAAGGCATTAGTTGGGTTGCACAGGACAGGAGTTAGCATAGCTAGCACTACGGCAAGCAGCCCAAAGAACAAGTGATGGAGTAGAGCTTACCTTTGGAAAACCACTCATCTGTCCCAAAGCAAAACAGGAGAAAGCAGCGAGACAGGAGGAGAGGAGCGGAAGGAGCAGATAGAAGAGGGGATGGTGAAATGATGGGGATCGAGAGAGAAAATATTTCAGTGAAAGGATAAGCAGTGTCCCAGCCACCCCAACGTTACAGTTTCACCAGCCAAGGGGGTCATTTCAGCGAACAGCACTTACATCAACTCTCGATAAAAGAACCTTAGTGGCACCATAGCAGCTTATTAGCTAACACACAAGAACTTGATTTATCATGTATAATATAGAACAAATATTTTTGTATCCACGTATTGAAACCCAACATCTACACACTCGCTCTCTCTCCCTCTCTCCTTCACACATACAAACACAGAGACACGAGAGCATATAGTCAGACATTGGAGTTCAGTATTTATAGAGGAATATTGAACATTCCATAGGGTACACAGCTCTGTCCTTCTACACTTTAAGTCTGCTTGCCTGTCTACCTGGTCTGCTACTTGTCCATTGTAACAGACAGCAATAGATACTAACATCAGGCAACAGTCAACAATGACATCATCGCCTCCTGCCTTCCACTGAGCAAACACAGTTCACGTACATTAGGACACACACACACAGTCGCACCTTTGCCCTTGCGGGAGCTGAAACAGCCTGCCTTCTGCGTGGAGCTGGGGGCGGGGCCCTGGTTGAGGGGCGGGGCCTCCTGGAAGCGCTCGCAGCCCGGCACCTCTCGATGCACCTGATAGGACAAGTTCCTCAGCAGACACACGCTGTTCTCTATCAACTGGAGGGAGCCAGGGAAGGAGGGATGGGAAGACGGAAAGAAGATGAAGGATAGAGGGGAGGGTTGGGATAAGGGAGAGAGAATTGAGAGGGAAAAACAAGGAGGACAAGAAATGGAGAGAAGAAAAAAGGGAGGGATATAGAGATGGCATGAGGAATAACAGGATTAAGAAACAAAAGATTTAATCAACATTGTGTGTGTGTGTGAATGCCCCAGTACCTTGTTGTCAACATCTTTAAGGTCAATCTGTGATTGGACGATGTACATGAGCGAGTCGACCAATCCTGTGCACTCTCTAAGCTTCCTCCTGGCCTCACTGCGCTCAGAGCTCACGTTTCTGGGAGATAGAGAGAGAAAGGTTAAGAGTGAGAGAGAGGTGTGCGAGTCGAGGGGGTGTGGGGTTGGAAAGAAGGGGGGTGGGGGGATATTAGGAGACCAAAAGAACTCTGCGACTACAAAAGGATTCCTGCACACAACCAAGACAATAAACCTCAACACCACACTGCCAAAGTCTAGGTTAATCCTGTGGTGAGCAAGAGAGATGAGAAGGAGAGAGAAAGAGAGAAGGAAAGAAAGAGAGAGACAGAGAGAGAGGCTGAAAGGGTAGATCATGTTACTGCCCCCGTCTTTGTGCTAGTCTTGGCGGCCGCAGACACGCCCTGCTCTACACCCCCCCCCCCCCCCACCCGACGAGTACAACAAAGCTTCACTTCCTTTCACGGTCACTCATTCAAAGAAGAATGGTTATATAAAAAGCTGCCTAGCCACACACCACTTCTGTCCACCTCCCTCCCTCCCCCCTCCCCTGCCTTTTATTGGTTACCGGAGGCAGCCGGCCGTGTTCGTGAGCGCCGTCTCCCATTCCAAGTGGCGGGGCTTGCAGTTCTCCTCTCCGCCCCCTCCGCCGCCCCCGCCCCGCTCCCAGCCGGAGTGGGGCACCATCACCTCGTCGGAGAGGGCGTGCAGGGCGTGGTCCACGATCTCCATCTTCACCGAGTCGTGGGACGACAGGTTCCACAGGGTGCCTGGTTTCGGAAGGGGGAGCCTTGGTCATCATCATCATCTCGGTATCCACATGCTTGTCTACCACCACTACCATAGTAATCATCTTCAACATTGTATCGACATGCATTTCAAACCGCTTCCACCATCATCGTCATTATCAACGACTCATCCTAATGGTCCTCGTCCTCTTCCTCACCTGTGATGGTGTCGGTGAGGTCCTGGTCCCGGGTCTTCCTCAGCAGGCGGACCAGGGCGGGGACGCCGTCGCAGTTCTTGATGGCGATCTTGTTGTCGTGGTCGCGTCCGTACGAGATGTTCTTGAGCGCCCCGCAGGCGGCGTGGTGCACCTCCTTCTTGGGGATGTCCAGCATGGAGACCAGGGCAGGGATGCCCTTCATACGCCGAACGTCTGACTTCACCTGGACGAGGAGAGGGGGGGGGATAAGTACGAGAGAGAGAGGGAGAGAGAGTTAGTGAGTGAGAGAGAGTGCGAGTACGAGAGTGTTGATAGTTCATCGGTCACACCCAGATCGATTCGAGTGAAGAACTCACGTTTGCCGATGCTGGCGCGCGCATGTGTGTGCGCGCGCGTGTGTGAGAGAGAGTACCTTGTCGTTCTTGTAGGTGAGGTGCTGCAGGTATGCGGCGGCGTTGCTCCTCACGGGGTCCAGCCTGTAGTTGAGCATGGCGATGACCTCCGGCAGCTCGGGCTGCCTCCAGGAAGGGGGCGGGCCCTTCCGCAGGGTGCTGTCCAATGAGGCCATGCTCCCCCTCTCGCCCTGCGCCAGCGGGGCTCCGCCCCCCCAGTAGTACATGTCCCCTGCCCCCCCGTCCAGGATGCCCTCGTAACTCCTAGAATGAGGACGAGGGGGGGGGGGGGGGAGGGGGTCAAACAGTGCACGCACACACACACCCTATGTCTCTCTCTCTCTCTCCCTCCCTCTCACCCTGTCCTGCGTGGCGGGCCGTGGGTGAAGTGGGCATTGCGCGGCACGGTGCCGTAGTGGATGGGCGGCCCCATGCCGTAGTCGGGCTCGTCGTATCCCATGCTCCTCTGGTCGTCCTCCAGGCCGTAGGGCTCCGGGACGAAGCGCTGCAGGCCCGACAGCTCCAGAGCACTGCCCATACGCACCTGGGAGGGGCGGGACGGGTTCACACACACACACACATGAACCTCCAATGCATGATCCTACTCACCTACAGTAAGAGCATACACACACCACCCACCTGTGGCTGAGCAGCATAGTGGTCCAGGTGGTTCCGGCTGTGGGACCGGTAGCCTGGGTCCAGGGTGTGGTAGCCATCGACTGGCCTGGGAGGAGACACACACAAACTCTTCATCACCACCACATCCAGCCATGTGGAAGCTTCTCAGTTGGACTCACAGCCACAGTGTAACAGTCATGATGCATCAACAGGCTTCCCGACAGCTCCCCTTCAGACAGGCCCCTACCTGCTTCAGACAGGCCCCTACCTGCTTCAGACAGGCCCCTACCTGCTTCAGACAGGCCCCTACCTGCTTCAGACAGGCCCCTACCTGCTTCAGACAGGCCCCTACCTGCTTCAGACAGGCCCCTACCTGCTTCAGACAGGCCCCTACCTGCTTCAGACAGGCCCCTACCTGCTTCAGACAGGCCCCTACCTGCTTTAGACAGGCCCCTACCTGTATCTATCGTCCATGCGCCCCCCCCTGTTCAGGCTGGTGTATGTCTCCGAGGGGGGGCCTGCCCGGTAGTCCTCATACCCGACCGGGGGTCCGTAGTGGTAGTTGCGGGGCACTGTGGAGGTGGGGTAGTCCATGGGCACCGCCTGGCGGTAGACGCGCTCCATGGGCGTGGTGTAGCCCCCCATGCCCGTTACCGACCCCCCGCCGCCCCCCATGCCGTCCAGGGAGAGCGTGTCAGACACGGAGGGGATGACGTGCCTGGTTGTGGTGGTCTTGACCGTTTTCTTCACCTGGGATGGAGGGGTGGTGGAGGAGGAGGAGGAGAGGAGGAAGAAGGGATGAGGGGGTGTCGTGCAGCTATTTGCTGGGCTGTACAGTCCCGTTGCAGTGTGCGTGCTTGTGTGTGTGTGTGGTGTGCGCGTGTGTTACCGTCATCTCTGTGCGTCGTGTGGTTCCGTCCTCGCCGGTTTCCACGGAGACAATGGGTGGAGCCTCTTGAGGTTCATCCTCTACGGTGAACGTCTCCTCGACAACGTGACCCGGCTCCATCATGTACTACACACACACACAGAGTAAAAAAACAGCACACACACACACTCTCCCACTCAGAAAGTAAACACCAATAATACTTACATGTGACCCGTTGATGTGCGCCTCGCTCAGAGTGAGCCTCTCTATGTCCGCATCACAAGACACGCGCCCGTTCTGGAAGGAGGAAGGGAGGACGTTTAACAACCCTTAAAACGACCCCCACACACACGGCATCGTGGGGGGGGTCTGTGTGAGCGTTCAGTGGTGAGTACCGACCCAGCGGCCAGTGACCAAGTATTTCAGGTATTACAAACATTTGAAAGCACAGGATTCCCATGGCATTGCATCAGATCCTGACACACACACAGACAGTCTCGCTCACAGAGGATGGATTTGGTGAAGCACAGGAACATTCACCCCTATCGTTCCTTTGCCACAAAACCAAAACACTGACAGAGCAAAGTGGCATGCAAACCACCCAAGCAAAAGGTGAAAAGATGACAGGATGCACGAAAGGGGTGGGCTATGAAGTCATGTGAGAGAAAGAGAGAATTTCATGACACCTCTTCCAGTTTCTGCAAGAAGGGATGGAGTGTATGGAGGGGATGGGGGGGTGACACACCCAGCACATGCAGAAATGTGACTCTTTTTTTCCAAGAAAGGGAGATAGGCAGAGTAAGAGGCAGGTCCAGAATGGGCATGTGAGAACCTGTCAGAAAGTCCTTCTCTGCTCTGGGAGAGTTTGGCATGTAGAGGCCTGAGTAAACAACGTGGAGATAACCGCACATTCCAAACCTGCCTGCTCGGCCACACAGCCCGCAACTGACAGGTACCAACCTCAACCCCAGACGCTTATCAGAACTGGGGATTACCTGGAAGGAACTGTATCGTGTATCTGGGTGTCCTTCCCAGAAAGACAGAGAGCGAGATACAGAGAGCGAGATACAGAGACAGAGAGAAAGAGAGAGAGAAACAGAGAGAGAGAAACAGAGAGAGAAACAGAGAGAGAGAGAGACAGAAAGAAACAGAGATACAGAGAGAGACACAGAGAGAGAAACAGAGAGAGAAACAGAGAGAGAGAGAAAGAGAGGAACGGAGATCCCAAGTGCCTGTGTTTATGGAGAGGATTTGGGAGGAGGGTGAAGCACGGTCGGCCTCATGCATGCTTAATGTCAGGAGCCATACGTGCTTGAGTGGACATGAGTGTGTGTGTGTTTGTGTGGCTTTGAATGACCTTGCAGGATGGAGTGTATGTGTATGTGTGTGTGTGATTCGATGCATCTGGTATACTTTCAGGATGAGTCAGGTAACCTAGCCTTCAACAGCCTAGACTGGCCGAAAACAACAGTTTTCATTAGCGTAGTAGTAGTCTTTCTATGTGTAAAATTAATGAATAATCAGGAGAAAAAAAACAACAACAAAAAGGCGTACTTTTGTGTACTGCCGCCACAGGACTGGTGGTGGCAAATGACAGACAACTTTCCATGCATAATGTCAACAAACAATAATGACAGAAAGCCACGTCGGCGTCACAACGGGACGTCTGTGCTCACAGAGACAAGATGGCGGGTTAGGGAGGGCTGCTGGAGAGACTGAGCCGAACGACTGACAGCAGAGCTTGAGGATGGAGCATGGAGGGCTGTTATTCAGAACGGGCATGGATGGGTGGATGGATGTATGGATGGTTGGATGGAGGGTTGCCAGCATCATACCCGTGGGGGGGGGGGGGGGGGGGCGCGTTACCTGTAGGGTGGGGAGGGGGCGGGGCAGGGTACCGGAGGCGGTCCCGCTGCACCGTCGCTCCTCCTCCAGGGCCCGACTCAGCATCTCAAACTGCCTCTCCTGCTCCCGCACCGAGGCCAGCAGGGAGGCCGCGCTCGCACACTGCTCCATACACACTGACAGAGAGAGAGAGAGGTTAACCCAGCACCACACAGAGAGAGAGAGTCAGACAGAGAGAAAAGGGTCACACACGGTCGTCCATTTCAGCTAGGCAAGAGAGAAGCGAGGGCATCATGAAAGCACAGGGTTGAGGAGGGTTGAAAGATGAGGAAGGGAGGGCGAGAGGAAAGACGAGAGGCGCACATCGGAAGACGTCGAGGAGGGTAGAAGCGAGGAGGAGAAAGGACAGTGGTAGAAGAGTGGGCGATCCGCGAGGAGCAGAAAGAGAGAGAGCCTCTCACTCTCTTCCGCGGCTCGAGAGCAGGCAGGCAAGCAAAAGGGAAAGAATATAAATAGAGAGTGTGAGGAGGAGAGAGAATAACACCTTCACAGACACAGGCACCGTGTGAGGCTTGTTAGCACCTCTCAGCTCTGAAGTGAAAGAAGTACATGTGAAAAACGTGTGACGGCCCACGAAAGAGTGTGTAAGCGTGCAGGGAGTAACACAGGTGAGAGAGCCCGGGTTTCTGAAATTAAGTTTGGGAGGCCACAGTGTTCCTACATAGAACAAGCTTTTAGACAAAGCTCCATCCAAAAAAACATCCGTAATCAAAATATGCAAAATTGGATTCAGACAGAGCCAGGCACCAAAACACATCCAAAATCGTTTACATTTGTCCCACACACACACTCCTGGCTGGAAGCCAAACCTCTCAGACACTACTCTACACACAGGAGCATAACCCCCCTGCAGCTGTCTGCCGTGATATGCAGGAACAATGAGACATGTGTACAAGGTCTGTGTGCATGTGTGTGTGTGCGTGCGTGCGTGTAAGAGAGAGACTCTGGGAGAAGGACGGGGCTAAATACAAGGTGTAGAGAGAGTGGGTGACGTGGATTTTATCCTTGAGAACTCAAACAGGGCAGCAAGTTTCGGTGAACTGACCCACTCTCCCACCTTTCTGCTTTCCCGACACAAACACACACTCAAGAGAACCTCTGCCACACATTCCAGTCGGAGCTCTGGCATGTCACATCCTGTCTCAGCTGTTGGAAGTTCTCTTGGTGAGGGAATCCTTTATTCTTTGAATCCTCAAGTCCTCCTTCACTCTCTTCTTTTCCAACTTTGCCCAATTTTGGGAGTGATGGGCAGGAATCCATCTTAACTTTATTACACTGGGAATAAGTTGCATTCAAGTGTGAACAGTATGCTGCTGCATTCCTGATAGAGCCACATTGATTTATTGCTCACTCCAAAAACATTATTAACACACACAAGCAAACTTTACTGGTATAGATCGCTATGGTGTGTCCTGAACTCGACCTAGCATTGAAAACGGTCCATATGCCAGTGTCACAGGTGTTGAGTTGCATGTCAGTAATGCTTCCTCCACCTCAGTTCCACCAACATGCAGAAGACAAACAACACTGACAGCAAGTAACCATGATACTTCCACGTGGTAAAACATGACTGAGAAGTTTAACAAATATATCCTTATCATAACATTGAAAAATCCAATCCAGTTATCCAATTCAACTTTCTTCAGGACCTTCATTTGTCAGAATCCATGCATCTGAACGACAGCTGAAGCCTTACGCAGTAATCACATAAGTTTAAAAGACATCCTCTAACTCAAATTCATGAACATACACAACTAAAAGCAAAAGCTGCTGTTGTAGCCTGGACACTGCTTCGCTGACTCCGCCATATTTGAATGGAGTGAGAATGTGTGCGTGTGCACACGTATGCGGGTGTGTTACGCTGGGCTCAGTTCAACCGCTTCTCTCAGTGCCACCTGCAGACTTTGGACTGTGGAAACACGCCCTGAGTGTAACGGACATACGAGGCAGAGAACTGGTATGTCACTGCGTGTGCCTTGGTAGGAGCCATACGACCCATAGCCATCCAAGCTTCAGTACGAAGCCACAAAGTTCTTCTAATCCCTTGGTAGAGACAGGAGGACACATGCTCAGACAGCATCAATAAACCATCCACAATGTTTTGCTGAAGCAGTCAATTATTCACAATTTTCACATAGGAAGAATAATATAATAATTGATCTTTTAAGAGTCCGAGAGGATGAGTGTACAGAAAAGAGGCAAAAAACATTGGACACAATTAGTCCACTCTTGGTCAGATAATCGGCCAGGAAGTGAATGGAACTTAAAAACAGTCAGACTGTTCAAATATAAACACACACACAGACCGCAGGTGTCGTAGTAGTTAGGGAGAAGGGGAGGGGCAGATACAACACCCGACTTCCGTGTAGGCCTATGTCTGGGACTGGGACACACCCTAGAGTTTTGAAAGCCCGTCATTACCAGGCTTAAAAAATGATACCCCTGGCAAGAGGAATGAGAAAAAGGGCTGTGTCGCACAACTATCCCAGTCGCTGTGACAGAAAACAGAGCTAAGGCCTGGACATCATTTTACTAATTTGATAGAGCATTTTTTGGGACAAACACATACAGTTTACAAGGTCTGGAGATAAGGGGGACTTATACAAGGGGGACTTGTACAAACTCGCCCCCCCCCCCTCATTTCCTGATTTCAGTAGGTTAATGCCATTCCAAGGCAGTTTGGAAATGCAAAAACCATGATTGAAACCTCAGCTAACCCATATGCACCGACTGATCATCAAGTTCGCAGTAACAGAGCTTGTGTCAGTGACCGAAGAAATCAGTGCTGCGGTACATTGTGAAATAGGAATCAGCATCTAGAAGAGAGAATGCCGTAGCTTATCTACACCGAAAGCGTGAATAATGAACCACGCCTGTTATCCTACCCCACAGAGTCACAAGAGACCCACGGAACAGGTTTCTGGCTTCATCTAAACACCTTTCTTTGGATAGGAAGTCAATGACAGCCATGACATCAAAGAGTGTGTAATGACCAAAACTAAGATCATTTTCGATAGCGGAGCATATTAAGCACAGAACAAAACCGCATTCAATAGCTGACTTATTTTAATTACCACAAATTCAACTGGCATAACCTTGCAAATAATACAACATTTCAAAGGCGGGGTAACGTCATTGACCAGACAACAACTAGGCTGTTAAATGCAATTCAATAGCCTACAGGTAAGAAACAAACTTAATCAAAGACGACCAAATGCATCAATAACAGGCCACCGTTAGCTTGATCTATTTCTTTGCTTCCGCATCGAAGAGTCGGTTAAATGACTCATGTAGGCTCATAAAAAGAAAATCATATTTTTTTTAACTGGACCTTGGACTCGAAACGACCAGACTAAAGCGGAATGCCATTCAAGCAGAGTTCCTATTATGACCTACCGACCGAATGCCAAACCTCGGTAAACTGTAAAACTTTTCCTGCCCATTTCACGTTAGCTGGAATAGCTAACTACTGGTCTGCACTTATCAAACCAGACAGCACATTCCAGACTATTGGTACACGATATATCTAGCAGTCTGCAGCAGACAACTCTGTGGTTCTGAAACATTATGGAACGTCACATGTATCCTCAAAATTCCAAATGTCCACAAAGAAGCTAGCTCGCTAATTTTAAGTAATATCAATACTAGCCAATTACACATTTAATATAAGACAGCAAACCGAAATTAAATTACAGATGCCGGTTCCCTTAGCATAATGAGGTTATAAAAAACGACTTAGCAAGGTACTAATATGTTAGCTAGCTAGCCACTAGCCAACATAGCTGGCTATATTCATTCCAGCAAATAAATTGAGCCTCCATTTGTTTGGGCTAGCTTGGTGGCAAGCAAACAACACCTGTCAAGCAAAGTTGTTTAGTTTTCACATATTATAATTCATCCTCAAAATGTGTATCTAAAATTACCAATTCTGGAATCCAGATACTGTATTTTCAAGAAGGTCCACACAGCCAGACGAGAGCAGACTGAGCTCCTCTGTATGGCCTAACGAAAGAGGTTCAAACTACTGCGGTTGCGTTAGCAAGTAGCACAAGTGTTAATACAATTCCGATCCTGGGCGTCTATAAATGCCCGACTCCGATTTGTAGGTTTGTAAACCGATCAACGAAATCTCACAACATAGTCTACATTTGCTTAAATCAAATTAACGCGAGTAATCCAAAGTTTGTTGCGAAAACCAAACTACACATTTTGAACTATTGGAAACCTACCTATGATAGTAACTCACTCCCCTGGTTAACTCCTCTTTCCTCTTGTTTCCTTCCTTCTCTGCTTCCTTGCCTTTCCAAGCTTTCCGCTGGAGAAGGGAGAGTTCATTACCGTAAGTAGCCTACGTTTAGCGCAATGCAACTTGTTTTTGATGTGCCTTGGTTACAATATGAACGCATTCAAATATTTATAATGGCAAAACTGAGATTACTGGTGTCTGAGGTCGAAAAATTATATCTGCATTGCGTGCTATTACCTTGAATTTGAAAAATCTATTAAAATCGAATGCTCCTAAAAAAAACATTTATCAACACGTTTTTATCAACAGTAGCCTAACAGCTAGCTGCCACCTAGCGGTTACATAAGTGACAACAGAGAACTGTCAATGTCCAGAGACGCGTGGTATGCTACTCAAATTACTAATTTCAATTATTACAGACACGGCCAAACACAACTAGCGCACGCTGGAAGAATGTAATTGCGATACAGCATCATCCATTACTAAGCAATTGGAACAATTGTCTTCGATTTAAATATAAAAACAAACGTCTTAATTCATCAAAAATATCTGTTCATAAATGTTATGTTTATTCTAACAGAAAATCGTTTCTCTTATCTCCCCCAACCCTCAAGCTGTTTCGGCTGCATGTGTGTTTGTGTGTGGCCAACCAGAAGGAATGAGCCTACCGCTTTGAACGGTTGACCTAGAGAGGGGAAAAAGCTCCTTCACAATGACAGACAAGACAAGAGAGAGAGAGAGAGAGAGAGAGAGAGAGGGAGGGAGAGAGAGAGGGAAGGAGAGAGAGAGAGAGAGAGAGAGAGAGAGAGAGAGAGAGAGAGAGAGAGAGAGAGAGAGAGAGAGAGAAATATAAGAAAGAAACCTGACTGACATACCTCTGACACAATGAAGATGAAGGGTGTGATGGTTGACTTTTTTTGTTTCTTGTCCATAGTTTCTGAATATGATCCTGACATCTCCTGTCAATTGGCAACAGCTACCAATTGACCAGACAACCTTTTAGGAGAAATGGCATCAGTTCCATTGGAGAACACAGACAAGTCATTGCAACTTAACACATATCCAGACCATACATACACAGTCTGAAGGAGAAGGTCACAGCGTGAACCAGCTTGCCGGTGTGGTTTAACCACAGGAGAGAGCCAGGATGCCAGTACCTCAGACCAAACTTGGGAGGAGATTACAGCCAAGAGCTTCGCCAAAGGGGCCCTGGGTTTATCAAACCCCCAACTACACTCCACTATCCTTGGGAACAACTCCACGAACACAGGTGGTGTGGCGCTTACTTCATCACCCTTCCAGAAAACCAGCAAACCAGCTCAATGGTCAATGCTGTAGATGTCTCTGATCTCTCTGGAAATCAAAGAGGAAGTAGGAACCATAGGACTTCCTGTTATAAAACAAAAGAGGGGCGGTTTCTGTTTAAGGATTGTGGAAAAGGTGTCGCCCATAGCAAGGCCGTAGCCATGGAGTCAACATTGGGGGGGACGAATTCACTTTTTTATGATAATTTCGGACAGAGTGCACGGTTGCCTGTCGTAGCGTAGCACATTTATAATTGTATATCAATATATTGGGGGGGACATTTTGACCAGATTTTAATATTGAGATGCGTCCCCCCCAATATATATTATGATTTCGGCCTTGGCCCATATAAATATATGGTTTACCTGGGCGCACTAGTGTCACACTCCCATGTGTGACAGGTAAGGCTGCAGCTCAGTAGCCTTTGTGGGCAGGGGCGGTTTTAGGCACGGGCGGACCGGGCAGCCGCCCGGGGCGGCATTTTTTCATGTCACGTGTGGGGCGCACGAGCATAAAATCAATAAATAAAAATCTCTGCGCCGCGAAGCGGTTTTCTCTTTTCTATCATTTCACTGTGTGGGGAATTGGCAAATTGGCGCCCCCTTCAGGCAGCTGCAGGCACCCCTGCTTGCTGAGAAGGTGCCGTGCACAGAAGCTGTGTGAAAAAAGGGGAGGGACAGACAGCTCATCTGACTGGGTCTCCCAAATGGAACAGACAATTCATAATATTATAAATATAGGCCTAAAGTTCCTGCACATTTTTGTTTTTTTTTAATTGTGTGAAATGGCGAATTAAAAAAAAATGGGTATAGGCTAACTCTTACGTTTGTTAGTCTTTTTGCTATGATGCTTGCTATGCAACAACAATATTTCGGTTTTAACTCAACAAACAGGAGCCAACATTTCACCATAATAGTGTGCTTTGCAACAAAACTGTAACAAGTTCAGTTATTATTTATTTTCATTATTTAGGTTAGGCCCTGTAATTAGCCAACGGAATTTTCAAATCTGTAGGTAGTTTCAAAGACGAACATTTGCTATTTGCTACAACTATATTTTGTGACAAAGTATAGTTTAACGTCATAACTAAAAGTGTTCCTCCCTAAAAGTTATATTAATATAGCATGTAATAACAGACATTTAGCGTGTAAGGGCATGTTTATGTAACCCTCCTATTATGTTTGGTATCAATTTGACCCCAGGCTGTTTTAGCTGTATAGAACATAATCGGTCTTACCACAACAGCCTTTTGATTTCAATGGGGGGGGGGGGGGGGGGGGGGGGGGAGTGATGGCACAGTGATGAGTGTGGGTGTTAGAGTAGACTTGATACAAGTATGTGTTTCTGTCTGTTATTACGTGAAATAGTCCTGATCGATTTTGCAATAAAACTGTTATAACCCTCTAAATCCATCTCCTGTTAATTCTGTTAAGGTCTGGTTACCCCTAATAGCCTGGTTTCTCTGACTGGTCTAACTGCTTGACCAACTCATGAAGAATAAGCATGCACCAGTTCAAGACTCACATGGAGGTCCACGTGGCCCGTGTTGGAATGTCTTTGGCCATATGCAACTGAATCCAAAAGTAGATTTGTCAGGTCCCGCTCTTTGCTGTGCCGTGAACGCGCATAAAGACAGGTGGACAGACAGTGAGAGCGCGCGTGAAGAAAAGGGAGTCTGACACGATCCACAAATTGTGCTGCCGCCAAGACATTTCAAGGCATGAGCTAATGACACAATATACAAAGGTAAACTACGTGATTTATGTTTTAAATATATTCAATTATATAGTTTAAACCTCAAAACTGATGAATGGAAAACGTATTCCTTAAAGGATCAGATGATAAGTATAACATTTTGATTAGAAATGACGTCCACGTTCACAGCAATAATCAATTAATGTACATATATCACATTTAATCCACCGCACCTAACCGTATATTTATTTAAGTGTCATTGTAATGTAGGAAAATGTGCTCAGTAACAACAGGAAACTGTTTTCGACATGTGTGGATAACGGTAATCTAGATTACCTGTAATCTGCCATGCGTTCGTTGAGTCGCATGCGGCATGGTTTCCTCGAGATTTATAATGGGGCAATTCTGTAAAATACGCGAGCGAAAATTATTTCATTACCAATGATGTTGTGCATAGGGTTCACTTCAAACATAAAAAGAAAGGGTGAGATAGCATACTTCTTTACAAAGCTGAACAAACTGGATCAGGTGCAAATAGACTCCAGCCTTTGCACCATCCCAAGATCTCAGAGCAGCTCCCTACCCGAGGCTAGTCAGAGTCAATGTGGTCAGACTTCACAAGGACCCTGTCTACCAGCACCAGGTCAGAGCATACTAGGCAGTCAGTCACCTGCCAAGTTTAGTGTGTGGCCACACATGTAGGCCTACACAAAACAGGTGATTTGTTTTCAGATTAAGCATCACTTCATGATTCATGAGTGTTCTTGTTTTGATGGCTGTGGCATTTTTTTTGAGTATACACTAATAGTCAATCCTAATAGCTAACCCAGGGTTATCTATTAGGATTAACCTCTAACCTGGTTAGACATTTACATTACGTTGATGCGCTTTTCCAGAGCGACGTACAGTAAGTACAGAGACATTCCCCTGAGGCAAGTAGGGTGAAGTGCCTTTCCCAACGACACAACATCATTTGCAAACTGGGAATCGATCCGGCAACCTTCTGATTACTAGCCCTATTCCCTAACCGCTTAGCCACCTGACTCCCTGAGACCCAGATGATATTTTAATGAAAACAGTGACTCAGTGAGTTCAGTACAGTGTGTGTAATAAATAAATGAGTTGATAAATGAAGAATATGATTAAAGCAACCCTAGTGGACCATACTCGGCCACACTGAAGAACTCAGGCTTAAGTGAATTGTAATTTCTACTTCTAATCAGCAATCATATGATTACTTTACACTGCTTAGATGCCAGGCTAAGTTTACACACACATTTTCAGTCTTGGTCTCTGGACCCCCTGAAGTAGACCTGGCCACCACATATATAAAAGTCTGGTTCCGCCACTGCATAAGAAATGCAACACAGTTATAATAACGTTGCTACAATCTTTTTTTTTTTACTGTATTATGATAGGCCGGAATGCTAACCCTAAATAAATGAATTACATTGTACAGTAGTTTATTTACTAAGCAAAGGGATCTAACACAGGTTGAAATAATATAGACAACGGAAGATGACAAGAAAGTCACAAACCACATTTTTGTGAAAAAGAGGAAGTGTGAAAGAGGTTTAGTTTGGATCATCGAGTAGCAACAATTATACGTCTGCTTCTGTATGTGCAAACATGCACACTTCCTTCTCCACTTTTTACTGTAAGTGGCTCCACAACATCAATGTTGACAGTCATAGAGCATGACAGTTCCAGTAAGAATTACTGATATGAGGTAATTAAACCTGATCTGTATCTACCACCCAGCATTTCTTATTCAACCCGTTTGCAAGTACTCGACATAAAAACAATATTGTTAAGGACATGGATATACTGTAGACTTCTTAGATCACACATAAATGACCACACAGTAAAATTGAAGTAAACAAACAATCACTTTGCATATACAAATAACTGTTCAATTTAGTAAGCCCCCCTAAATTTTAACACAGGCTTTTTCCTTTGAGTTATAGACATTCAGACAGTCAACGGTGAAGGATGCTGGGATGTGAGGGCAGGACAGGGCAGAGGTATCGTCTGACCCTGGTCACAGGATTGGTGGAGTGTCTGTGTTTCGCTGGAGTCGTGTTTGGCTACGCCTCTCTGGTGTTTGTGCTGAAGGAGGATGGATACTTCCAGGACTTGTGTGTCAATGTGACTGGAGCCAACAGTACTCTGGTGAACACAGGTGAGTCTGAGACAGTTCCTCCATCTGAAATGGTTCCTACATTTGCTGCTGTGGACTGGGAGGATAGTTTGGATTGGGTGGGAAAGATAAGAACAGAGAAGACACCACATAATGGATAGAGGGCGTGTGACCACGCTCTTTATACATTCAACAGTCATTTTGTAAAAGGTATACCGTAACTGTTGTTGTGTGTTACCATGCCTGTACCCCAATGTGTCTCTCTACAGTACCTCTTCATTATGATAACCTTTATCTCACCTCCATTTTCTGCTATATCACTCTTTCTCTCATTTTCCCAGACTGTGGAGCGCAGGATGAACAGTTTTCTCTGGTCTTCACCATCGCCTCATTTCTGAACAACTTCCTCAGTCTTCCCAATGGAGTCATATTTGACTGCTTTGGCACCATGGCGACGAGGCTGCTGGGAATGTGAGTACCAAAACACTACTTTGGCTCCAATCTAAGGCTCCTTGCTATCATGGACACATGTATTCTATGTGTTCTTCTCCAGATTCCTCTATACCACCGGTACCTTGCTAGTAGCCTTCTCCAGTGCAGGTAAATATACTTTAAACTCCATTTTGTACCACGCAAATACACTAGAGATAATAACAAAGCCTCTTTCTTTTTCTCAAACAGTGTATTCTTTGCTGCTGTTCCCAGCCCTATCCTGCATTGCTGTGGGAGGAATACTGTTGCTCATTACAAACATGCAGGTGCATATACACACACAAGATGATGTACAGCCATTTGTCAGATATGAGGTATGAGTAACACACAGGTACTGTCATTCTTGCCACTGACAGGTTGGTAACCTGTTCGGGTCCCGTCGCTCCACCATTATTACCCTCTATAATGGAGCCTTTGATTCTTCCTCTGCAGTCTTCCTCCTATTTAAGGTAAAATGGAGACAGAAACAGCCAAGACTGCCACCTGTATCAAACAACCTAGTGGTTCCCTCTGCCTTACATAGAAATCGAGATGCAGGACCATACTGCCACCTAGTGGACAGACACTGTCAAATGGCTCATCTCATAAAGCTTCTGTAGATCCCAGATTTAGTGGTTCTTAATCCCATGTTCCCTCCTTCCTCTCTCCCTCCCCCCATCCATCTCAGGTGCTGTATGAAGTAGGAGTCTCTCTACGCGCCTCCTTTCTGGTTCTCTCCGTCGGCAGTGTTGTCCATCTCCTCCGGACACTCTTCCTCTTACCCAGAACTCACATCCCCTACCCCCTACCGGAATGCTACACCTATGGGTATGGACACAAAATATGATCATCTGTAGGGGGTTCCTTCTTTATTTGGCTCTTGGATATTGACAAGGGCCGGGTTTCCCAGATTCCTTAAGAAGCTCTTAACGCTAAGAGCTTCTTAAGAACGCTCTAGAACGCTCTTAGAACGCTCCTAAGAAGCTCTTAGCGTTAAGAGCTTCTTAACGAATCTGGGAAACCCGGCCAAGTACAAAACAACATTTAGTCGTTTTATATGGGAGCTGTTTTTTCCCCCGTACTGATGTCACTGACCATACTGCAGGGGCGATTCTAGGATCAGACCTTTAGGGGTGCTCAGCCTCCAATGAGAATGTGACATGAATACAGTGCTTTGCAAAAGTGTTAAACCCCCTTGCTAATAAATCCCTAATTTCACTGGATAACAATTAATACATTTATTTATTAGTATGCAAATTATTGAATGAATTAAAAAACTAAGGATGTCCCTTCATGAACTACCAGCATCAAATGATAATAAACAATAATAAAAAAAAAAAAATTATTGTTATTATTTGTAGGGGTGCTGAGATGAAATTTAGGTAGTTTGCTTGAGCACCCCTAAAAAGGGTCTATTATCGCCACTGCCATACTGTATATCTGATCTTGTCTTAAACAGAATAAGCTTTGGTAAAGAAAACAGCTACGACGTAGAGGAGTTTGAGAAAACCCAAGATGCCACATTAACACCAGATGGGGAGGGGGAAACTGATGATAGGCCCTTACAGTCCGAGGATGTTGGGCCTTCTGAAGACGGTATTGTTTAACCAACCTATTTTTCCTCTTCTCAAAGAAACATCTTTCTGCTGGTCGAGAGACAAATATGAAGAAAATCCATGTTTTTGTTTGGCTTTGTGTGAATGTGCAAACAGTGGTCAGTTTCAGGAGCTGTGTCCTGTCCTGGTTCTTCTTGTGGCACCTTATCTGGCTGTCTGTCATGCAACTGCGTCACTATCTATTCATTGGAACATTAAACCCTATGCTCAACCGCCTGGCCAACAACGATCCAACCCTGGGTAACACACACATACTGTACTATCATCTGCATCAATGTAGCATGTATTCAGCAGACATGGGGTTTTGACTCTAGTAGTAGTCTAATAGTCTCTTTCTCCTGCATGTTGCTAACTTCCAAACACTGCTCCTTCTCTCCCTTTCTCTCAGTGAGTAAGTACACCAATGCATTTGCCTTCACCCAGTTGTGTGGGGTTCTCTGTGCTCCCTGGAACGGCCTCCTCATGGACAGACACAAGGGCAGGCCTCTGGCTCCAGGTGAGCGTGTTGAGTGACTTCACACTCCTGAGACCAGGACATTGTTGTTTCAAATATATCAAGTTATATGTTTGGATGCAATAAACACGATTTAAGAATAACGTATGTGAAAACATAGCCTTTATAGTTAGATGTTCTTCATCGCCTCATCTGTCAACCCTTTTCAGGAGAGACAGAGAGGGAGGCGGACCTGCGCTCGTCCATTCTTTCCCTCTTCCTCACCTCCCTGCAGTGCCTCCTCTTCTCTGTCTGTGCCTCCACTCCCCTCCTCCCGCTCCAGTACCTCACCTTCATCCTGCAGGTCCTCAACCGCTCATTCCTCTACGGAGGCAACGCCGCATTCATCAGCATAGCGTAAGTAAAAGTGGAACCGAGGGGGGGGGGGGGGGGGGAGGGAATGACAGGTAAGGTGTGATAGCAGTGTGCGTGTAGATTGGAGGCGGATGGGGTGAGAACAGTAATTGCTGTTATCAAACAAGCAAAAGTTGGTGATGGAAATAAATGATATACAAATGATATACATTTATTCATTATCCATTAATGTCTCTCTTTCTAAATTAGTTTCCCACCCAGTCACTTTGGGAAGCTGTACGGTCTGATGATGTCTCTGTCAGCGGTGGTGTCTCTGCTCCAGTACCCTTGCTTCGCCCTAGTCAAAGGAACCCTGGGAGGGGACCCCTTCTATGTAGGTGGATGACGAAGGTAAAGCGCCTAAGAAACTAGACCGGGATGATAGTGACTCCATACTAACTTCTGGTTGTCCTTCCTCTGCCTTTTGTTTCAGGTGAACATTGCTCTGACCTTGCTCACTTTGCTGGCTTTTATCCACCCACTGTGTGTCTGTCTCTACTGCCGGAGGCTGGCCAACCAGAGGGAGGATGGACAGATGGATGCCGGTACAGGTGGCTGAGGCCAAACTGTAGGGACGGTCCAAGAAAGGAAAGGCTATTTAAATGCGTTTTTATGTAATGTGTATGGGTGACATGACATGACAATGTTTTGGAAAACGGTATTTTAGTAACGTTTTTGCAGTATTTTTTGTATCGTCTCACAATTTGGTTACAGTTGACAATAAAAATGTACATGAGAAGTTTTAACTTGTCATATTGTCCAGCATCACTCAGAGAACATTTATACAGACTTTACTACAGAACAAGGTTTTCTGCAAGGGGAAGCAGTGTTTTGGTTTTACAACCAAAGTATACACTCCATAAAGCACCTGATGCAAGTTTTTTTTTCTTATATGAAAACAACTTAATGGGTTATTTATTTGCTCAATAACATCTAAAAGTGGTATGACCGCTGGTGCCAGTAAATGGCAGCCAAGGAAAGGAAAGTACAGTTATGTAAAAAAAAATGTTGGCTACTTAAAAACTGTATCGCCTGAGTCCCTGCATTACTCTCCAGCACCGGTAACAGGTGTGTACATCTTGTGGCACTAAGCCATGTACTAGTTCTAGATACAGGTGCCCTGCTCTAGGCAGCTAAGATGGTTATGATGCAGGAACAGAAGCTGATCCAGCATAGCAGAAGGGATATTCCTCCTGTTCCTGTGCATGGCCCCTTCCCCCTGGCGTTGGAACACCTCCGCGGCTCCGCCCACCACGGCCGGTGCTGCCAGATATGCCCGTGCCACCTTGGCCAGCAGAGGCATTACTGTGCACTTTCCCCTCCACCACTGAAGGGGGGGCTGCTCTATCAAGGCAGAGTCTTTCTTCGCCCTGTACAGGGACACCTCTGCGTCCACGCACTCCTCCACTGACAGCAACTTGCTCTGGGCCTGTGGACCATACAGATCGCCGAGTAGGAACTCCATACCAGATGCAGAGTTTGACTCTGTGGTCTGCATGGTTTCAGTCTGGACTTCCTCCTCCTCCTCCTCCTCCCCCTGGTAGCCAGGGGAGCTAGCCTCAGACTCTTCCTCCATTTCCTCCTCTTCATCATCATCGTCATCGTCGTTCTTCTCTGCTTCTTTGAAGCTGATCGGCGCGCCCTCTTTCAGACGCTTACTCCGTCGAGGACACCCGTCCATCTCCCATGGTAACAGTGAAGAGGAGTTCCTCTTGTTCTTCCCGACCCTGTGATTGGCCGATGACTCTAACTGGCGACTACTCCGCTCTTCCTCTGCCCTGACAGCCTCTTTCTTCAGCCAATCAAAAGTGTCCACTTGATCCTGGAATTTAGGACACAGGTAAACAATTTCAATGTTGATACAGATTAAGAACATATCATGTTTCTGTCACACATTCTAAGGATGCAATTCCTTCATTCATTATTAGAAATAATAATTTACCTTCCCAAACAACAATATAACTTTCTGGTACAACATTGGCTATAAGAAATTGACATACAGTTTCATTTTAATTTCAGGGTAGTTAGTTACCTTCTGTTCCATAAACCTTAAACCATGGAACTGTGGGTCAAGGGCACACGCCAAACAAATAATCCGGTTGACCTGAGGGTTGTCATAGAAACTCTTCAGGGTCGTACTTATTATCTTCTTAACTTCTTGTAAAATGGCGGAGACCCCTGGGCCCAAGGCAAGGTGGCGTGAGAGCAACCCGGTGAGGATGGGCTTGATCAGCGAGAGCCGTGGGTATGCTTCTTTAGCAACAGTGTTGCACGCCACATCCAAAGGCTTCAGCACCAAGCAGAGGTCATCCAGAACCTTCCAATCAGAAGGCTCTGGAAAAACAGCATCCACAATGGTTTTGTTGGAGATATGAGAGATGGAGCTTATTTTACAGTTGTCTGATGAAACACTGTTTGTAGAAACAGAATCTTTAGTAGTGGTTGCACCTCTCCTGTCTTTGAATTCTTCACTCATCTCCTTGATCACCTCCGATATCAGGGCCTGATGGCGAAGGAGAGTCTGCAACACACAGTAGAGCCGGCTCCACTCAGGCTTGATGTTAGTCCAAGACTTGAGCTCAGCCAGGTCTTGCTGTCCCAAGGCTGTGAACAGTTTCCTGGAATACGGAGATTGGTCTCTGTTTTTATTTTGGCTGTGGAAGACACTTGATAGGAGGCTCTGAAAAAGGCCAAGGGTGCTGGAGATGACAGGATGTGACATCACTTGCCGTATGCATGCCTCGACAACGGTCAAGAAACAGGGGATAAGTGGGAAGTCCAAGTTGGAGCGGTTCACCTGCACTGACCCAGAGATCTCGTCTCCGGACACAGAGTCCTCACACTCTAGAAAGGTGGTGGAGTTAGGATGTAGAGCGCTCTTTGCTTGTTCTCTTCTTTTACTTTCCTTCTTTTCCATCAACTTAATCTTTTCACTCTCGTCCCCTCCAATGATGACTACACAAGGCTGGCAGATGCCCCACTCTTGAGCCATAGACCTCACTTTGGCCTCCACTGATGTCCAATCTTCCTTTCCAGTCTCGGTTTCCCACAGCCTTTGTGTGCCGAGAGCCAGTGTGTGTGGACTGAAATCAAAGTCTAGGAAATGAGCCCACAGGGTAACGTATGTCTCACTGTCACCCTGCCAGTCACGACCCCACACATCTGCACTGAGGGTCACATAGTTAGGCTCCAGAACTTGAGAAGTGCCAGCACAGGACGCTTTTGTTCTTGAAATGGTCCCAGATTTGGACTGAATGGTGGTGTGTTTTGAGTCCTTCTCCTCAGCGCTCCCTGCATAAGTAGTGAACGTTTTTGTCCTGATCTTTTTCTCCCGGGCATGGAGGTCAGTCAGTAGGCCCCCTAACTGCCAGGCAGAAGGCAGCTCCTGGTTGGAGGGCAGCAGGGTGCGGATCATCTGCCTGAAGCCTTCTCCTTCCACCATGCTGGGAGGAAGCAGATCCCTAATAAGGAAGTCTGCAATGGCATTGGTGGTCTGCGTGGTGGGTCTACTGGGCTGTGTGCTACTCTGATGGGTCGTGGGCAGTTCATGAAATGGAGGTGAACCGTGGCTATCCAATGAAATGCCTCTTAAGATACTCTCCCTTTGAGAGTATCTGTATTTATGGGTTTGGTTGTTAGTTAAATTGCGATGCCGCATTTTGTGACTGTGTCCTAGATGACTGAGCATGGCTGTCATGCTCCCATTAAAAGGCACATTCTCCCCACACAGCTTACACATCACCCTCGTCTTGTCCAGGGGCAGACCACTACCACTGGGGTCAGCTTCAAACCCAAAGAAGTACCACACTCTAACCTGAGCAGTGTTAGGGTGCTTTAGCAGCTTATCCGCCCCCTCAACAAAGTCATAGTCCTGCACTTCCATGGCAGAGCATTGATTGGGATCGTTGCTGTCAGCCTGTGACCTACTGGAAAGACTACTGGTCCCAGACATGTTGATATATGACTGGTTACCGTTGAACCAGCTGGGAGAGTCATGGGGTTCAGGGAAAGCAGCAACTCCTGGTACACGAACAAGTTGGATGTCCTGGAAAATGCTAAGCAGGTTCTCTTTGTCCCCATATTTACACTTGATGCTCTCACCTGTATCACAGGGGAAAAACAAAGGCAAATAATTGAACATGATACACAATCTGAGATTGTGTATTATTATTACTAAACTGTAATGACCACTCATGCTGCTCATTCTTATTCTTATATATATTTTATTATATTTAAATTGTTTTATTCTTAGATTGTTTAGTTCATAGGAATAGTTAAACTTCTGTACCTATACTTAAGATTTGTATATGTTTAGTGTTTGCACCTCCCTGCCACAGTAAATTGCGTGTTTGTATAACATACATGGCGAATAAACCGAATTCTGATTCTGATGGAACTGTATTCAAATTCATGCGATAAAACTGTATCAAGGCTTTTGAATCATCGATTTTAACACTTAGGATTCCCACAGCCACACTCACCAAGACCTAATCCCAGAAGGGAAGCATACTCCTTCCCAATGCAAACTTTCACTTCTTCCCCTGGGGAGATGGGCTTGGAGACCCTGTAGTAGATTTCCCTTTGCCACTGGAACACAATGAGGTTGTGCTCCTCCTCACTGGTGGTACATGACACAAACCTGAACATGGACAGAAAGACACCACAGTTCAATGTGACTTCAATGTTTCTCAAGTATTGAGGTGCGAGGTCTGTATGAATAGCATCAATTTTGTTTTTATTCAACCCTTCACCTCATCCAGTTGGATTTGTTTTCATCTGAAGCATCAATATAGCAGTAGGTGTCGCTTTCTTTAATCTAAGAACAAGGAAAATAATATAAATTTTTACGGAGCTTAAAAAACTTTTCACTTCAGTAATGCAAAAATGATGATACAATGATTTAGGTTCACACTTACGGCCCAGGCATATCTGAAGCAGGTCAACTGTCCTTGGGCCATCTCCCCTTTGAAGGGTCCAAATACACTGCCCTGGTGTAGCAGAGTCTTAGCAAACACCCTTAGCTCCTGCACCCCGTCCTGTAACGAACTCTCAGGGGAGGACATCTTTATTAGATTAAGGCATATAGGGAGTGTGGCCACTGCTCTTGATGCACCTTCATGGAATGGCTCCCCCAGTACCACACTGTCTGCTATGAGGTTTTCCAGGGAACTTTGGGGAGTAAATAAATCCGTACTGTCCACAGGGGCCACGCTGCCACCTGGAAGAAGAGATGGATGGATTTGTGTAACAATGTTTACCAATTGATTTAACTAGAGTACATGTGGATAAGATGGACATCGATATATTGCTCACAAATGTTACCTGGAAAAAAATTCTGCCAAGAAGATGCAATGCCAGCATCATTGCCACCAGAAAGATTGCCAAACTCCTCTGGATGATGTATTCTCAAGTGAGCTCTTAAATTAGTTGTGTTTCCGTCTTTGATACGTACTATCCTTCGGCACATTAGGCAAATTGCTTCGTCCTTTATAGTCGGTTTTCCTGTATCATCTGCTTTAAAACCGTAGTAAAGCCATATTTTGCTAAGCGGCTTAGCACTACGTGTAAAGCTATATTTTGAAACTAAATGCATATTTGCCTGGCTCAGTGAATCGAGACTTGCGACAAATTAGCTAGTGCTAATGGTAGTTCTGGGCAATGTGGTTGAGTGAAACTGAGAATGCGCGCGCAGGCCCTGTGTGTTTTGCTCATTGACGTTACTCGGCAGTGAAGGGAGCAGGGGGGAAGGAGGACGGAGAGAATGGCGGATGTACAGTGCCCCAACTCAAAATGCACGGCAGAAAGGAAAGGTTTCAGACTGAAACTCGATTCCTGGCGGCACAAACTGATACACTGCGTGGGTAAGATAACATTTACGTTTGTTCTTCAAGGGTAGCACAAATGGGAAACGGTACATATATTGCTAACCTGATTGCTTTGAGGCTAGCTAGGTAGCTAGATAGACTAACAACAACGCTAGCTGAAAACACTAAGATATTACAAAGCTCGGAAAGGGCTGCTTCGGTATAAAACAGAAGCTGGCTGGCTAAGGTTAGCGTTGCATCAATTAATTGAAGAAATCAATTGATGTGGCCAGCTAGCATGCAGCCAAATCGTATTAGCTAGAGCTAGCTAGACTAGTTAACCTCTTTAAATCGCTAGCTAGACTATTTTGCTGTAAATATTAGCACTACCCTGGCTAGCTAGTTAGCTAGCACTAGTTGTCTTTGTCCTGGACTGTCAGTGGGGTTGGCTTGAATTAGCTTGCCAGCCATAGACCACTAGTAGAAGAATACTAGTGATATTTCAGGCATATGACGTTACGTCAAATGTCATAGTACTGTAGTGTGAAGCTAGTGTTGTTCAGCTTATCATTAAGGGAAACAACAAACGAGGTGCTGCAACTACTAGTACAGGCATTAGTCTAGCTTTCTGTAGTCTCAAAATAAGGGGAGTGCCAATGATTCTAACGGCCGTCCGGTAACGTTAGCTGCCCACGTGACCTTTTGAAAATGTCTTCGTTCCACCGACGAATGGTATGTAAGCCACCGGACAATTTACCTGACAAGCGGAGCCAGCGATCTTACAATATTGGTTAGCTAGCTATACGGCTTAGCAGTTTAGCTGCACACACATTGGTTTGTGTAGATGATTCACGTGTTAAAAGTTGATAATCAATTTTAGCTGCGTGACTGAACTTGGTATTTTGGTGCTGCATCATCAGTGACACATTTAGCCAGCTACCCACTATTTAACGGGCTTATAGCAATATCAGATTGTGTGTTTACATATGTTAATATTTCAATAGGGCGTTCAAAATAATCAAAGGCTAGCAAGTAAAAAAATAATTAGCTCCATTTGTTTCTTTTTACTGTATTAGTCCACCTAAGGCCACAGAAAGCAGCAGTCATTATGAGATGCTATTCTACAACTGTCTTGTAAGAGATGGAACCTTAAAAAAAAACACATGCAGATAAGCAAATTAAAGGCAGGGTATGTAATGTTGTTGAGAGGCACTTTTTGTCATATTTGCTGAAACAAACTTCACATCCTGATAGCAATCAATAAATCTACAGGTTTGACAGTAAAATGAAATCAATCAGTTATCTGTGGGCGTTGCAGAACTGTAATAAACACGACCAATCGTTAACGTTGGACCAGAACTTTTGATTGGACTGCATTCGGACCGAATGCAATAATTGGACGGCTACTTGTCTGTGTACCTACCTACTTCCTGGCAGTAGTCAGGCTTCAGTTCATGTGTTTTGGAGGTGTGGCTTTGAAGGGAGGGGGTGGGACATTTTGGTTTGAATCCTTTCAAACTAGCTAAAATTTCTAAATTAGAAATATTTATCTATACATCCTTTAATCTAGGCATACAGTTTAATGAACAAATATATTTGTCCCCATTACCTTTTCTTATTAGTGCTGAACTATATTTCCATTTCAGTGATGACAAGTGTGTCGGTTCAACTTGTGTAAAAAGGATGAATGAGCTGAAGTTGCATGCAACATTGTTTTTGCTGTCTGAAAGGGTCTGTATAACATTGATACAGATTATAAATATTATTAATGTAGTGAAACTGCTTCTTATTTTGCTTTGATCTTATTTTAACCATTAACTAAACAATTTAGAATTTGTTTTGGTCTTGAAGTTACTTGCTTACTGACAGTTCTGTATGTTATTGTGAGCACAGTGTGTTTCACAACTCATAATAGTAATGTATTATGTCATAACCCATAGCAGTAACCTTGAATGTGCTTTCAGATTTGTAATATTGTTGTCTTCTGTGTTATGCAGGGTTTGAGAGCATTCTGGAGGGAATCTATGGACCATTACTTCTGAAAGACATCAGTATATTTGATGGTAAGTTAGCTAGGATGTGTGTATTTGTTGTTTCTCAACTTTAACAACAGTAGTCAAAAAAGGCCACTTTGTTTGTTGATGTCAAAATTGTTTAGATATTTAGATTATCTTTTTAGAGCCAGATTTAGAAACAAATAGACTGAGCGAAACACTGTGTGTCTGTCCAGATTGTGAACCAGAGGAGTTGGACAACTGGTCCATGGATGCCAGTTGCTCATTCTGCACACTTCAGCTCGACAAACTCGGTGTAAGTTCTATTCTGTGAATCTGTGTGTGGTGCTGAGCCAGGGTCTTTGTCTGTATTGTTTAGGAAATTTGTCACATGCGGTTTGCCGTGATGTGTACCTGATGTTGTTTTGCAAAACCTTTTTTTTTTTTTTATAGGACCATGTCCCTGCGGCCACTTCCCCCCTGTCCTCACCCTCAGATGAGATGCCTTCGCAGGCCCCATCCTTCATGGAAAGCAACCAATCAGCACACAGGTTCCTTTACACTGTGTTCCACAAAAAAGGTGAGATACTGCCAATCCAAACAATAGCACACCAATTTAATGACCCGGACAAATTCATATTTGGGCCAATAAAAATATCCCATCAGTCATACACTTTAACCCAAGGTTTATTTCAGGTATTCAGATAATGTTCTAACAAATATGTCCCTAAGCAAATTTGTTTGTGAGCTCATATTCAGATAATAAAAAATGTGTAGCGCCCCGGGGAAATGTGTCCGCATATAGTTATTAGAATAACCAGTTTTATTATTGAACCATCTCTTGTATTTTAGATGTACCTCAATCCAGCTATGACACCAACGTCCCTCTGGTGGCTAAGGAGCTGATGAAGAAAATGATACATCAGTTTGCCTTGGAGTATGCCTCTAAGAGCCCCCTCTACACCACCAAGAATGGCTACACTACTGCCTTGCTTCGACCTGGCCCCTCTGACCCAGATGCTCCCCTGGACCTTACTGTAAGCAAGTACCAGGAGAACCATGGGAAGGAACCTCAGCCAGGTAAACAATTAAACCCGACACTGTCTGGTTTGACATCCATTTGGATTTTTGCAGATGAAAATGTATTTAACGTTTTAATTAATTTGAGTTAAATGTACATTTTTTGACCCAAATCTCACGCCATAGGTTACATTTGAATGTTTGATCTTTTCCCAACAGAGGGTGTACTGGACCTCTCAAAGAGAACCTCTGCTCTCTCGGCCCCATCATCATTGCCTACCAATCAGAACTTGTCAGGGTGAGTTCTTCTCTCATTGGTCATCTCGTACACTTACCCCTCATACTCATATTCTACACCTGCATACTAAAGAGTGTGCATGTCCTATACAATAACTTGCTTGTGCATTGCGACACCATGGCATAATGTTACCTTAAACTATCCAGGCAATTTACAAAGGTGTAAGTTCAAGTGGCTATTTTTACTTATTTAATTGTTCACATTAGGTCAGTTAGCGACGAGTGCTGCTGTTTATAGGAAGGGTTAAAGGGTTTCTAAGCATTTACATTGTATATTAGTTTTTCGTGCGCTTTTATTTTTGTTTGTGCCCTATTGTGTTTTGGTGTTGCAATTCTAAAGGGTCTGACTCTCTTATCTCTTGTTGAGCGGTAACGTCACAGCTACTTCACAATAATGTTTGTCAGCTGCTCAGGAATTAACAAAGAGGAACACTGGACTGTACATCGTTTTACCTCCTGGTTTTTACTCTGATCCAGTATGATTCTGATAACACTATCCTCAAGCATAGGACCCTCACACAAGGACTTTCAAGCTCCCGTTGGGTTACAAAACTACTGGGTGTGTGTGAGTGCCTAAGTAACCACAGCCATTCACAGACTGTCCTACTTGGTCGTGAGTGTGTGTGTGTATGTGAGAGACACACTGCAGTGTGTGAGAAAGAAATGCTCACAGCACAGAGTAACAGCCCATAGGCTGTGTGAGTGAGCCAAACATGAGATGTGAGACGCAGTGATGTTACCTACACAAGGCATAAAGGAGTGGGACCCCCCTCGCCAAAACCCCCCTCTTCCCCCATCTGTGACTCTTCTCCACCCTGACCCTGGTGTTTGGTCCTCCCACCCCTAGGAGGCAGCGCAGGCAGAGGGAGGAGTACCCTGAGAGGAGCTCGGAGCTGTCAGAGGGGCTGCTGTCTAAAGCTCTGAGGGATGTTCGTTCTGGCAGTCTAGAAGAGCACAGGGCCGCTTTGCTCTACGGGATTCCGCCCCGCACGCTCAGGCGGAGCCTAGAGGCGTTAGCTGAGGGTGGGCTAAGCCTGCTATGTTGTCTGAATCCTGGAAAGGGCACCGGCAGGGATGAAGTGACGTCACAGGATGTGGTGTCTGCAATTCAAGGTGGAGAGGCACGACTCCTACTGCAGAGGGTGGCGGCGTGGGCAGAGCAAGCGGAACTTGGAGGAGAGATCGTGGAGAATCAGGAAATCAGTGGCGTTTCGTCCTCGGCGTCCTGTCTTGATCCAAGAAGCCTCCTGAAGGTGCTGGGTTACTCCCATCCTCAGCTCAGGGATGACCTCAGCTCTCCAACAAGCCCCACTCCCAGCAGTGACCCCCCCACTCCTCTTCGCATCCCACAGGTCCGTTCATCCAATCCACCCAGACCGAGCAACCTCGAGCCCTATAGCCTGGCTGAGAGCCTGCACCTCCACACTTCCCCAACTGAGGGGACCTCCATTGGTACTGCAGCCAGACCCACAGCAGTCAAGCTCAAACCCCACCTCCTGCTTGACGTCTGTCTTGGCGGAGCAGACATGTCACCCTGCCGCCTGGCGATACGCAGTTCTTCAGTCGATGATTCTGAGGAAGGAGGGGATCGTCGGGACAAGGACAAGCAGCCGAGGAAGAAGCGCGGACGCTACCGCCAATATGACCATGACCTGCTGGAGGAGGCCATCACAATGGTGATGGGAGGCCGCATGAGTGTGTCAAAGGCCCAAGGGGTTTATGGGATTCCCCACAGTACGCTGGAGTACAAGGTGAAGGAACGATCTGGAACACTCAAAATTCCACCGAAAAGGAAACCTGTCACCTCCCGCCCAACCGACCCTGGAACCCTCGCGGGTTCCACAAACTCAGGGACATCTGCCTCTGCTGCTGTCGTCAAGAGGTTCTAGGCCCATGACTGGTCTTGAACCCTCAACACTTGAATTCTCCAACTCTCACAGGTTAAATGTATTATGTACTGGGAACACTTGTTGAACACAAACCATGCCTTTGAAACTGAGATTATGATTCAGGTATTTCACAGACTGTATGTTGAAATGTGATATGACGGCTTCTCTTTGTTGGTCTTGGGGACCATATCCCATCGGATTTGTTTGTTTTCAAAAACCTAAACAATTCAATGTTGATCTCTGTCAGGATTAACAAATCAAAGTGTCTGACAGTTCTGCTCTGAAGTACTCTTAGTATTACCCCATCACTTGATGTACATTGGGGGTTGATTTATATTCCCTCTTTCAATTACTGTCTGACTTACACCTGCAGGGATATTGTATACATATGGTATACACTAGTGATCATGTCTGGCTTTCACATTCTGCTAGTATGGGAATATTCAGGTTTGATTTAACTTTAAAAGCTCCTGATTGGAGTTGCCTCTCTTTCTATAGCTTACCAAGCTAACAACGGACAAGAAAATGCAAACTGACAAAGATGGATCCATTGTAATCGAATGAGGCATGCTCTTGTATGCTATTTAGCTGTTGACCAGGTCAACTGTGTTTTTAAGAAATTTGTTTAAGCAAGGTGGATATATCCCAATATTAAGTGTTTGTTTCCTTTCAATGTGAAATCTAATCAGAATAACGCACCAAGTTTAGTTTTAATGCAAACATGAAGCATGTTTGGTAAAGCTTGGGAATGGTAGTTTATTGTGAAAGGTTTGCATCTCTATACCACAGAAAACCACTCTAAAACCTCACATGACATATCTGCTGCTGGTAACTCACCTTTTTAATTCTTTAAAAGTTTTATCTTCTTTGTTGTTATCCAAATCCGAGAGTGGCGTTCTGTATTTGCCGCCTTCTGCTTTTACCAAAATTTTACTCGGGTCACCTGACAGCTCTTCACAAAGGTTTCTTTCACTCAGTTTCTGGGTTGTTGGACTGTCTGCCTCTAAACTTCTGGTTATCTGCTTTTCTCTTTTTTTTCCCGAGCTAACTGACTGTCTGGTTGGAGCCTTTTCTTTTGGATTCACACCTTCATACTCTGTCTGAGCTACGTACATGCCTACATATGGACACAACATGAAGCTTTTATCACTCAAGGAACACCCAAGTGTAAATGCTCATACAGAAACAAGCCATTTATGGGAGGGAAAATTGATCTATACAACAATGTTTGTTGATACTAAATTATGATCATTTAATCATCTCAAAATCAGAGAAAGAAATAATGGTTAAGTGGCAATGCAGGTGTTGGTGGCGTTTCTGCCTGTTTGTGTATGTATTTGTCCTTGCGGTGTTATTACTATTTTGTAAGTCGTTTTGTGTGTTCTCTGAAAAATGTAGGTTATAAATCATTTGTTGCTTTACTTGCTTTAGATCCACCTCAGGTCTAATGTTGAAAACTAGTAACCCTGGCAACTGAACCACTACTGAATGTTTTTTGCTCATAATAGTACACTAGTGCCTGTCTGAAACTACAGCTAACCTCAGCACGTAATTCTCTGGGAAGTGCTTTTCATATCAATATGGCCACAGATACATATTGATTGATAAGCTTGAAATGAGTTAAAAGCTGCATAATTGTAGTTTAAAACTAGTCAGTTTGCAGAAATTCCACTTTACCAAATGGTTAACTTTTAACTATAGGCCTACCTGTACAAGGTTTGTTATTACTCAACATCTTACAAATCTATCAAATTGCTAACTGAAATCCCATATTTATGCATTAATCAATTGCACTATTATAAATTATTGATGTTCTCAAATTAGTGTATGGCAGTGTTTTGTGTTAGCGTTTGCTGTGAATGTACTTATTGAATGTGCTTCAGTATTGTGAGTCTAATGGTTAAATGTTTTGAAGTTATTGATTTGTAATGAAGCACTTTGAAGCAATGTAAAATGTGTATTGCTGCAACTGCATGAACACGCTACTTAAATGTGATTTTAATTTATATAATCTACAACTTGTTTCCCTTGTACCCCCCCTAAAAAAAAGACGTTGAACTAACGTTTGTCCTCATGAACATATGACAACGTCTCCCAGCAATTTGCAATGCTGACTTTATAACCTAATTTGATTAATTGTTTTGATCTTAAATCGTAGTTTTTAAATAATGTTTTAATAGATTAAATAGGATATTTCCTGTCATCATAAGTCCGTTAAGGAAACATCCTTAACTGCCGTTCTTGCACTGCAGCCCAAATAAGAAATAGGGAATTACTTCTTTAGCAGTTTGTTTTGGGAAGAAGTTTTAAAATATGTATTGTTTGTAGGACCTAAATAATTTGACAGTTGTAAGAAGTGCAACGATTTGATTTTAAAATGTTTTTTTAGCGTTGCTACAATCGCATTTTCTGCCCTCGGCAACTCATCAATAAAATGTATTCTGATCAAAACAGTTTTTCAGCCATCATGGGGTCATTTTAACTTAGTGGGGAAGAGCTTAGCAGATGTATACAATTGAATTATCCTCAAGGTGTAGTATTTTGCAGAATTTTGACTAGCACATGGAGTCAAAATTCTGAACCTGAAATTGACCTTTTTGCTGTCTAAAATGTTTAATGTAGAACATCTTAAACTCACTCAACTTTAATGATCATTTTTTTCTGTCTATAGCATGCAGTTGCCAACCAATTCTGAAGAAATTCAGTGTGAAGCAGAAGATGCCGGGATGCTGGAAACCTTAAATGGATGCAAGTCTGCATTGCAGACGGTTCTCCAAATGCTCTGCCCTGTCCACCGCTCACTGCTGCAGCAAATCTTAACAGTAGCATTCCAGGAGCATCGCGGGGCTTTTGTTTGCACCCATCGCCAACTCACTCAGGCCGAATCTTATTGCTGCCATGGGGAGCTGCAGGACAGCACTCCCCCTCCTTCATCACCCTTCAACGATAGCAATTCCCACAGCAGAGCCCCTACCTATTCCTCCAGTGACTGTAACGGTCTAACCAATAGTCTAGCCACCTATTTGTCATTAGACTGTAATTCCCATAGTAGCGCTCCTCTCACCTTCAGTGACATACAGGATCCTTCAGTAAGTGGCTGCTGCTGTGTGCAGAGCTGCAGAATGGCAGCCGACCCGGGTAGTCCTGTTTGTTTCTGCTTGAAGAGCCTCCAGTGCCTCCCCTGTCAAAGCCTGGCCGTTGGACGCATCAACAAAGTGGTTTGCGCCTTCACGTCCTCCTCCTCTTCATCCCCTTTGAGCCCTACCTCCAAATTATGTCCCACTTGCTCTGTGTGCCCTGCTTCAACTGTCTGCTGTAGTAGCTCTCACAACCCTCTGCCTTGCCCCTGCTGCTCGAAACATACGTGTTTGGTTAGAGATACAACAGAGGGAAGTAAAGAAGTAAGTGGAGGCAAAGATCCCCAATGTTCTGTTGTCCTAATAAGGGAGACACCCCGTAGTCCCTCCCCGCCCCCGCTGTCTCCCATCCCCTCAGACATCAATGGAAAGGCTGAGGAAAAGCCTCCCTCCCTTCTACACCACAGAGACGAAGGGGAAGATGTCCAAGACCATTATGTGGAGAGCAACGGCCAACAAGGAGTGATTGTAGATGTGGAAATCATAAACTATCCAGAGTGTAAAATACCTGAGCAGAGTCAAGCAGAGCAGAACCAAAGTGGTAGTTTACTGCAGGATGTGGTTGATCGCTTCAGCGAGAAACTGGAGACAATCAAACCTCAGGAAAAGGACCCTCCCCCCCTAACCTCATTATCCAGTCACAGCCTGGAAAAAGGGCTCAACTTGTGCTCCTTATCCAATCAGAGCCTGGAATCGCAAAAAGAAGCCCACCTAAATGAGATCATCACCACGTGTCTGTATCAAGACAAAAATAGCGATTACAACCTCAGTGATCTCTTTCACAGTCACGACATCAACGCGAACCAATCACCTAAGACACGTTTTCGCCGGCGACAAGAGGCACGTGCAGCCATGACGAAGACGCCTGACCAGCCTTCTACCCGAAGACACACCCTAGAAATCAAACGAGAGCTGGCGAGACTTGATCCAAACAATTGCTGGAGAAAGCGGTCTCTTGGAAGGAGTGGCAAATCGAAAGATGGCAGTGCTGTTGCATCCCATCCAAATAACTCCTCCTGTGAGACAAGCCCTGTGAAAGAAGAAATTGAGGGAATCAGAAGGAATAACATTGCCCAATTGGAGAAAATGACACAGGACTGGGAGAATACCAGAGTCAGAGAAGAGGAAGAGGTTGAGAAAATCCCAATTGGAGAGACAGACACTCTGACAGAGGAAAGAGGAATAGAGAGGGGGACACAGAATGTGGTGAAGAGCAACATCAGTGAGGTGGTTGAAATGAAGAAAGAAGAAGGACAGGGTAGGGGCGTCGCGGAGGAGGAAAGTATAGAGAGATTGAGGAAGGAGGCTCAATGGAACCGGGTCACATCAGATGAAGGAAAGAAGAGCAGTGTAGTAGAGGAGGTAAAGACTGTGATAGTCACAGAGGAGGTAATAATGGAGATGCTTACAGAAGATGAGGGAAAGGGGATGGCCAATATGGAGGAGGGAACATCTGTGGACAATCAAATGTCATCAATCACACTGCAGCAAAACACCATAGCTGAAATTGTGGTTAAGGATGAATCAGAAACACCAAGCGTTGACAAAGCCTGTGGCCATTACTTGCCTGAAATCCCGAGGACGGATAAACAGCTTCTTACTCCAAGCCATAACAATGATTCACTTACTAGAGCCAGTGGTCAGAGTAAAAGAGGTAGACCAGAAAGGAAAGAAGCGCCTATGTCCATTCAAGGAAAATCAAGGAGAAACACAGTTCAGAGATCCAGGAGACAAATAGTTCCTCCACAGCGGTTTTCCTCGTATGTCACAGAGCCAAGGAAAATGTACTTTGCTGCTTGTTTCTCTGAGAGCATCTTCAGCCAGAGAACATTAAAGGGCAGGCGTCTTACTGACAATGGGTCAGATGCACCCTACTCACAAACAGCTAGCAATAATGTCCATAAAGCCAGAGAAGAACCTCTGCATTCCACACCTCAGCTTGAAAGACAGGAAAATGATATGAATGCCGGTGAGTGTCTGCTGGGAGAACGTCCAGGAAGACCCCCCATTGTGCTAGTGTGCCAGAGTGTGCAAGTCACAGTACCCTCTGCTGATAAGAGTTCACCAAAACACTCCTTGCAGAAAAGGACAGATGTTAGGAAAAGTGTAGCGAGGCCTAATGGACGACTACAATCCTCACCAACAAAACGTCTAAATTCAGAATCCAAATTAGGCATTAAATCTCCCAAGGACCATTCAAAGCAAAAAGGAGACTTGACCTTGGACAACACCACTATTTCTGCCAAAAGCCAAGACACCCAGTACATCAGTCCAATAAAACTTATGTTTGTGTCTCCAGTGGGTGAAGATGGTGTTAGATACACTCTAAGGTCAGCAGCTTCTGGCTCCAATGGACAGGGAGAGGAAACATTTGACCCATGTGAGTCGTCGTCATGGGCTGGAACACCTGAAAAGACCAAGAGTCCACTTGTAGAGCATATTGCTTTACCGCCAAAGAGGAGTCCTACAAAATCTGGAGAGGGTAGCCCACCTAAACAAGCTGTCATCACTGACACTTACAGATCAACTGACTCACTGAATGGTATTGGTGGTGAGAGGCAGGAGGGTCCCCTGCCTTTTCACGAAACCACGTCAAAGAGGCGTCCAGGGCGCCCCAAGAAGTTGGGTCCTCAACTGGAGAAAAGGGAGAAGAGGCCAATTGGTAGGCCGCCAAAGCAGAAGTGTCTGGATCAAGCATGCGGCCCAGGAACTAATGGGACCAGTGTTGTAAATCCAAAAGGAGCTCCTGAACCGGATATGGAGGATAAACTCAACAAGAACCTTAAAATTACAGTGGTTTATGGACGGTCAAGAAGAAGCAAGAGGCTTGTGTTAGAGGACTCAGGTCTCCTCCAGACAAGCATGATTGAGTCTCCTATGGTTGTAAGCACAAATGCCCACTTGGACAAAACAAATGTGTTTCAGGACAATATTGTAAAGGATGCTCCACCAATAGTGGAAGATTTAAATTTTGTCAGGCCTGTGAAAGATAGAAAGGAGGCCCCTCACTCCAGCAGCAACATCAAATGTCAAAAGCTTAAAGGTGCAGTACCTATGAGAAAACCAGGGAGACCTGCTAAAGTCAAGATTTCTGGAATATCAATCACTGTAACCACAGTTTCCCCCAGGCAACGCAAGATCCACATAAACAGGGATGCCAGAGAATCTCCACAGAGAATCCGTAAAAAGCTCCTGCCAGAGTTCCAGCCTTCCAAAGATCCTAAGACAATCAGTGTTCAAACAAGCAACGACGGCACTCAAACAGAAAATAAGGAAGACTCTAAGGACAATAGGAAAGAGCGTCCTGTACCTGTCCGTCATTCTGTAAGAGTGAGGAAGCCCTCTGTTTATTTGCTGCACTCTGTTGCCACGTCTAGGTCATACAGCCACAGTACAGCTTTATTGCGGCGTTCCAGACAGCTCTTACTAAACAAAGCCAGCAGCCAGAGGAAGCAGGAGGAAGCTCAGGGGGGAGGGGAGACCTCTGGGGAGAAACCGCATCTATTTGTGCAGGCTGGGAAATGGAATGAAAGAAAACAGGTGTGTCAAGATTTGAGCCATGTGGCAGGGGTGTCCATGGACTCTATATTCCCCCAAAGTGGTACTTTAAAATGGTGGGCAGTGTCAACCCAGGAAAGGACCCTGAGCCAAGAGCTGGCACGGAGGATACGTCTAGTCTCTGAAACCTGGATCTCTGACACCCATAGTAACCAGGAAAGGACATCTTTGAAAACCAGGGTGTCTGTGAAAGCTTCCGCTACATGTCCAAAAAGGCCAGAGCCCATTTCCATGGTCAGGATGCTGTTCGACTGTCCTCCTACCAAGCCAAGGTCCTGTAGCATGGGCCAGCTTTGTTCCTGGTTTATGCAGACTACAGAAACACAGTCCTTGGCCATTGTCAAAAAGGCAAGCACTCGAAACCCTTACGAGGTTATGCACTATCCCCGTGTTACCAACAGGGGGAGCGTTTCCCCAAGCCCACAGGCTGAGAGACTGCGCAAACATGTCAAAAAGTTTGCTACGGCAGTTCCTAAGAGTCCAACCCAACACCGACAAGCACAGGAAAGATTATGGTATAGGAGCAGGCGGATTGTCAAACACCAACTCTTTGCTTCAACAGTTGCTCCTGGGAGGTTATGTCAGAGAGCACGGTGGTGGAAGGCAAGAGGAATGGGAAATTACCTGTCCAATCTGCTTAGAGTGAAGTCAAAGTTTCTGACCAGGAGAGAAAGAGTCAATAGGCCAAAAAGACTAACAAATCACATGAGACTGGTTAAGCGAGGGATCCCTGCAAACAAATTCCCTGAGCAGGTGAAGTTCTCTTTAAAGTCCAGTGAGAAACCATTCTCTTCAACTGCAACAGATCATTCTTTTGATGATTTAGAGAACATTTGGCCTGTTAGTCCTGCTCACTTGACTGAAGAAATGGCGGATATTCCGAAAGCGCAGCGACTCAGCTCTAAAGCATGGAGCCCAGAGACATTGAAAGAATGCAAAGTATTCTTAAAGAAGATCAACTCTCCAGACACAGAGTCCACCGCTGAAGAGGACTGGGACACTTGTACTGTGATGTTAGATGATGGCTCTCCTTCCGCGTACTGCCCTAATGGAGGGAGAGTGGAGGGTAGAGAAAGGGAGGAGGACAATAAAGCTGTGAAAACGCAAAGAAAGAAGAGAATGAAAAAGAGGACAAAGACAAAGGAGTCAGATTGCTCCTCACTAAATGAGATGGATCCGCATGGTGTGGGGGCAGGCATAAGGAAAGGCAAGCAGAGAAGCTTCGAAAAAGTCGCCAGTGAATCACTGCTTCCATCACCAGCAAAGTTGATAAGACAGTCCCGGGGAAGGGGCCTAACCGGGCTGAGATGGCGTGACTTTGTAGTGGGTAATTACATCCCTTCCTCAGTTTTGTAAGCATTCTTTATCAAACTTGAAACGCATCACTAACAAGTTTGTTACTTTGACCCTTTGTCTTTACAGGCAGCTCGAAGTGAAGCTATACTCCTCCATCCTTTAGTGACTGCGGTAAACCGGGTGCCTTCAGACATTCAGACAACCAGAGACTGCCGTTCTCCCCCCAGTCTCGCACCCAGCAATTATGTAGCAGAAGCCTAACTTAACGAAAAAGCTTGAGGTTGCACTATTTTTAATGTTCTGTTTCCCGTCCTGCTTCTTAAGTCAGTGGATGTCTACAGATCCCCCCTCCCCCCCAACACACCTTTCAGTTTGTATGAAACATCCTACCACAGCTAAATCCTCAGTGTAAACAGTAGTTTGATAGAATCAAAAGCACTTCGTTTGCCCATTCAGAGCGGCCATATTTAATGAAGGACAAATGTTAATGTTATTTTTTGTGAGGGATTGCCCCCTCCCACCCCCCCTCTTTATATACCTCATTATAATTCGACTCTGTTTTCGCTAGGAGGTTGTCATATAGCTTTAGTTCTAGGGCAGTGTTTTTTGGAACAATGCCCTGCTAGAGTTGAGTAGCCTTGCCTGCAACAACATCTGAAATATCTTTATAAACTCAGAACTCCTGACCTCACTCAATATCAAGTATTGTGTGAACATTCATTTACTAAGCCTAATCTGTGAGCTGTCAAATGCATTAAAGTGTAATACTTTTTTTTATATAACTAATTCTCATCAGGCCTCAGAGTATACTTAGGTACTATATGACGTGATGCAGTGGTTAGCTTATAGAATGTTTGTAGCGAGAGTATTTTGACGATAATTCTGTTTTCACCCAAAGCATTAATACACATGTCATCAAGCCTGTCTGTTGCACTATCCCAAACAGAGATTGTTAACCCTGTAGCTCCTCCTATCCCCTTTGATGCACATCCTTAGTTCCCCCTCCCTGTTGTAAATCTAGTTCCTATTAGGTGCAATACGTTTATCACAAATCGTTAAATCTATATATTAGAACAATGCTACTTTTCTTGTTGACGTTCTGAAGACTGGCTGATATGGATCTTAAGTCACATTGCAGTATCACTTTTTTGTATGTTTGTATGCAGGTATGTGTGTATGAGTCTAAGGGAGTAAATATACTCATATGGAGTTATTCTGTCTTCAGATTCTTTGACAGCGATACTGTATTTACCTGGTTAGCTGACAGATACATTGTCTTGGGTTTGAAAAGCAGCTGTCCAACCTGACCCCAGGATCTGTCTCGTGGGTTATGGGGCCCCACAGCATGTGTGCCTGTTGTAAGTCATTCTGTGATTGCTATTTCAACATGGGAGGAGGGCCTCTGTCAAGTCAACTATACAACCATACTCCCTCAGTTGAAGTACTTGGTGCTATGTATACTTGCTGTTATGTTTTCTCTTAAGTGTTTTTATATTTGCCCCTACAGATGTAACAGAGACTGTCACTAGAACAATAAAGATTCTTTTGTTATATACACAGTGGCATTTGTTACAGACAGTGGAATGTCTCATGTCATTACCTGAAGTTGAAGTTATTCTGCATGCAAAACCACAATTTGTTCAGAGTTTGTTTATTGATAGAAAAGTTTAACTTTAAGAATAGAGAGACAGAACATTTGGATTGCAGTTAAGAAAAAAAAATTGATGGCAAACAGCCATTTCAGATGAGACAAATGAAAACATACTTTCTTACTACTAGACAGACCCCTCCCCAACCTAGCCCAACGACTTCTTACATTTCCACCATGTTGTTAATACATGTAGTTGAGGTGGTACTGAGATCATGGATGGTTGACTAGCGTGAAGTACGTCTGACCTATGACGTGTTGGCCTCCTGGTTGATGAGAGCGCTGAGGTCTAGCCGGGTCTTCTCCAGGGCAGCAGTTTTGGCCCTACGAGACTGCCGAACAGCCGGGACGGAATCCGGAACGTTCTCCCCATCACTGAGGAATCGTGGGGAGGGGAACGTTAGAGAGCCACGAAAGAAAAGGAGGCGAGTCAGATACAGGTGCGAAGGTTGCGTAACATTTCACACTCACCTCTCCTCCGAGGACTCTGCTGTTCTACTAGGCTTCTTTGATCCCTTGGCAGTGGTGGCTTTTCTCTGGCCTGCACATACACATTTGATCAAATATAATTGTTTTCATCATAAATGTAATAATCATCTGATCTGTACTCCTGTAACCCTAACCCTCAGATGCTGGGAAGTTACCTCTTTTGGGTCTCTTGACTGATTTGGACAGATCCTCACTGGCAACCTCTGAAGGACAAAACAAACGATTATCTGTGGTTTTCTTGCAAGATTAACATAGGTTTAGGGTACAACGTTGCATTTTGACAGGGCGGCACTTCTTAATCCACTTGGTAATATTCCCATAATAGTAGCTAATCGCTTTACGACAGAGAGCCGTGACGGGCTGTGTGGAAATCTTGTTAGGCACAAGGGGCGGAGAGAAATACAAATTGCTGTTAAGCTGGCAACAGACTGTGCTAGGATATATTTATGTACCGTCAGCATTGACATCTAAAGGTTGTAGTGCTGTGGCATTGAGAAGCTCAGTCTGCTCCTTGGAGTCTACCAGCTGGCCAATCAGCTTCTCGACAGCACGGAGGCAAATACGATCCTTTACCACCTGGAGAGCAGAGGGGAGAGAAAGAGTAAGAAGTGGGATAACAAAGTAAGTCTCCAAAAGCACACAGCGTCATCACAACAGACTCCAAGGCTTTGAAGCGGTTCAAAGGAAGGAAAACCAGAATACATTTTTTCTTGTATGTTTTGGAAAAGAGTTTATTAATCTAGTCAGTCACATCAGACCATGAACTCAGTGAGCATGTTTGTGTTTACCTGTGTGATCTGCTGCAGCAGGGACAGCAGGTCCCTCCGGGTGGTGTCATTGGGGCTGAGTTCCAGGCTGCTCAGAACCTTGGCGTAGAGACGCACCTCGGGGGCCGTGGGGTCCCTCAGCATCTCCCCACACACACGCAGCGCCAGGTAGTCATGGACATGCACCTCCTGAGGGCAAGCAGGGCTGGTTGTCATTCGGTTGTCATTACTGTGTAACCACAGTTAGTCTATGCAAGTCGTATCTCTGTAATAATTTCCTTGAATAAGCTCGGGATATTGACATTTGGTTTTATGGTAAGGCTGCAGGTTGTTTTGGGCCTGGACAGGCTGGTGCAAGGTTATTTCATTATGGAAGCCAAGGCTTTGATGACGGCACTGGGTTCCAGTAAGGATGTAGTGAGGGTTTAAGAAAACATTGTTCTATGGCCATGTCATGGTTACCTCTGTGTAGGAGGGTCTGATGAGGCTGGTGTCATGGTTACCTCTGTGTAGGAGGGTCTGATGAGGCTGGTGTCATGGTTACCTCTGTGTTGGAGGGTCTGATGAGGCTGGTGTCATGGTTACCTCTGTGTAGGAGGGTCTGATGAGGCTGGTGTCATGGTTACCTCTGTGTTGGAGGGTCTGATGAGGCTGCTGGGGCGTGTCAGCTCCACCAGGAGCTCGGCCACATTGGTGACGTCCACCTCGGCCAGGGGAGACGTAGCGGGGGCGTTCAGCAGAGTTCGCACTGTCGGCAGAAAACACTCCTCCACACACTCCTGGTGGGTCCTGAGGACACAGGCATAGTCACTGTGCCTTCTGTAGACTTCAGGGGTGCGTGGTTCGCTTCGTTATGTACGTACTTGCTCTGTGTGTGTGTGTGTGTGTGTGTCACACCTGCTCTCTCTGGCGTACAGCTGGAAGAACACGCCCAGGCAGTGGCGTAGTCGGGTGTCGTCCTCGGTGAGAGGGTTGTACCACAGCAGCACCAGGCGGGAGAGGAGTCTGGCGCTGGAGATGCGCCCAGAGTACATCAGCTTAGCCAGACCCTCCGACGTCTCAGTCCGCAGCTCTGACACCTACAAACACCAACATACACACAGGTAAGACATTCAATTATGACCTCAAAGACAATCGCATGTGCACACAGACTCCACACACAGAGTCCACACACACACACCTCACTGTCTAGGAAGTCAGAGAGCATTTTCAGGATGCACTGGGCTGTGCTGTTGTCCTCTTCCCCCTTCTCCACCGGGCCTGGATCCTCCTCCTGGCTATCTGGCGAATAAGAGGGCAGGGCTGGCTGGGGGGAGGTGCTTGCTGAGAGCAGCTGGAAGCCGTACAGCAGCAGCAGATCGATGACAGCCCGTAGGGCGCTGATGCGGATTTTGGTCTCGTCCAGCTGGGCGATCTACACACACACCGACACAGAGATGAGGTAGGGTGGTGTTAGTGAGTGAGTCTGTGTTTGTGCGTGTTTGAGTCAGTCAGTGCGTGTTTGTTGTTACCTGAAGCAACAGCACCATGTGTGTGCTGGCCAGCTCTTTGCTGTGGAGAGCGCAGGTGCCCAGACACACAACAGCCATGTTGCGAACAGCTGGCTGGGCATTGGCTATGCTTGGCAGGATCTAAGAAAGGGAAAATCAAAATTAGAGAACGTTAAAGGAAAGAAAGAGGAGACAAAAGAAGAGTGAGGTGGGTTAAAAGAGCATCTCAAATCGTCGTGCTAGAAACTGATGACTGCCTCTTTATGTTAAGATATGCCTCATTAATGTTAGATATATAGATGTAAATGAGCCTGATTACCAGTGAGGAGATGATGGCACTCATAGTGGGTCCCATGCGCGTCTTGATGCTCAACAGCTTGAGGAGCTCCGCACACATGGTAAGACACCTCAGCAGAGTCTCTGGGTCACTCTGAGAGAGCGAGAACACACACACACACACACAGTAAGGGCACAAACTCAACAGTAGCCAGCCTATGGCCAATGGCTGTGGGTGCGTGTGTGTCCCGCACCTTCTCTGTGCGTGTCTCCTTGTCTGGCTGGCTGCTCTGAGTGGCCTCCTGCATCATCTGGTTCCTGTGGTTCTCCAGCTGGATGATGGAGTCCTTCAACTGAGCGGCGCGGCTGAACTCCTGGTCAGTGATGCACTCCTCCAGGGCCTGCTTGGCTTCCAGGATCCGTACTTTCACCTCCGCCAGCTAGCAATGGAGGGAGAGATGGAGAAGCAGTGGATTTACAGCTTATGGAAGTTGTTGACATCTATAGTTTAATGGCTGAACCAGGAGAGAAGGATGGGACATGTGTAGAGAACAGAAAAAAGAGATGGAAACAGAACTTCTGGATTGGGGGGGGGGTTCTAGGTTCCTTGGGGTTCTCACCTTGACCTGCTTCCTGCGGTTCTCGTTCTCGTCCACCGGCGCACTCACCGCCACGATAGGCTCTCTGACATCCGAGATGACCTCCGCCATCTGTCACGTTCAAACACAGACATCACAATGTATTCCACAAACTCTGTTTACATTATCCCTTCATGCGCGTGTGACCCACCATCTGGATGCGCCTGTGGTCGTCCGAGATCAAGCCGAGGAGTTTCTCTGTGAGCAGGGAGACCAGGGAGGGGGGAGTCTGGGGCAGCCCCAGCATCTCCTGCAGCACGGCCACCACACGCTTCCTGAAGCACAGCAGTCCGTTATGACAGTGCGACTGAAGCAGCTTATACTTTCCAAGTATAGACTCAGGACGCCAGGGAGATCAATAGTGTACAGCTTGGAATAGAGGCTAGACAATCAACACGAGACAAACCCAGCCCCCCTCAAGCTCTCCCCCCCTCAAGCTCTCCCCCCTCTCACCTCCCCCCCTCAAGCTCTCCCCCCTCTCACCTCCCCCCCTCAAGCTCTCCCCCCCTCAAGCTCTCCCCCCTCTCACCTCCCCCCCTCAAGCTCTCCCCCCCTCAAGCTCTCCCCCCTCTCACCTCCCCCCCTCAAGCTCTCCCCCCTCTCACCTCCCCCCCTCCTCGTTGGTGTCCAGGCAGCCCGTCAGGTGGATGAGCTGCTGGGAGATGAACTCCTTGGTCATGACCATCTCCAGCTGACCAAAGTCCGCCCGCTGCTCCTCGGACAGCACCGGCACGCCCTTCAAGTACCTGAGGTCACAACATCAGTCTCTCAAGACTACAGCATTGTAAACATTGAATCGGGTATCAGAGTTCCATTTCATTTATTACTCCTAAGTAGGATCAAACTTGAGGGTCTTCTGGTTCTTTTAACACTAAATAACCCCAGATTAGTTGTATTGCCTGCAAACTGACTACGGACTAACCACAATAGGACTGATAGTGCTGACAGACAACTGTACTGGTTATTGCCCATGGGGGCTGCGTTACCCATGGAGGTAGTCGGCGTAGATGGCCGCCTCTGGGAGGATCTGCTCCAGCATCTCCTCCCCCTCGTCCCCCTTGGCCTTCACAAACTCACACAGGGCCCTCCAGTAGAGGATGCTCTCACAGCTCAGGGCCTCCACTGGGATGAGCCTCCTACACACACACACACACACATTAACACCATACCAGATGTACCCAAGAGAACAGTGACAAACATCCCGTGCAGAGAGAGGGTGTTGTGCTCTGTGTGTACCTGTTGTCCAGCTGAACCCGGTCTTGCAGCAGCTCGTCCGCGGGGGTGACCGTGAAGAGGGCGCTGAGCATCTCCAGGGCGGTCTGGGCACAGTTCTCCACGTCCAGCCTGTGGAGCAGTTCCAGCACATCGCCCTGCAGCAGACGCAGCCACGCCGGGAGCAGACGGCAGCGCATCACCTCCCTCACTGCCTCTGGAACACACACACACACAGAGGGTTGGATACAATAACTTAAGGTCGGCAAACAGTCAGCAAGACTAGATAAATGCATCTAAACTGACCCCTCACACACACACAAACAATACCTGAAGAGTCATGCAGGCCCTGCTGCAAGAGGCTGACTCTCTGGGCGATGCTCAGTGCCCTGATGTGAACCTTGTCTGCCAAGACCTGTGACAGAGGAGACACACTGCACCATCATCCCTGAATCCTGACACCTTAAACCCCATTACAATTGATCTGACTGCCAGTAACACCGTGCGTCCTCTGAGTCAGAGAATGCGCGCGTGTCTACCTGGTATGCAAGTTTGCGGACGCTCTCCTTGATATCTCTTGTGCGCTTGAGGATCTTGGGCAGGGTGAGGGAGGACGGGGCGATGCAGGAGAGGACAGCTCGACGCACCTCCGGGTTGGCGTCATTCTCCAGGATCAACAGATATGCTACAGAAAGGAGGTCAGCGGACAGTTCAGCAGACACTCTCGACAGACGTCGCCGGGTGTGTATTGACGACCATGTGTGTAGCTGTTTGTGCGGTCATGCGTGTTGTACCTTTGACAGTGGGACAGTCGTGGTTCTGGGGCTCCTGGAGTCGGGCCATGGCCAGCGCAGCCTGGATCCTGACGTTGGGGAACTTGTCTGTGACGCGGACGAGCATGGCCTGGTGGATCCTGTCAAACAGGTCGTCATCAATCTGGGCGTTTTCGGCCATGCTGCCCAGGAGCTTGTTGATTAGCTGACACACACGGAAGCGCACAGCGTGGCTGTTGGCTTTGTGGGCCTATTCAGAGAAAGAGACCATAGCGCATGGTTAACACACAGAAAAAAACTGGATTAAGCCTCTGAGGTTATGTGGATCATTTGTTTTCAGTTGTTCAAACACATTTAAGCAAGCAATACCTCCAACAAGAAGTTGAAGATGTAGTTCAAGAACGGATGCTCCTCTTCTTCCTCCTCCTCCCCCTCCTCCTCGCTTTCCTTGGGGGGAGACACGAAGCTCGTGGCAAACTTGGAGACAAACTCAATGACGTTCTCCACGGCCGGCTCGCGCTTGTACACAATCATGGCGTACTTCAGGTAGCTGACAAACTCGTCGTGGAACAAGGTCTTATCCTCCAACTGAAGTTAAGACAGAATTAACTTGTGATAAATTAATTGGTAAAGGTATATAAAATATATACTGCTTTAACATGGCAACATGAACCACAAGCATCTGCAGGGAGCTAGATTTCAGTACCTCGTACTAACTTACCTTGTCGTAACGGTTCTTTAAGCTAGCCACTAGTTTAGCTTTGTTGTTATGTCCCTTCTGGGCGCGTTGAAACGCCTCTTTGATCTCCAATTCACTGTCCGCCGTCATCTTTAGAATGGTTCAGTTTACTAGAAACAGCAAGGTACAAACAAAGCTGTTAGTCCATCCTCACTTTTACTAGGCTACCACAGTTAGCCTACCTAAAACGACGGAGACAAAATACACACAATGTTTTCCTTTAACATAGCCCACAGAATAGCCACACCTCAACCCGCGGGGCCCCGACTAGTCTCCCCGGACAAAACGAGTAGAAACCAATGTGTTGTGATTAGGAGCGTTGGCATTACACATGTATTACTTTAACATTATTACACTAGTGGTGTTTAACAACTACACGAACACTGTGTAGTTTATGTGTAAATAAATCGGCATTTATTCACGGAATAAAGACAACTTCTGACCTTATTGTTTTTGTCGCTCGCTGTTTCTCCACTTCCGCTGCCGCCTGATTTCAAATCCAACTGTCGATCTCGTGAGAAATGAAACCTAAGTGGGTTTTTGCGTGCCTACGTCACAGTGTCCGCCCTCTTCCATCATCCAGTCACTTCTGAGATCGCTCTCATGGTTGGATAATAAACCGAAAAATAAATAAAATAGCATCGGCGTATATATTATTGTCAATATGACAAATAAGAAACACTGATAGCTTCAAGAATTTTAACGAATTTGGCTGAGTCATAGTGACATACCCTTTATTATTTCAAGTAACATCACATTTGAAAAGCTCACGAGAATGTCAGAAGGTTATTAATGGGGGATCAGACATATAGGCCTAGCCTAAAAATAATAATAGCCATATCTAAATCAGCGTCTACAACCCGTCTGTTGTTGTGCGCTGTCAAGGCCGCAGCTGTTCGCATGCTGGCAGCTGTAGCGAGGTCAGGACAAACGCACCCGTGGGAAGGGAACTCCATTAAGAAAAAAAAGCATATAGCCTACATCCCAAATTTGGGTCATGAAAAGTTAGTTTTGAGATCAATGTAGCCGTTGAGGAGTAAGCACGGAAGCACTGAACGGGTGTGCATCCCATTCCCATAACTATCTCATTCCCAAAAGAACCAGCCCATTTTCTTTTAGGCTACAGGGTTCGCTCGGGTTCTGCAGGAATTGGACAGTCCTGCAACACATGGGCATACAAACCTTACTAATAATTGGGTTTTGAATGCATTCATCCCAATTAGCCGACACGAACTGATTGCATTATTGAATTAAATTATAGGCAACTGAGAATGACTCCCTGTTAATGGCTAGTCTACTGTAGGCTATATCGTTGATACACATCAATACGGGGAGGGCGGGGCTGCACTGCAGCAGTGCGCGCGAGCTGTCTCCGGTAATGTTCCATATACACACACCCTCCTCCCCTGCCGCGAGACAGGTGGTTGTAACGCACGCCTTCATCCTCGAGTGCTCACCGTTAGAATAAAAAACGACTGTCAGCAGAGATGGGTTTGTCGGCGCGAGCTCGTACCCGATGGAATTCTAGTCTGTGACCTCCGCGTTCACCGGGCGGACAGCGGAGGGGAAACTTGGCCACCGAGCGCACGAGGAGAGAAACCCCACAGACGTTTTGCACCATGTCGCTCGTGTTGCTATTCACTGCAGGGGAGTCTTACGTTTACAGACAAAGGAATGATTTACATGACTGATAGGCAAGGTCTGATTTGGAGGATTTTTCTGCGATTTGGTAGGATTATTCAGACTGTCCCCGGGAAGTTCCCTCTTAGGTTATGGCTTCGGGCGCCGGTAAGGCGGCGCAGCCCCCAGGGCCAAGCGCTGTTAACGGGACTGCGGCAGAGTTCCAGAACATCGAGCAGGAGCTATATGACTACCAGATGCATAGCAAGATGTGCAAGAAGATAGCACAGCTCACCAAGGTAAGACAGATCACCGGAGAATTTACGCGCCATGTAGCCTGTAACGCAGCTGAATTTCGGATCGTGTCACAGTCATCATTATGTCCAATACATTGAGTCCCTAACATGGTTTTGCTGCCCATGGGATAACAGGCAGTTTTGTTGTCAAGCAAACACCAATATTAACCTACCCCGCCTCATCCCATGATATTTGTAGGCCTACATTAAGCTGCGACAGAAACTTAAATTAAATTGTTTTATTTTCTGTCGCGCTCTTGAACTCACGACTTCTCCAGCTCGCTTGTCAATCACTGCGGTTAATATCCAACTAATAAGCCATCCGACTGACAGCTCATGCCATCATAGCTACAAATCGATTAATGGGTAGCTGATCAGTCACGAGCCGGGCGTCAAGGCATGATAATGGTTAGGCTATAGCATCGGAAAATTGTACATGCTTGCAAACAACAGCTTCTATACAAGCTACTTTATGTATGGACATTCAGTTCTGAATCCGTGTTCTATGTTATCACAAACGCCAAGTACCATGAGATAAGATTCAGAACAAGAAAGGACTAGAGTATAGATCAGAGATTATTTGCTTGTACTGTATGTGGGCACTGTTACTGTAAACCTCTATGCAAGATGTGTGTAATTGTGTCCATATATCCACTGTTCTGCATGTCTTGTGTATGTGAATGTGTACGTGTGTGTGTAAGAAAGCAAGTGAGAGCGTAAAGCCTAAAGCTTGAATATGGGGGAAGGTTGGCGATTCTGACAATTACTGATGACAGTGCAGTTATCCCATCCCATCCCCCTGCAGGGCTCACCTCTGCTCTGTGTTTGGTGTGCGAAAGTGTGTGAACGGTACCTAGGTGAGTCAAGTGCCTAGGTGTCATCTCACACACACAGATTGTGAAGTCAGCATTTGTGTATGTATGCATCAGGGGTGACTTTAGGCAACCTTCACCTTGCACTCCTGCCAGTCTCTCACAAAGCTCTCAGCTCCCCATTACAACGCATTAGGGCATCTCACTGGAGATTGCAACTCCAGGGGCCTAGACATATTGCTTCAGTCCATGACAGCAACCTGATTGGTCCAAGCCATAAATGAGACAAGCAAACCCTTTTTTGAAATATGAGCCCTTTCATTCGATGAGATGTTGTTTGCGAGCTCCTTCTCTGGCTGGCCCAGGGTGAGCCTATGAACCCTCAAGCTTTTATCTGTTTGGGGGAGACGGAGAACTGGGTCATAGGCTGTAACCCTATATACCTCAAGCACCCTCTCCACCCCTCCGGCACCCCCCTTATCCTCAGCACACCCTTGCACCTTGTGCTCACCACTTACCCCTCATCCACTTCTCACTGGTGTACTCCTCCCCTCATTAACTCTGCGTACTTGTTTTTCTAACCCCCCCCTCCAAATCCTACACTGCAGTCCCTTTGGTAAGTCCCCCTCTAGTCTATGTGCCTGATCTGAGGTTTGCTTCGCTAGAGTCCAGAAGTGTGGAGTAAAGATAACCAACAATCAGGATGGAGTGTGTTTACGTGGCATAACGGATGAAAGGGAGGGATGGACGGACGGACAAGTTGGGCAGCTGTTCTAGCCAAGCTTGTACTATCTCTCTCTCGCTCACACACACACACACACACACACACACACACACACACGCACACACACACACAGGAAGAAAACAGCAGGTTGGTTTTGACCTGATTGATTACCTTAGATCCAACTTACTATCAAATCCACAACAAAGAACTACTAACACACACACGGCTGACATAACTGTATATGACCAGTGAGTCTGATGTAGGTGTGTGTCTAACAGGGTGTACTCTACTAACAATCCATTCGCATATCTCTTTCCGCTACAAAGAAATCTCACTGCAAAAGTCTCAAAGCTTTTCCCCACTATAGACAGAATATTAATTTCACGCTTTGCTGACTGTTAAGTTATTGTCAATATGGAGGGCCTCTGGCCTCCAACACTACACGAATAACATTATCGACCCTGGGGATCGATCTGACGGCCTGGGGTAGGGATTTACTATAGCCAGAGAGGAGATGGGAGAGAAGGATTGGGCATCCAGATAGGCCTGCCAATACAACAACCAATCATAGTTACCGCTTCGCTCGGACAGAGAGGGACAGGAGGTGGATATCCAATCTCTACACTGGATACCCGGTCATAAATGTGCTTTTTTAATGCCTGTCTGCCTGTTAATCAGTGTCTCTCTCCTTCTCCCTGTCTCTCACTTATCAAACAGACAGACATAGCCCATATTGTATGCTAACTTTTTTTAGACCCAAACGTCATACTTTGTCACTCTATTCCCCTTAAGTCATAGGTCAAAGTTTGTGACGGAGTGACGTGATCCGATAGCCGATAGGACATGACGACAGGCTACATGAGAGACAGGACAGGGGCGGGATTCAGGGGCTGGTATTTGGGCCAATGTCATTCGCTAGCCGGAGTCAAGGATTAGGTGTTGTAATACAGTACAGGCCTCGTGGGCGAGGGTGTTGACACTAAAGCCACAGTGAGTGAGAGTGGGATTGGGACACAGAAGCACTCACAGGCGGGAACACACACACAAACACACACACAAACACACAGAATGTCCAGCAGGGCTGTGTCACAGACAGAGAGGCGTCATGATAAAATATGAGCCCTCCCGCCCGGTGTCCTCCACACACACACACACACACACGAACACACACTCAGTCACACAACCACATATGTGCATACTGACAAGTGAGATGTCAGGGCTGTAATAGAAGATGATGACACTGTGTGCGTGGAACAGGGGATAGAGTGAAAAGAGGGGCATGCAGGCTGTTCTCTTCACGTCCCTCCCGTTCTAGGCTCTCCAAGTCTCTATCACTGGATGGTTGTACAGCCAAGCCCAATTATCAACACATAAAATAAATTCAGGTGTTATTTCACGCTGTGTACTTATGAAATGGTTGACTGTATTTTAGGATGCGTTCACAGGTTTAGATACAGCACATGTATTAACAGAAACTTCTCTCCCCCCCCCCCCCCCGCCCCCCAGGTGATCTATTCACTCAACACTAAGAATGAGGAGCAGGAGGCGGCCTTACAGTCCCTAAGCCACGCCCACCAGGATACACTGCACCGCGTGGCTGTGGAGACATGCCAGGAGGGGGAGGAGTCTGCCCTGAGGACACGCCTCCTCGAACTTCAGGAATCTCTGGATGAGCATCAGAGGATTGGATCGCAGGTATTTGTGATTTCTGTGTGTGTGCATAAGTGTGTGTTCCATCAAGCTCGTTTGACCTGAAAAGGTTTTTGAATCTGGGTCTTACAGGGACAAACGGTTCTGTATAGCTGTCTTTCTTTCAGAGAGTGCTAAATGGGTCTCTGTGCCTCCAGGTGCAGGCTGACTTTGACAGCTACCGTGCCCAGGCTGAGGAGAGGGAGCGTGGGGCAGAAGCAGAGCTGAGGAGGGTGTATGAGGAAAAGCTCCAGGATGCGGAGGCTGAGAGGCAGGAGGCCCAGTCCAAGGTCATTGCTGCCCAAGAGGAGGGCCTGAGACTGGGGGCAGAACTGGAGAAGGGCGGGGAGCAGACACGCTGCTTGGAGGCTCAGTGTGAGGAGCTCCGGAGGACACTCGAGGAAGAGAGGAGGAAAGGAATCGAGGAGAGGCACAGAGGAGAGGAGGAGAGGAAGCAAAGAGATGAAGAACGGAAGAAAGGAGAGGAGGAGAAAAGGACGGGGGAGAAGGAGATGGAGAAATCGCTGCTCCTATCCCAAGAAGTGGAGGCTCTGAGGAAAGAGAAGGAGTGCGCGGACGAGGAGAGGAAGAAGGCGGCGAGGGAAGAGAGGGAGGGCTGGGAGCGACGGACGAGGGAGATGGAGGAGGAGATGGCGCAAATGAGGAAGAGAATGGAAGAGGCGCGAAGGGAGGAGCGACGGCAGTGGGAGGAAAGGGAGGAGGAGGAGAAGAGAGGCATGCACACGGCGCTGAGGGAGAGGGTGAGGAGGGCAGAGGAAGAGGTGGAGACGCAGCTTCAAAGGCTCATGGAAAGCAAGAGGCAGGCTGTCAAGCTGCAGGAGAAGATCCAGGTACTCACACACCACAGGACGCACGCCCCGATACACACCGACGCCCTCCAACAAAGCGACAAGAAAACATTGTGCGCACACACATACTGTACAGACACACACCCACGATACAATCAATGCATTGCAACAAACGTATCTGATTCCCCTCCCTCCCTACTCCACGCTCCAGAAATCCACCCATTTCCTGATGTGGCTCTCTAACATTGTCTGTTCTGGCCCTGCTAAACACAGGCTGTCTTCTCTAAGTGCTGCTCTCTTTCTGATCACTGTCGGCTAACGAGCAGCTCAGGCTGGATGAATACCCCTCATTAGGGCTACATACACCCACGGATAGCCCAGATGCAGAGTCCCTGGCTGGAAGCCATTATAACTCCATGTAGCTGACACATTAGCCACAGTAACTTTTCATAGCCAACATATTGCTTTCTTTTTGCCTTTCTCCATAACCAACTTTCCTTTCAGCCTTCCCCTCTCAGTCTTTCTCTCTGACTGTATTTCTCTTTCTCTGTCTCTCTAGGACCTGGAGGAGGAGTTGGGGCTGGGTCGCAAGCGTGTGTCAGAGGCAGAGGGCGGAGCTAAGCGGGCAGAGGAGGAGTTAGCCGTGGCCAAAGAGAGGCTGTTGCTGCAGGAGGACGAGCTGCAGCACAAAGCAGGTGATCCATTCACCCATCAATCCATCCATCAATCCATCCATCCAACTATCGATCGATCGAAGCCAGTCAAACAATCAAACTTTGTTGCTTCAGTCAGAGGTGAAACGTGTGTGCCTTTGCATGTGTGTGTGCGTACCTGTGTGTGTGTGTGTGTGTCTCTCAGAGGAGCTGCTGAGCCGTGGTGGCTGTGAGCTGTGCGTGTGTGCAGAGGTGGAAGAACTGAAAGGACACCTGAACCGTCTGCAGAGCCGGAACAGAGAGCTGGAGCTGCAGGGCAGCGGGAGGAACAACGACCACGCCCGCCAGATACGCCAGGTAGCACACACACACACGCACACACACACACACACACACACAGGGCTCCTGGCACACTTGGCGCTTGAACCACCGATCTGTGTGTTTGTGTGTGTGTGTGTGTGTGTGTGTGTAGCATGCCGAGGCCCTGGCCAGCCTGCGTTCTGAGATGGTGAGGGCCCAGGGGGAGGAACTGGGGCGCGTTCGCAAGCATGCCGAGGAGGAGAAGGAACGTCTGCAGGCGGACATGGAAGAGGAGAGAGAGCGCCTGAGGAAAGAGAGGGAGACGGAGAAGGAACAGCTGCAGAGAGAGAAGACAGAGAGGGAGAAACTCCAGGCCGAATGGACGGCCGAGAGAGGGAGACTGCTGAAAGAGATGGAGGATGTGAAGGAACGCCTGCGGAGGGAGGGGGAGGAGGAGAGAGAGCGCCTGAGGAAAGAGCGGGAGGTGGAAAAGGTGCGGCTCCGGATGCAGTTGGATGGGAACAAGGAACGGGTGGACGAGGAGAGGGCCAGTCTCCAGCGGAGGGTGGAGGAGGAGAAGAAACGCCTGAGGGAACAGGCGGAGGAGGACAAGAAGCGACTGAAGGACCAGGTGCGGCGAGCGATAGAGGAAGTGATGCGGAGGCACGCGGCCGAGCTGCACAGCGCGCAGGAAGCATTGCATGCTGAGAGGAAGAGAGGTCAAGAGGTCAGACCTTTGCTTACGAGTTTTCCCACTTTCCTCCAGGTGAGATTTTTCTTGTTTTGATATGCACTTGATCCCTCATCCTGTGTGTGTGTTGTCTGAAGGTGTGTGAGCGTCTGGAGGTAGAGAGGATTAGAAATGAGGAAGTCCGTCAGGCACTGGAAAGGGAGAGGGAGGATCTACAGACCCAGTTGCAGAAGACAACCAATGAGGTGAGAGGTACGAAAGCAATGATATTCACTATTGGCCATCAAAACTGTTTAAATGTAAATGCTCTTCTTTGTGTGTGTGTGTGTGTGTATGTGTGTGCATATCTGTGTGTATATCCAGATATTTCGGTCCGCTATCCAGCAGCAAGAGAACCAGGGAGGTAAGGCCGGTGAAACCCCGCCCCTTTGCGGACCTCACTGTTCCCGCCTACAGGAAGACCTGCAGCACACTCAGAGCCGATTGGCTCAGACCAAGGGCGAGGCGGAAAGGCTGAGAGAGAGAAACCAGAGGGAGATATCAGCCCTTAGAAAAGACAAGCACAGACTTGAGGAAAAAGTCCTGGAACAGAGTCGACAGAACACTGAAAGGAACCTTCTGGAACAAAGCCAGCAGAACACTGAGGAGAGAATCAGGTAGAACCAAATCGCCTTTTTACGAGCGTAGACAGTAATGATGGTTATGAGTGTTTGAGTGTGTGTTTGTGTCTCCAGGGTGGATTGTGAGGAGCGACTCAGGGCAGAGTTTAAGGTAGAGCTGGATGCTGCCGTTGCTGAGGGCAACCAACAAAGTCAGAGCAGAGAGGAGGAGCTGCAGACCCAAATATCCAATCTTCAGACCCAACTAGCTGATCTGAAGCTACAGGTATATGACCACATCCCATAATTTCATCATACAGATAATAGTTCCTCTTTGACTGAAGTGACTCACTGTCATAGGTGGAGAAGAAGAGGGTGGGTTCGGGAGATGATTGTCATGGAAACCCGGAGATTGACAGGCTGAGGAAGGAGGTGCAGGAGACGATGGAGATGAATAAGAGACTGAGGGAACAGCTGCAGGTACACACACACACACACACAATCACAAACAAAACTCCTTCAAAGGCTCGTCTGTGTAATGAATTATTTAGCAGCTCAGTGAATTCCATAGTGGTGAGCAACTACACATGCAGTGCGTGTGTATTGTGTGTGTGTGTGTGTGCTGCTTTGTTTCCAGGAAGAGCCTCAAACCCACTCGCTGGCCGCGGAGAGGCACGCACGTGCGCTGCAAGCCCTGGAGAGACAGGCTCAGGAAGACATCCAGGCAGAGAGGAACAGACTGCAGACACTGCATCACCTCCAGCTAGGTAGCACACACACACACACTCCCACTCAGTAAACACACATGCATACACTTACACACACGTACACACAATCTTACACATACACACACAGAAAAGACACATTCAGATACACACTCACAGAAACTCACACACACAGAGAACACTCAAACAGACAGAGATACACACAGGCACAAGCACTTTTACCCAGCTAGGTTACTATCACCATGGCAACAGCCGTAGTAGCATGGTACCTTTGACAACGGGCAGCATAGCATTGATTTTCCTTTCTGTAACCGTCATACACAAACCGACTTGTTTGTGTATGTTCCTGTGTGTGTGCCTGTGTGTGTCTGTGTGCATGTGTGTGTGTGTCAGATAAACAACGTGCTGAGTTGACCCAGCAACACACAGAATGGAGCAGACAGATGACCCAGAGACACATGCAGCAGATAGAAGACCTACAGGCTGAACTACAAACACACACTCAGATGATGGCCCTGCAACAGGTAACTCACAGACACCCAGAGAAGCCTCCCCATCTCGGTGTGTCGTACATCGGTGTGTGTTTGTTCATGTGTGTGTGTGTGTGTGTGCGCATGCAGGACCTCAAACAGCAGAACCAGTGTCAGGTGTTTGTTCATGTGTGTGTGTGTGTGTGTGCGCATGCAGGACCTCAAACAGCAGAACCAGTGTCAGGTGTTTGTTCATGTGTGTTTGTGTGTGTGTGCGCATGCAGGACCTCAAACAGCAGAACCAGTGTCAGGTGTTTGTTCATGTGTGAGTGTGTGTGTGTGCGCGCGTGCAGGACCTCAAACAGCAGAACCAGTGTCAGGTGTTTGTTCATGTGTGTGTGTGTGTGTGTGCGCGTGCAGGACCTCAAACAGCAGAACCAGTGTCAGGTGTTTGAGCGCCAGCTGGATGAGAGTCACAGTGCTGTTCTGGAGCTGCAGAGGGAGAACGCCACGCTGAGGGAGCAGCTGAAGGACAGGTACAGACCAGAGGGAGGAGAGAAACCATAGCCCTCCCCTCCTCCTCATTCCACTCCACCTTCCTCTCTCCTCCTTTTCCCGCCTCGGCTTGTTCCCCTCTCCCTTCACTCTTTCCTGCTTCCGTGCCCTCCTCCAGGTCAGGGCAGGAGGAGGGAGGGGGACAGCAGGACGAGGAGAGCGAGGAGGCCCAGAGGAGGAGGGACGTGCGGATACGAGACGAGGCCCAGAGACTGAGAGAGGAGGTGGAACGGCTGAAAGAGGAGATCGAGAAACTGGAGGAGTCCCACAAGCAGAGAGAGGCCACGCGGGAGGAGGAGGGGCACAGGGGCGAGGCGGAGGAGAAGAGGAAAGAGGAGGAGGAGGAGGAGAGGAGGAGGAGGGGACAGTTGGAGGAGCTGAGGAGGGAACACAGGAAGGAGATGCAGACTTTAGTGTCTGAGTACAGCGATGCTCAAACCCACCTGCAGTCACGCATAGTAGCCCTGGAAACCGAGTGAGTGGTGCACGCACGCACACACACACACACACACACACACACACACACACACACACACACACTACCAGCTGCCGCTGTGTTGCTGAGCATCCTAGCCAGGTTAATCTGAGATAAATGTAATCTGAGCACAAACTCCTGGTAATCTGTTGAAGACTGTGGAACCTGAACATGAGTTGTGAATATTACCTTGTGTGTATTAGCAGTGTGTGTGTGTGTGTGTGTATGTGTGTATCTGCTGTTTGATATACGTGTATACGTGTGTGGGAAGTGTAATATTATGTGTTATACAGAAAGTATGGGATACTGGTGTGTGTGCAGTGGTGAAAATGAGTGTGTGTGATCACAGACTGCGTGAGCGCGAGGAGAGATGTAGAAGGAAAGAGCCTCGTTGTGAAGATCTGCAGCTGGGGAGACTACAGGAGAAACTGGCAGAGAGGGACCAGCTCATCAAACGCCTGATGGTGAGACAACACACACTCTCACACACACACACACACACACACACTCACATACACACTTCAAGCCCTGCTATATACATTTACCCCCCCCTCCCCCGCCACACACACACACATTGTAGGAGGAACGACACCAACAGCAGCTCCACCCTCTCGTCACCGGGGACAACAGCTCCCCCAGGATCCATGACAACAAGCCCCGCCCTGGGAGTGTCACGCCGACCACTAGGGTAAACTTGCTAACCTGGACGTAGTGTTAAAACGATATTGCGTAATGTTGCGTAGAATTGATAAAAGGCTGTTTGTTGGGTTGCAGAGGAGGCGCCTGGAAGAGTCGCCAACGCGAATCAACTCCTCCCCGTCCTCTTCCCCCTCTCTCCCCCGCCATAACTCCTCCACGCTGCCCCACCCCTCCTCTGCCTCCTCCGCTCCCGCCCATTCCTCCGCCCTCCCCTACGCCTCCTCCTCCCTCCCCCACAGGCACGCTTCTGCCTCTCTCCCCCAGCACTCCTCCCCTTCCCTCCCCCGCACCTTCACCCGGTCCTTGGGTCCGGAGCATGGCCGCAGCCACGCCACCCGCACCTGCACCCCCCTCACCCCTGCCCCCACCGCCCCCCTCCCTGTCTGCCCCTCGGCTCAGTCCGGAATTCGCTACGTCAGCTCCTCCTCGCAGGAGCCCCGCTCACACCAGCACAGTCAGCCAACCAGGTACCAGTATTTGGGCACGGATGTTTATTACACCCCTAATGAAGGCAATTACACGGGGATAGTGGTCAGAAATGAATTGAGGAGCTTTGAAAGTTTGCCAATGTCATTAGTGTTAATTCATATTTGACTATTCTTTATTTATATATTCTATTATTATTCAATGTTTTTTAGAGGCCCATATTTGGAGCCGAGGGGGAGTGGCTCTGGACCAGAGAGTGGGGATCCACAGAGGCAGGAGTGGTTCACCAAATACTTCTCCTTCTAACCACACACATGAATACAGCAGAAGCAAAAACATTGCGGCATTGCGCCACATACACATACTCCATTGCCTCATTTACACAAACACACAATCACACACATACACACACATACATCACCAGCAATGCCATCTCGCCAACATCGCCTCAAAGTTCAACCAAAAAGTGCTTCTCACACGCTTGGCCTGTACTCAGATACGCTCGGGTCTTGTTTAAATAACTCTTACACGCATCCTTCCATCCTTCCTCTCCTTGAAGTGATAACTGATCTAAATGAGTCAGCACCAGTTTACCAGTGCACCCTCTCTTCCAGTGTATTTACAAGCCATTACCAAGCAATGTCAGGTTGGAAGGAACGTTTTGCATATGTAAAAAAAATATTTTTTAACAAGACCCATAACTTTTTTTCCGAACCTACACACACTGACAGTACCAAAAGTGAATTTGTTTAATGCAAAAGTATATGTAAAAAAATTAAAGTATTTTGTTTTATATTTAACCTTCTCTTTTCTTCTGCAAAAAAGATACAAGCACGTAGATGCAGTCGACTTTCATTAGCTCTATTAATCTTGTATCTTAGCATTAGTAAGCCTTCCAGTAATTGTCTTAAGTTTAATATTTTTACTCTCTTTTACTCTTTTACTTTCAACAACAGCCTAAAGTCCACAGAAAATGTAAATGATCTTGTTCCCATGGCGTCATCCACACCTAACTGAAGAACTGGGATGTTTGAATAACATACTGTATGACAGACAAATTTGCTCTCAGATTTTCTGGTACTTTATTGAATGCAAAGCTCTACATAAACACACATTGTATCAGACTATTTTTAGAGCAATAAGAAGAACCGAAAATACTAGCACTGCAACTCTTTTATAAGAAATACACAAAGTACCACAAAGTACACTACTACACACATAATATAAACATCCAGGAAGACACAAGACAAATTCCTTTTAAATTCATGATGCCTGGTCACAGATGTCAAACACACACACAGACACAAACACACACACAGACACACACAACAAAAGTATGTGGGAGTTTTATTGGAACAGAGGGCAGTTTAGCAGGACCTGCATGGCCGAGCGGTACTGGAGGACAGAGTTGAGGAAGCCGGTGAGGTCCTCCCGGGCCTGCTTGGCCCCTCGGCCTTGCCCACGGTACCTCATCCCCAGCAGCTTGGAGCACAGGTAGTGCAGCCACAGCACGTTGGAGTGGGGCTGGTAGGCGCTCCACTCGTTGCTGCAGGAACGGCAAGACGGCGCACATGTTACGGTTGTGATATGGACTGTGTGCTAACCTGGTTAGGGATGTGGTGTGTCGTCGTGGATACGCTTACGCTGGAAGCAGGACACACACACCTGTTCTCCTGTCTCATGATCCTGTAGATATCAAACTGGTAGTCTCCCTGGCCCATGAACAGCTCCTCGTCCTCAGAGATATCACATGACACCGTCAGGCCGTCTGCACACGCACAACAAAAGTGTATCGCATGACCGGTTATCGTGAGCATCGGTGCACACACGGTTCCGTGAGTCATGAGGTGACCCAGACTACATACGAGATTAAAAGCAGCATAGACGGCAAAAGAGTGACAGAACAACATGAGGATGGCTGAGAGGGATGTGCAGATAAGGGACTAAAGACAGAGAGAGAGATAAGGGAGCAGACTGACCGATCTCCAGTCTGGAGAGGGAGTAGTCGATGAGGCGGACGTACACCCCCCTGGTGTTCAGGCAGTGGGCCGTTCCGTCCAGCAGGAACACCACCTGCTTCTCCGTGGTGGGCTTCACCAGCACGTTCCCCCAGTGGAGGTCCCTGGGCAGAGGAGCACCGAGGAACGTCAGAAACCACAGACCATATTCGCCGTGTCTGTTAGTGTGTGTGTGTGCGCACGTACCTGTGCTCGAAGCAGAGCTCCTGTTCAGCCACGGCCAGGGCGGCGGTCACCTGGTGGAGGATGCTCTTGGCCACGACAAGAGACGACAGCTGGAACACAAAGGGACAGGAAGGGGTTAACCCAGGACAGGAAGTGGTTACACAGGACAGAGGACAGGAAGTGGTTAACCCAGGACAGTAAGGGATTAACCCAGGACAGGAAGGGGTTACACAGGACAGAGGACAGGAAGTGGTTAACCCAGGACAGTAAGGGATTAACCCAGGACAGGAAGGGGTTACACAGGACAGAGGACAGGAAGTGGTTAACCCAGGACAGTAAGGGATTAACCCAGGACAGAAAGGGGTTAACCCAGGACAGGAAGGGGTTAACCCAGGACAGAAGAGGACCGGAAATAGTCAACATATGTTTAAAGCAAAGTTGAAGGTGGAGCGAACCAATCTGTCGACACTGATACGTAGCTTACCTGTCCGTCACTGTTTTCCAGATCGCTGCCCCCAAACTCAAACTCCAGGATAAGAAACAGCTGGTCCTCTTCAAAGAAATCTGCAAAGAGGGAGAGGGAGGGAGAGAGGGACATACAGGAGTGTTTAGCTCCCACTTCGCTAGAACAGACCAATCCCCCACAGGGGAGACGAACAGATGAAGACGATCTGACAGTCTTTGCTCTCACCCGGTCTGTCGTTCTCTGAACCCCTCAGGCGGTCGAAGGCATCCCAGGTTTTCAGCATGGTGGGTGGGTAGCGCCCTCGCACGCAGTGGAGACTGGGGAGAACACACACACACACACTTAGGACACAGCCTCTCAACTTTCCGCTAAGCATAATATCTGTATGGATAACCTATACGAGTTGGGGCATGGGACTTACTCATTGAGTCCAATGAAGCCACAAGTCTGATTTTTCTGCTTCTCTTTAAGACTGCTCAGTTCTCTGAAACACACAAACACCCAGCATTAGATATTCAATAAGCAGCATTTCACAGGTGGACTTATAGATTTTCACACACGGCGCCCATACTTGGAGATGATGATCTCATGGAGGATCTCTCCGAAGCTCTTCTGCTTCTCTCCGTTCACCTTCTCACCGCCCTCCAATGGAATGATCTAGAGAGAGGGAGGGATTCCATTTAACACGCATTAGCGAACTGAATGACTCTCACCCGCACAAACAATGTGTCACACGCACACACACCTTGAGCGCCACAGTGTCACCGGTGCTGTTGGTGGTGGTGAAGACCTCTCCGAAGGTGCCCTCTCCGATCTTCTTACACAGCTTCATGCGTCCAGGGGGCAGACACACCTCCCAGGCCAGTGCCCTTGGCTGTCCGCACTCCGCGTACACCTTCTCGGCGTCCGACAGTTCGTCCACACACACACTCTGCACGGGGGTAGAAGAGTCACAGACATTTAACATCCACACACTGGGCTTGACGAGACATGCTGTTTGAGAGGATCGCTGTAGTTGTAAGCTGAGAAGTAAGACATCGAAAGAACAGTATCCATGTTGTGCGTGTGTGTACCAGAGGAGTGCTTATTTGAAGCCGAGACGTGAGGCTTCGGGGGAGGGGCGTGCGGAAGGGTGTACTGAACAGGCTTTGACTGACGTCCGCCAGCCCCGCCCCTTCCCGTGCGAGCGCCTTGATGTTGCTGTGGTGAGGGCTGAAGAATGCTGGGGAGAGACGAATAAGCATTGACGAACCATTTCATACCAGGCTCACACCAGGGCGACTCTACAAGGTGTGCGTGTGTGTTTGTACCCTTGGTCTTCTTGTGGATGGAGAGGGCAGCTTTGAGGCGGCTCCAGGTGTGTGTGTCGGGGGTGAGGTCCAGCAGCAGGGAGGACAGGCGTCCGGTGCGGACTGGAGTGGACAGGACTGCTCCGGGAGGCTGAAGCCAGCTGTCCATCCCAGCCTTGGAGGGAGAGGGAGACCAAAAGGGGGGAGGAGGAGAATTGTGCACAATTTTAAGAGAAATGTTGAAAAATGAAAGAGATGTGTGTGTGTCGTACTCACCCCTTTGGCCGGTGCCATGTTGTGTGCAGACAGCAGCTCAGTGATGCTGCAGTCCCCAGGCCTGCCAGACTGGGGCGCTGCTCTCCGTCTCCTCCTGTCGTGGTAGTTGTTAGCGTGGGCGCCCCCCGACGCCCCGTCTCTCTTGCTCCACCGACTCAAGCTCAGGCCGCTCACGCACGCCTTCCGAGTGGTCCCCGGGCGCTCCCTGGACATGCTGCGGCGCTTCTTCCCCTGGGGAGCCAGGGAGGCGTTCCTGGGCCTGGGGACGCCGTCAGGAACGTGGTCAGGAACGTCCGGGACATTGTTCAGAGCTTTGACCGCTTTACCCTGGTCCTTAGGAGGGACAGCGGCTCTTTTTCTTTTTACCGCCTGGTCAACAGACTCCATTTCTGACCCGGTAGACTGACTGTCGTGGGGAGAGTTAAGGGAGAATTTGGTAACTCTGAGTGGTTGGTCTATGTTCAGTGTGTCCCCCGTGTCTGTTTGTGGTTGAACCACATTCTCCAAGCTGACTGAAAGCTGCCGGGTTAGACACCTTTCCTTCAGTATCGCAGTCAGACGATCCAAACCTACCTCCACGTCAGTCGATCTGGTCGGGTCAAGAGAGTGATCGCTGTCGATCAACCGTGAATGGTCAACCGACTTCAGACTGTTGGATGTGTGGTTATTCAACTCAAGACTACCCGCAGATTGAAAAAGTTCACTCAGATCATTGCTGTCCAACTGTGAACACACCATCGCCTTACTGCCATTTAAAGGCGAACCGTTGACACCCTCAATGCTACTCACTGACTGCAAACGGTCATCGCTTTCAACGCTAAGACCAGAACGATCAGAAGACAAGCCGCAGGTGGGCGAGAACACAAGCTTGATTAAGCTTGTACGATCGGCAGAGAGCTCGCTGCTCACTGACCGCATGTGGTCTACACAGGACGAGTATGTGGTCGCTCCGTCTGGTTGAGTGACGTTGGTCGGTTTGTCCACTCGCTCGAGCAGAACCACACAGCGCTGGGTCACACGCATATTTTTCTGCTCCTCTTCCAAACCCCCCGACGCTGACACAAAATGAACACTGCCCTCAGTTTCCTCCCACGCCCTGTGTGGGTCAGTCTGGTTCCCGGCAACTAGTGAGAACAGTTCTAGGCTCTGCGGCTCGATGGTGCAATTTTGGATTTCTATGCCTTTGGAGTGACCCTTTTCTTCTGTGTTACAACTCCTCCTTGTGTTTGTCATGTTAAGTTGAAGGGGCTCTTCACAGTTTGTTCTTCCTGGTTCCCCGAGGTTTGAGAGATGCTTCACCCCAGGGCTGGGCTCCAAGACTGGGGCAAAGGGAGAAGTACAGTGGGGGTCCTCTGGAGGATCTACTTCCATTTCCTCCTGAGTGATGCTCAGATTCACAATCTCAATGACAGAGACAGAAGCTGGTGGAAGGGAGGAGGGGCAGTGTGACTTGTGTCGTGGCCTGGGCGGGGGATGAAGCGATGGGGTGGAGCAGAACAGGGGTTTCCGGGGGCAGGGTTTGAGGCATGGGTCAGCAGAGTCGTTGAGGGAGGAGATCTCTCTGAGGTGGTCGTTTGTCACGCTATTGTTCCTTGGCCCTGCCACAGGGCTCTCTGCACTGGTCAGCTCCCAGGGCTGCCCTCGTGTGGCCCGGTGGGAAAATGCAGTCATGCCTCCACTGCCACCGCTCTGCACAATGTCATCAGATGAGTTGAGGCTTTGAAGGGGCATAAGAGCCTAAAGAGGTCAAATACATACAGATTGTTAAAAAAATTATGAGTTACGGTGACAAATATGCGGTTCAGTGTTGGATGTGTGTCTTACGATGCGCGTGCTTCTGGGGATCTGAGGTTTGGGTGCTGCTGCTCCTCTGCGGCGGGTGACAAATGGCCAGAGGGGAGCATCAGGAGGGGCACTGAGAGGAGAGGGTGAGAAAGGGGAGGGGACATCAGTGTTAAGACTCCAGTAGCAGGCAAACTACAACACAGAAGTACTGTTGGCAGTATCGACTGACAGTAGCCTCAGGTTTTGATTGACAGGTGCTTACTCTAGGGAGTGTCTCTTCCCCCTGCCAAGAGTGCCACTTTGCCGTTTCTGAGAGACTCTCTCCTTCCTCAAGCCTAAAGAGTCTCCCTCGCTCTCACTGGTGCTCATGGTTTGTTTTGTTTTCCGCCCAGCAACCCGCCTTGACGCACACACACACACACACACACACACGCATATTTGAGTGCAAGACAGTACAAACACATCTAGACATGAAGCCTCTTTGAAATATTGGAGTAATTCCACCAGCATTTATACGTACTTGATGACCATGCTTATGTTACTATCACACACAGGCCAAATCTGCCCGCATACATCATCTAAATCAAGTAAACCCCAAATATACACTGGGAGAAGGTTCATGCTAACCTGGCGGCCTTGTTTTGCTGTTGATGAATGGGCGGTGCAAGGAAGGGGGGTAAACTGTTCTGATCCTCACTGTCCTCATCCGTCAGGTGCATCGTCGCTTTAGATTTGGCTGGACGGACACTTCGACTGTAGGCAACACTAGTTTTCTTCCCTCTGGATAAAAGACGAAGATGACGAGAAAGCAACAATTGAAGTGCAAAACGAAACAGTTATTGGGTAAGACAATATTTTGACAAAGGGAGAGATAGGGTATTCGTGTTTACCTTTTCGCAATGGTTGATTTTGTTCTAATGTCACTACCATAATTTGGAGCCCCATGATGCCAAATCTGCCCGCAAGCGTCATCTAGCGTTAAATCACGTAAACCATAATACCCTGAGTGACGCTTCATGCTAACCTGACACGCTTGTTTTGTTGCTGAATAGGTGGTGCTGGGGAGGGGAAGACACTGTTCTCCTCGTCGCTGCTATTATTCATCAGTCGCATCATGGCTTTAGCTTTGGCTGGACGGACACCTTGCCTGCAGGCAACACGTGTTTTCTTCCCCCTAGACAAAATACAAAGACAAAAATTAAGAGACAAAAAGCTATTAAAGTGAAGAAGGAGGCAGTGATTGAGTAAGTCGAGACCTATTTGGACAAAGGTAGAGACAGGGCATTCCTGTTTACCTTTTCGCTACTACGGTTGATTTAGTACGGGCGGGTTCAGATATGGAAAGGTCGGACGTCGAGGAAGAAGTGCTGTCAAAAGTCATTTTTCGGTTGTTAGGGACGATCCAATCATCGACTTTCCGCGTTTGCTTTCCATAGGTCTTCATGAACAAAGGTCTCCCTACTCGATCCATCTTTAGCTACAATAAAACTAGCGACAGGAACATCAATAGTCGTCTAGTAGGAACCACAGTAGCCTTCTTGCCCCACGAAACGTACAGTAAGTTTTAAAATGAGCTACTGTAGTGCTAGCTCGATCTAGCTAGTGCTAGCTATCCAAGTTATTGCTATCTTATTTTGACTCGGCTCTCAGTCCGATACATTTGCAGGTCGAAATAATATTAACTAAGTGACTGTTATACCAATATGTACTTTATTTTACGTTATTTATTTAAAAGATCGCTATTCAAACCGGGAGGGTGTTTCCCGAGCCCGCTCTCCGTTCAAATCAAAATGTCGCTGATTGGTCAACAAAACACTCCTTTTTTTTCGGCTGTTGGCAAACAGTTGCAGCCATTAGCGCCACTTTCTGTTCTGGAGTGTAAACCAGAACAAAATATTTACAATTTAAATCCTTAAATCCCAGAAAAAGTAAAAACCAAAAATCTAAACCAACAAATTCGGTGGTTTTAAAATTTCAATATTAAGTATTCAATGTCTTTTAAATTTCAAAACATTATGTCACTGATTTGCTTCCATTGATAGTCGCGTCGTTGTGGCTGTGAGATGCAGTTCTACTTCCACACCACCAGGTTGAGTCATTGAGCTGTTTACAGTTTTTCTCAATTCTAAAACACTAAAACCTATTGGCTGAACAAAGTTCTCAGTTGCCTGAACTCATGTAGCTAATTGTGCCCGTCTGTTGTCAATACCTTAAACCATTTCACATGGTAAAACACAATTTGCAGATCTCACTTAGACTGTTCAGCAAAACTCGAAACACATTCTAATTTTTAAAACACATTCTGCACGTCATCCATTCTGGTAAACACAAATGGCAACAATCAAATACAAATAGAGAACATGTAATTGACTAAACACAACCACTCAAAATTGATTTCACTTGTTTCAAATGATGTGACACAACCAATATAAGCCAGTTCAGAGAGCAGGTTCTTGAACATTGTTCTTGAACATCAACACAACATTGTGATGTCGACAAAATGCTCTGGCCTAACCCAGCCCAAAGACAAGAAGAAGCACATTGATCATGTGTTTACTCCTTTGATTTTGGTCCCTTTCAGTATTGTATACTGTAGTACAGTGCATTGTAGGCTGTATACTGTACAATTAACAAATTGTATGGCCCTGAACATTGTGCTTTCCATTTGTTACAGTAACAGTACTGACTGCTCAATAGATTTTGACTGGTTGCAGGTTCATATCAACAAAGAACAAGAGTGAGTTGTGAGTAGTGAAATGCAGGGTACAGTACTCTATAGGGGTACAAGGAGGAGAAAGAACAAAACAATTGCAAAGAGCAAAGCAGAGTAGTAATTTCTGATCAATTTTGAGCAACTATGTTCATCAAAAGACAATGACGGATAAATATGAAATTTGTTTTGAGATTACGTAAAAATGTACTTTCCCTGAGAACTATATGTTTTGAACAATGTGTTTTGCGTGAGGCGAAAGTTTCATTTTGCAAGAGGATTCAGTGGTTTTGTAAATAGTGCTTGAAGATGAGGTTTTGTGTTTACAGTTTTGAGAAAATGGGTGACTGTTTCAAGAAATGTGTTTTAGCAATTGTGAAAAACTGTAATCATGGCTAGATCTTTTGAGCGAAAATGACAGAAGATGCACTGAAATATATTTTTCGCTTGAAAGATTTCAAGATTTAAGTACAGAAAAGCAGACGAGCAGAAAAGTATAGAAAGCAATATTTTATTGAGTTCATCAAGGCCGTAGCTATGGAGTCAACATTGGGGGGGACAAAATCTGCTGGGGAGTCTGAGGGCCCCCCCTCAAAACCTTTTTTAAAAATTAATAAATGTTCATTTCTATTATCATTTCGGACAGCGTTCGTGGTTGCCTGTCGTAGCGTAGCACATTTATATTTAATTTATATTTTTATATCAATATATTGGGGGGGACATTTTGACCAGATTTTAATATGATGTCCCCCCCCCCCCAATATATATTATTATGATTACAGCCCTGGAGTTCATACTGTAAATGTTCAGAAGGTTTAAAAATCAAAAGTGCATGTTCTGTCCCAAGTGGTGTGGGGTGTGACTGTCAGTGAGTTGCACACCAAGCCATTGGTGTGCTCCCAGAGGTGAAGGAGAGGGGCTGGATTACTGCAGCCATGGGTGGAGCAGAATTCCCTCCAGAGTGGGCCGGCCTTTGGGGCGCTTTGCCAAACACCTCCTCAGCAGGTCCTTACATTCTGGAGAGAGAAAGAGAGAGAGAGAGAAAGAGAGATAGCAAAGAATGTGAATGAAATGGAGGAGATTGTGGTCAGGTAGAGACAGACAGAAATAATTTGTTTTCCTCTGTGTGTCTCATTTGTGCGAGTGTGTCTGTTTGTGTGTCCGGTCTGCGTGTATGTGTGTCTTACGCCTGGACATATGGCTCTTGATGTAGGGCTCATCACTGATGACCTCCCTGTGTGAGCTGAAGGGGAATACCCCAGACACAATGTCATACATCAGGACCCCCAGCTGCCAGACGGTGGATGGAACAGCCTTGTAGGAACCATGGAGGTACCATTCTGGAGGGATATACTGAGTGGTACCTGACACATACACACACACACACATAACATACACACAAAACAACCTTAGCTATACCACCTGTACATGTGTGAATGTGTACAATTGCAAATCTGTGGATTTTTTATATCCGCTCAAGGCATTGTGTTCATCATCATGGTAAATGTTTGATGCGCCTTTGCTCTTTAATATGGATTTGGGGCGATGCTGAGAGAAAGTACGAGTATGGAACGTACCAAAGAACTCTGTGTAGGATCCATCTTTCAAAAAGCAGCCACAGCCGAAGTCTATAACTCTAATTTGTGGAAAAGCACAACCGGTCTCAACCAGAATGTTCTCTGGTTTAATGTCTCGGTGGACAACACCCCTCGAGTGAAATACTATCAAGGCTTCAACTAGCTGCCTCAGAATGACCTACAGAAAGAGAGAGAGAGAGAGAGAGAGAGAGAGAGAGAGAGAGAGAGAGAGAGATGGAGAGTTGGGAGAGGGAGGGCATATATATGGTGGTAAATATTTACTTTCACAAAAAGCTCTCTGGATGTGAATGGCTGGGATAGACTTACGTTTGTGTACACACACTAACACACACCCACACTAACACACACACACTCACCTTGGCTTGATCCTCTGCGAGAAATCCTCCTCTCTCCTGGATGTAGTCAAACAAGTCTACAGCGGGTACAGGCCTCTCCAGAACCATGATCAGCTCCTGGTCCAGCTCATACCAGTCCAGGAGCGCAACTGCTGCCTGACTCCCCCCTCCTCCTCCAATGCTGGCCTCACGCCTGACCTGCTCACCTATGACATCCCCACCCTGTCCAACAATCAACAATAATACCACCTCCAGGGGGAACTGGCAGAGCTTCCCATCCAGAGTCTAAAACACAGAGAACACAACAACCAGTTAGAGTTAATAGTGCAATAGAGATTTTATCTGTTGACCATGGTTTTGAATAACATTGAGACCAGAATGAGAACCGTGAAATGGAATCTATGATTTGTAAGTAGGTTAGTAGGGGTAAAAGGGGAATTGGTCCACTCACCACAGGTGCGCGCAACACTTTAGCAATGGGCACATGCTTGACTGCCACCTGTTGAAAGAGATGGTGGTGGGGGTGGAGGGTTCAAAAAATGTGTTGAATTATAAAAATGATGCAATGCTCTGTGTGTGTGAGAGAGTGTGTATCTCACAGGCAAGTTGTCATCTCTACGGAATCCAGCGTAGACTGACCCGTAGCCCCCTTGGCCAAGACAATTCTGTTCCACATACTTCTCCTCAAATGATTCTAATGTGTAAACACACCCACACCCATACACACATTCGTATATACTCTATATTTGAATACATCTATCTCTTTTTATATCTGTCTGACTCTGTCCGTCTGTCTGTCTAACCTCTTCTATGTGTGGGATGCGAGGTCATTGGTGTTCTGGCAGCACTGTTATTAGAGGACATCTTGGAGCTCCTGGAATCTGCCCTGAGTCTCTTTGTCTTGCCCTGGGACAGAGAGAGGGAGGAGGACGACGAGGATGCCGTCAAAGACTCCCCCGACTCCTCTTTCTCTTCCTCCTCTTCCAATTCGCGACTCTTCTTCCCCTTCCTTTCCTCACCTCTGCTGCTCTCTGTATGGCTCTGGCCCTTTCTCTTGCTCCTCCTCTTTTTCCTGGCTTCCCTCTCCTCCTCTAGAAACAGGTGGCTGGGTCCCACACTTGCATCTGGTTCATCAGCCAGACGGCGGCTGGCATGAGTGTCTAGGGGGAGCCACAGCAGACAATCCATCCAACTTACTTACAAATACAATTGGTATTTAATTATATCACAGTTATGATGAATACACAGTTTTGACTTGCCTAAACTGAAATATTTGAGTGACATGCCCACTTGTATCATGTTGTAAGTGCATATCCCACATTTATAATTTAGTTATGCTTAACTGTTGTTGCTATATGTTTTAAAGTAAAGTTTTTACAGCAGTTTATATTGTCATACTCACTCATATGTCTCCCAGAGGTGGGAGAGTGCATTGATTTGCACGCCATCGAGGGAAAATTACTGTCTAGTGAGTTTATGAACCAGCTACTTAAAGTATATTTCTTAAAGTAATGTTGCAATGATATGCAGTGTTTTTGAATGTGGAGCTTTGTGGAATGCTCTTCCTCACAGACTCCGTTATGATGTCATAAGCGTTAGAGGATTACCATTGTGACTCATGGAACATGACAAACCCAATAAATGGAAACGACAAATGACATAATATTGTATTTAATTAATTAATAATATAGGCTAATAGCCATGCCGACAATCCAGGCCTATGTTGTTGTAGCCTATAAGTACGTAGCACCCAAATTCTTCTCACTAGCAAACGAGTCAGTCCATGAAGTTGTGCAAGTTTCTCTTTCATAAAGTGCGTCTAGAATATCCTACGGTTGCCTATTTTTTATTCATGCTGTTTTGGACCCTGTAACTTTTCCTTATTACTTTGTGATACTTTTATTATGTTTTGTTTGTCTGTCAACATGGACATTTCATCAAATCCAAACTACCCCTCAAGTGTTTGTAGTCTAAATCAGAGCCCAACACTTCTGTCAGTTGTAAAACAGTTCAGCAGGTGTGCTTTGTCACATTAATGCTTTTTGGGATGACACACTAGTCGATGAAAAGGAATAAAACGTTTCCCTCCATTAGGTTTACCCAAGTATGCCTATTCCCGAAAATGGCTTCATTCATGATACATACTTTTACAATAGTTTAACTGTACTGTAATCAATAGAAAAGTAGATTATATACAACAGGCTAAACTATGTGATAGGACCATTCGTTTCCGGACCTGCGCAGCCCCTTCCCCCTGGAAAGCAGCGGCATCTGGAAGGGAGGAGAAGAGAGCAGCGAGAAGGAAAAAGAAGCGCAGCGAAGACGCGAGTATAGCTTACATGGGGAGGTGAGTGATGCCAATCATTTCGCTCGAATACGGGCGCTACTGTCTATTGTCTTGCAGACGCAAAATAATTACTATAGCCCAAAAGAATGGCTTAGCAAGGTTTCCAACTTCTCATTCGGGCGAGGTAGCCTCGTAGTCTACTGTATATTGGGGGCTTGCTCTGTTGCAAAGTCGGACGAAGGTGGGGAAGAAGAGATGAGTCTGCGGCGACAGATGGGCTTTTTCCAGTACCACTGTCGGGACAAAGCAGTGACTTTGCTGTCTCTAATTGTTTCGATTTCATGATGCGTGTTTCTTGTCAATATAGATTTAGTAGCTCAACAAAAAAGACAGCCAAACAAACATGAGTCGGCCTCTTGCAACATTGTTGCCAAACATTGACCGCTGCTGCGGGTGGTAGGCTGGGGTTTGACTTTAGTGATCGGTTATCAATATTTTTGTCACTGACAAATGATATAGGCCATCACATTGAAAATAACGTCAGCTTGTTTCTCATAGAAAGTTTGTTAAATATTATTATGCTTTAAAGACAAATGGTTGTCGGTTGTCTTGTATGCTAAGAAAAGCAGGCGAGGCTATGGGCTCCGTCCTGATTCAGCATGATGCTCCGATTATATGTCAATGTTTAGCCTAACGGAACCACGTCCGCAGTGTCTAGTCAACGGTCACATAGGTGAGATAATTTTGTTAGCTCTTTGGGGCGAGTCAACGTGTCGCAGGGGGAGGTGTTGGTCCCTTGCGGACATAGCTCTCCCTGTCCAGTTGTCCACCCTGCCCGCACACCCTTCTGCACTGTGGACTATCTGTCAAAAAGTACAAGTCTGCTGCGTCACATGGGTGCAACTAGGCTTCTTGCAGTCAGCATTGTTTGAGCTCTTCTTGTCCTAAGAGCTTCGTTATTAATGAGTTCCATTGTGAGACGGTGGCACCCAGGGACTGTTATCATGCATTGAGTAGCCTGACTTCTGTGCCGTGTGCTAGGCTGTCCATTGCAAGCCTGGGGCCGTGGGGGGTGGGGACTGGGGATGAACTGTATCTTCTCGGTTCTGGCTGTGCTGTAATCGTTTCCAGGCTTATGGGGTAGTTTAACTAGGCCGACATGGGATAATGGGTTTGTTTGTTTTACACAAACATGGAGCCACTTAATTGACTGTTTATCTTTCCTGAGTTTGGCTTCTTGAAAATCAAGAAAATTATTCTCCTGAACAACTTTCCTGTTTTGGGGTTCAGATTGTAATCTGGGAGTTTATTACAAATATTTCAAAGGGAAGGGAATAAAGATGTAATTATTTTTTTAATTAAATGAGAGGTATAGTTTAAGCCAGTTGTGTTAGACCTGAGAGGTTTGGTTGAAATCCTGGTTTGATGATTGCATACAATTATTACATTTTTCAGTTTAACAATTTATTCATTTAGCAGACATATAAAAAATGTCTCCAAAGTGGCATATACATGTGAGAGTATTAAATTATGAATGTATTATTATTTATTATTAATACATGTAGTAACAGACCGTAGACCATCATACTCATCAACACATTTGAAAAGGTTGTAGTCATTTTTGTGGAAGGTTCTTGTGTTATGAAGTTGGTTTATATTCGTCCCCATCTCTCTTTCTCTGCTTTCTCTCTCTCGCTGCTGTCCGACACCAAGACTTGCTGACTGTGGAAAAAGTGATTAGGATGTTCATGGGCCAAGTTTTGGACCGAATGCCGCATACCCTGTGGGTGTGCGTGTGTGTGTGTGTGTGTGTGTGCCTTTATTGGTCTACTCAGTGTTTCAAAGCTCAAATTCATTGCTCAGTTTTTGGCTGGTGTGGAAGTTCTGCTGCCTCTCCTAGTATTTTAGATATAGACACACACACACACACACACACACACACACACACACACACACACACACACACAGGCAGTGTGTCAGGACAAATATAGCAGTGTGGTAATGTAAGCTGTCACCTTGTGACTCCCTAGTATCGTCAGGCCCCCAAAATATCCTTCATAACCCAGATACCCTCAAAATACCCCCCAGACCGGAAGTGTAGGTTTCCTCTGGTCTTCAATGTGTATGGTATCACATGTATGTGTGTGTGTGTGTCTGCATGCATCGTGCTTTGCAATACCTGTATGGTCATGTGTGTTGGTCAGGTTCAATTATGACAGCTGATGAGTAAGAAAAAAGCCTGAGAGATCAAGCTTGAGTGTGTGTGTGTGTGTGTGAGCCATCAGATAAGGTGGAGAGAGAGCTGTTATCACTACCCTGCTTCCCCTGTGAAACAATACCGCTGTCCCGCCCTTGACAAAACAAATGTGTGACTGTGTGCGAGCGTAGTGTGATTTAGGCTGACTTTGTGAACGTTGGATGACTGACGTGGACAGAAGACTTTCGCTGTTTCACTGTTTCACTGCAGTCCTGTTGATTCATATTGGCCTGGGCTTGTGTGCAAGCCGACCACTCCTAACTGATCGTGTGAGATCAAGTCCACTCTGTCAATCTTTTCTCATTCTGTATTCCATCTCTCTATCTTCCCTTTATTGGAGGCCCCACAATAGGGTTATTGTCCTGTGTGTGCATGTGTGTGTGTGTGTGTGTGGTTGTTGTTGTTGCAGGGAGCAGGCAGCCGTGAGGTGTGTTTGGACAGTGAAGGAGCACAGAGGCCCTGTTCTCCCTGCAGGGTGTGAAAGTGAATGTTTGTCCCCATCTTTCATTCTTTTTTTTTGTTTCTCTCTCACTCGCTTTCTTTTTAGCTCTCTCCAGCACACTCACACTATTCTGTCTCTGTCAGTTGTGTGTGTGTGTGTGTGAGAGAGAGAGAGAGAGAGAGAGAGAGATACATGGTACTGACATTCATGTAGTTGTCAGTTCTGGCTTGTAATTGGCTTCTCTGTATGCAGAATATTCATCACATGCAAATCCACATTGAAAGAATTCAAAAAATTATCTCTGTCTCTCTCTCTCTCTTTCTCTCTCTCTCATGCACTCACGCATGTTGATGTGTTTGTTGATGTATCACCTTTTGTGCAAAGTTCACAGCTTTTTCACATCACTGCACTTATCTTCAACCTTTCCGTTTTGAGTTCAGCTGCATAAGGGCTTTTATTGTCTCTGTTGGGTTCAGTTTGACCTTCATCAGGTGCACACACTCCGTGAAATTGAAAAAGAACAAAGCCCAATGTGTGTTCAGCCTTGAGTCTTCATCAGTAAGGTGGACATGTTGCTCTGCAATGTAGTCCCTAGTATGTCATAAATTACTTACTGCTTCCTGGTAAAACCAAAACTAAACTCTGAATCACACTCTGATTGGACAGGAGAACACATTCCAATCTGGTGATTGGTCAAGACAGAACAGGTCCTGAGAGAGCTGGATTTGGGAATTGCGGGAAGGGGGATGCAAAGCGTGACCACTGCGGTCGAATCGTAGTGACATGTCCAGTGCCCTGCGAAGATGATGTCGCTTCCTGTGGTGAATACCAGATGTGGCTGCTGAGCCGTGGAGACTGAAGTTTGGTACACTGTTTTAATTACGGCATCTCTCTCAGTCTTTGTCCTGACCTTCAGTGATCTGGTTCTAAACAACAAGTCTTCATGTCCTCTTTTATATTCTCTGTTTGAACAGAATAGGATAGAACACAGTTAAATTCAGTAGAATACAATATAACATGAATAGGTCTGCAGTCTAAGTCCAACCATTGATGCCAGTTGCCATTGGCTTCACATTGACAGTTGAGGTGATTGACAGCCCTGGCCATGTTTGCTCCAAACAGTGACAGACCGGTGCGCTCCTTGGACGTCACTGTGTCGATTTGCATTGCGGCCCATCTGTGAAGGCCAAGTCGTACGGGCCTGGTCCAAAACCAATGTTCTGTCAGACAAGAATACCCTGCATTGCTGTTATGAAACGGCAAGGTTCTGCTGAGAGAGTTAGTTAGTGAGAGTGTAGAAGAGAGAGCTAGAGTTGGAGATGAGTATGTTGGTCCCGTTAGTTAGATTGGCAGAGACATGACATTCCTGTTCTGAAGAATCACTCTTGCTCGCTCTCTCTCTCTCTCTCTCTCTCTCTCTCTCTCTCTCTCTCTCTCTCTCTCTCTCTCTCTCTCTCTCTCTCTCTCTCTCTCTCTCTCTCTCTCTCTCTCTCTCTCTCTCTCTCTCTCTCTCTCTCTCTCTCTCTCTCTCTCTCCTTGTTCAATCTCTAGCTTTCTCTCACTTGCTGTGTTCCCCTCTCTTTTCATTGTCTCCCTTCTCTCCGACCTCTTTTTTGATTTACCTTGTCTCACATTTCTCTTTTTCATCTTTGTCTTCCTTTCTTTTTTCCTTTCCTATGTTTCTCTCTCGCTCTCTCTCTCTCTCTCATTCTCTCTCTCTCTTGCTCTCTTTGTTGAGTTTTGAGTTTTTCTATAGATTACATTATATTCGTTCTCCTGATAGCCAGCTCAAGCCAATTAAAGGAGTGGAAAAATGACGCAGGACCCTGTGACATCATCAAGGGACATGTTGCTACCGGCTGTTTAATGCACCCTGACACAGAGGGAGTGTACACACACACGCACACACACACACACACACACACACACACACACACACACACAGACACACATACACTTAACGGTAGGAAGGGCTGTATAGTCTGAGTCTAGACCCTGTCATCTCGGATGTCCTGTTAGATAGTAGCAGTGGCTAAATATAGGATATCCTGCTCCTCACTGCACCTTTGTGTGTGTGTGTGTGGGGGGGGTGTGTAGATGTGTGTGTTCCAATGGGGTTCTGCTCTCTTTTTGTATTGTTGTTGTTGGTGACGCGTCCAGGAAATAGCTGTGGACTCATTACAGAGACGCCACTGGCTAAACTCCCACTGTTTGTCTCTCTCCCCTCTGTGTGTGTGTGTGTGTGTGTGTGTGTTTGTGAGCATATGTGCGTGGGAGAGATAGACATTGTGCTCCCTGGATTATTCAAACTCTCAGGGTGAAGGACAAAATATGCACTGCAAGAATCTTCATAAATTAGCAGTGTGTTGGTAGTGAAGAATTTCGTCAGAGTAGCTATCTTCCTCTACCTAACATGAATAAGGAGGGGGGAACAGACAGGAAGAGGGAGAGAGGTGGATTGAGCTGGAGAGGAGAGGGGGAAGGGTAGCCCTGAACTTTTTCCCAAGTCTCCAAATCCATGAAATCTTTTCTTGGCTCTAATACACTTTGAGTTATATAGTTATTTCCATTTCATAGGGCCTCAGTCAGTGTGCTTACAAGTAAGACGTGTGTGTGTGGTCACACACACACACGGAATTTTGTTCATAACATCTGCAGTTAAAGCCAGCTCCACACAGCTTATAACTTTGCATGTGTATGTTTTTTAGTGTTGTCTCGTGCGTATGTGTTTGTGTGTGTTGTTACGTGTGTGTGTGTTTATGTGTGTTGCCGAGTGTGTGTGTGTGTGTTTGAGAGGTGTCTGGTTTCTGAGGCTGTATATGAAATATGTGAGGCTCCATTTCACTCCTGCTCTGCATCTCACTCTTCTCCTCCTCTCTGCGCTTATCTCCCACTCTCCTCCTCTAACTGTGTGTGTGTCAGTGTGTGTGTGTTTTAATAGTCACACTTCACAAGCCTCTGGGTCTCCTCTTTCTTCTTGGTCTTTCCAGTTGACACGGCATCTGTTTCTCTGTTGGATGGGTGTCCATCTGTCCTGACCAATAGAAGCATCAGGGCCTATTGATACCCAGGTACGATGATAATACACACACACACACACGCACGTACATACACACACCAGTAAGCCACCCATTATACCAAAGATGAACACTATTGTCTTTCTCACTTTTGTTTGTAATTTTAAAAATGTTGTGCTTTGTCTTCAGAAAGCCTGGCCGTTCTGCATGCGTGGCTAGAACGCTAGATTATTTAACTGGCATGGCTGTATGGGTACGGCAACTGCTAACCATTAACACGTGTGCATGTGTGCGCGCTGATGTTCTCTTTTGGTGACCAATTAGAGCTTTCCAACCCCCCACCACCACTCCACACACACACCATCCCCAAGACGAGACATTCCTCAGATTGTTTGGCACACCCTGAACATTTCCTCTCTCCTCCATTGTTGTCTTCTCACTCTTCTTTCTTTTGTGGTCACTCTCTCTGTCTCTCTCTCTGTCTCTCTCTCTCTTTCTCTCTCCCAGCGTAAACCGCCAGTCAGAGGAAAATGATAGCTTTGACACTCTCTCTCTCTCTCTCTCTCCGTTTTTTGCACTCACACAAAAACACACCCTGCAAGCTCATTGGGCCCTTTAAACCACGAATAAACGCGTTGAATTATAGTGGGGATCTTGTTTCATCTGCCCTTCACACGCTGACTGCATACCACGGCAAGGGCACCCCACGTCCACGTAACTGTGGGAATCCCACATAGCTCACATGCTCTACCCTGCAAGTGTGTGTGTGTGTGTGTTCATGCTTATGTGTGCGAGTGTATAATAAGTCTGAATGTTTTGACGCCTTGGTCTAAGTGTTTTTCTTTCCCTTTTAGTCAGTGTTATTTCCTCCAATTGACAGTACTGGGAAACACAACAACACACACATACACACACACATACATAGTGGGCATCTACTCAGTTGTACTTCAATTGTTAATGCGGAGCCATTGTGGATCCCTTTTGTCACATCTGTACCCCTTTTCTGTTGTGAACTGTGGGGTTGGACTGGCCTGTAGAGTCTAGAATGAAGTTTTATCTTCCTGTTCTCATCTCTGCGGTTAGCTAAAGGCTCTGACACTGCCAGACCAGCTGGCTTATCAAAGGACCAGCACTAAAAGACCTTTCTGCTTAGACTGGCCAATGAAAATAAATTTAGAAAGATCTAAGAATATCTCATGGTATTGTCTTCTAATGCTTATTTACTCTCTGTAATCCTGAAGTTAGAAAAACACACTCTCTTTCTCTCCTCTCTCCTCCATTAGCATTTTGTCTTGACAGAAACACCATCTATTTTTTTTTCTGGGATCTGGTGATTTTGTGTTTTACCTGTTTTTTGTTGTTTTTCCTACTTGTGAAAGATAGGTTTCAAACAGAGAGGAGTGCAAATTCGGGCTGTAGGGAAAGAGACTGGTGTTTTTGAGGTTTCACATACTATTTTGTGTCCAAGTCAAGGGAGATTTAGAGGAGAGGAGAAGAGGAAAGAGAAAAAATACCAAATATAAAGGAGAGGGAAAAGGGAGGGGAGGAGTTTCATGTCATCCACTTGGCGGATGGATTAAAGAAGAGAAAAAAGTGTGTGTGTGTGGAAAGGAGGTTCTGTCTAGTGTGTGTGTGTGTGTGACTGTGTGGGAGGGGGGTTCTGTCTAGTGTGTGTGTGTGTGTAGGAGGGGGGTTCTCTAGTGTGTGTGTGGGAGGGGGGCTCTGTCTAGTGTGTGTGTCTGGGAGGGGGGTTCTGTCTAGTGTGTGTGTGTGTGGGTGTGTGTGTGTGTGTGTCAGAGGAAAGAGGCTAGATGGATGGGGTGGATTTGCAGCTGTTCCCGTCATTCTAGCCTGAGCTAGTCCCCTGCTATACTTTGGCCTGTGACACACACAACACACAAACTGAAGTAGGCCATCATGTCAAAAGTCAAAGATCACTGCCTAGTAGTACAACATTTGGCTTCCTATTACTTGTGTGTGTATCATTTGGTGTCGGCAAGTGTATGTGAGATGTGTGAGAGTAGATGTGTATCTGTGCAAAACATGTTTTTGTTCCCCGTGTGTGGAGACACTGTGGGTGTGTGTGTGGTTTTCCCTCCCAGTGTGGGCCTTCTAATCTCTGGTTAACCCCTCTGGCCACAGCTAAGAGTTGTGAGGGGCTTCAGTGGCTGGTGGGACCCAGCCCAGTTCAGCCCAGCCCATCCTTGCTAACCATTCTCTGCTCCAGCACAGTCTCCCAGTCCCAGCCTAGTTCCCCAGTATAACCCCGTTTTCAAATCTTTTTGCCAGAGAGTGAGATGGAGAGGCCCTGTGAATTTGAGATTCTCTAAAATGTAATATACCTTCCACTGAGAAATTCCCTATCTGACATATAACATGTTTGGCATCAAATTGGGTTACATCAAAGATCATCTCAAGAAGAACAGAATAGAATGAATTTGAAGAAAATAAAGACATGCAGTTGTAACCAGTCTATGGCTCTAGATGGTTTGTTTGTATGTACTTTGAAGTCAAGATGGTATTTTGCACTACTTTCACATAAAGTTCTCCAGAGATCCTTCTGATTTGATACTGTAGCAAAGTTTTTTGTCAAGGATGGGTGGAGATATAAATGTGGGAAGATGGCTAAATTGCTTGTAGTTGGGTGGTAGTTGAGTGTTTATCTTTTACGCTACACAGAAAATAACACACACAAACACGCACTCCTGTGCTGGTATGTGGACCTGTCGCAGCAAGAGCCCGAGAGTTGAGTTCCCTTGTCACTTCCCAGAATGCTGCATGTTTTTATGATGTTGTTTTATGATGCGCTTTCATGCATCGTTTTCCTAGCCTCTGTCCTTGGCTGAGTTCTCCACATGAGCTGTATGTGTGTGTGTGTATTCCCCTCCCACTGTCCAATTTGCATCTTCATTAAAAACCAGTGAGAACCAGGGAGCGATAACTGGACATCTGTCTCTCTGCCTCCCCCCCAAACACAGAGAAAAAAGGGGAAAGAGGGGGAAAAGATTTAACTGGGCTCTTGACTGGGCAGGGGCCAACTCTTCCATAAAGGAATGGTGTTATTCTAAAACTTAACTATAAAATGCTCATAGGGTCTTGTATTTTTTATCCCACCCTCTGCTTTGGCCCCTGGGCTCATCTTAACTGCTGACCCAGGGTCAGCTTATTTTCCTCCATGTTCACTTTAGCCACCAGGAAACCAAACACTGACCTGATCTCAAGATCCAAAACGCTTTTCTGAAATACACAAGTTGCCAGATTATGGACCCCCTGTTTCTTGCTATTTAATGTTACAGCTTAATATTCCTGCTCTAATCTGGTAGCTAAAAATGCAAACATTACCACATACGTTTTGTCTTTGTGTGTGTGCTAGTGTATTCACATTTAGAGAGAATGATGGAGGTGAGGTAGTTCAGGAGTTTATTAGGAGTTTATAAATTTCCTACGAGATGTTTTTACGATCTTAACTGATGTGTTCTGGCGGTTATATGCTAAAGTGGTAGTGGGAGCATACACACTTTTTAATCTTTGATAAGAAGGTGTGAATTATTAATTTTATATAGTCTCCTGCAGTCTGTTTCTCTCTCCCTTCCTCTCTATTTCATCCCACCACCTCTCTCTCTCTCTCTCTCTCTCTCTTGCACACACAAGTTTGCTCACCCAGTGTGTGTTGTTTCCTACAGGAAGAAGCAATTTCCTGTGTGAAGCCATCTCATTGGCTCAGAGAGCGGCCTGCCTTCTGATTGGTCAGTTAGGGGAGACACCCAAAATGGATGTGCACCACCATGGGTTTACCCACAAACCCTAGCTGGTAATAAAGATTTCCTGAGTTATATCTGTTTAGTCATCTTCATCTGTTTCATTACACACAAGCAAACACTTAACACACACACACACTTTCTCACAAGCACAAACTGCAGCTGTGTTCCACATGGGTGGCTACTTTATCTAGCGTTCCCTGAAAGCACTTGGAATTCTTCAGATTCTTTTAATCCTAATTTGTGTGACGTGTGTATGTGTGTGTGTTTGTGGTTTATTTTCAGATGTGGAGCACCAATTGCTGATCCCTACACTGCAACTTACACCAGTCGACGACTGCTCTCATATCAGGTTAAATGCCTACACAGGCACACACACACACACACACACACACACACACACACACACACACATACATATTATGTACTAGCTCTCTTTTTTGCCAATCCTAGTGGACTCCTTTGCCGGGATGATGTCAGTAGATGTGGCCAATAGGAATAGCCCTCCAGTTGCCCCGCCCAACTCCCTCAGCCTTCGCTCCTCCCACAACCAGCTGCTGAGTGGTGATGTTATCAAGCAGGGCTCGGACACGCCCCCCAAGTGTCGTAAGAAGTACGCCCTGACCAGTATCCAAAGCGCCATGGGGCTTGTCGAAGGAATGCCCCCATCCTCGTTGTCATCGTCGCCGCCAGTGTCATCCACTCCGAACAACCCCAAGCTGGCAAAGAACGGCGTCAACCAGCAGCGCAAGGCGGCCGAGCGTCAGGACCACAACAGGAACACCACCGACTCGGACTCAGACTCCAACTCGTCCACAGACGACCGCAACACCAACGCAGATCACCGCAGGCAGACCCTGACCAACAACGACTGGGATGACGTCGTCCCCACACCCGGCCCCGGCCTCGACCTCGACGCAAAAACGTTGGAGGTCCTCAACCTGAAAAGCAACGCCGACGTCAGTTTGGACCGTGACACGAACGTGGCGGAGACGGATGACAGCGATGACATCAGCATCCTGTCTGAGAAGGAAGCCCTGGGGAAGATGACGGTGGAGGATGAGGAAGAGGGGCAGGATGAGAAGAGCCCCCTGCTGATGAAGGACAACAGTCTCCTCGAGAACAAGAGAGAAGCTCCAGGTCAGGGGCTCATCTCGGACCTCCTCCCCAGCATCAAGCTCCTCCAATCAGGCAGGGACTCTCCCCTGCTGCCTCCACCTCCATCCCCCCCCAGACAGCCCAGCCCGGAGGACACACCCCTCCTCTCGGTGGCCTCCACTTCCTCCTCGTCCTCCTCCTCTCCGGAAACAAAGAAGGACAGGCGGACGGGAGCCAAGACGGACTGTGCTCTCAACCGCATCCAGAACCTCAACCCCAGCGATGAGGAGTCTAGCTGGACCACACTGTCTCAGGAGAGCAACTCACCTGAGGATACAGGTACACGCGCACACACACACACACACACACTTACTGGACATCGTTACAGAACAGAACGCCCATCTAATGCATGCAGTAAAGCTAAGCTGTTATTAAATATGGAAGAGACAGCTCTTAAGTGTGTGTATCTGTGTGCTTGTGTGTGTGTGCGTGTGTGTGTGTGTTTGTGGTTCAGCTGACTAGCTCTAGTTTTTTTACTCTTCTCTCTGCAACTCGGTGGTTTCCCATCCCTCCATCCTGATGAGAGGTTCTTTCTGACCGTGAACGTGTGAAAGGGTGTGTGTGTGTGTGTGTGTGTGTACGAGCTGTACTCGGTCATGGCTAGAAAAGAATAACAAACTGTAAATCTGCCTCTCCGTCTCCCACAATCCCTCTGAAACAGGAAGTAGCCCCAGGTGGGGATGGGAAGCTTTCCTGTTTTGAGTGTGTGTGTGTGTCTAATCTCTGTATCCAAACACTGACCTGGACCAGCAGTTTGTTTCTGGTGATACTGATTACAGTATGTGAAATGCCATAGGTTCAGCCCAGGGTTGTCTCTATCACCCTCTTTTCGTCCCCTCCTTTTTTCTCGCTGTCCTGTCACACTGTCTATCTCTCTTTTTTCCCATCATGCCCCTCGCTCCATTTGCAGTCTAGTAGGACTGTCACATAGCCACTCCATTGACCTGTACTTCACTTTCTTCATCTCCACTTTCTTCTTCTGCGTCCCTCCTTCTTCTTCTCTCATACTGCAGTGCACCCGCCCCAGCAGAGGGGGTCGTAAACAAGCTGTAAATATTCACAGGAGGACGCAGACGCAGGGTGGACCAACACACACACACACAGACACACACAGTGTTGTGTACACCACAGATTTGTAGACCTGCTGCAGGAGTTTCTTTCTGTCCTCGAGACCATATGCCCTGATCTCCGTGTGTGTGTGATGGTGCTTGGAGATGTGTGTGTGATGGTGCTTGGAGATGTGTGTGTATTGATGAAAACGCAGGTGATAAAAAGCAGAGAATGGTGGAAAGGGGGATTGTTCTCCCAGGGTTGATTTATTTGTGTGTGTGTCTGTGTGTGTGTCTGTCTACTCTGAGTCTGCCTCAGAGAGACAAATAACATTTGAGATTCTATTTCGCTCTCGTTGGGCTGAGAGTGTTGTTATCACAGGTGTGTGTCAGATTCCTCTTGGGATCATGTGGGTTAGAGGCCCACTGTGACCCTGCTTTCACACATAGGGTCAAACACACACACACATTCAAAATACAACTATACCACCCCCCACTCCTCCCCACTCCCAGCTGACTTGAGTCAGTAGCTGGTGAGGCTGCAGGAAAGATGATCGGGGGTTGCTATGGCAACCGGGGGGAGGGAGGGAAAGACGGCGGAGCGTTCCTCCAGTTCCTCTTCTCCTCTGAGCAGGGCAGGAAATGTGGTGAGGAGGGCTTCGTTGTTCATGTGAGAGGAGGCAGCGACAACAACAACAACAACAACAACAAGACATGTGTTGGGTATAGACAACCTCTCGCACTCTCTCCCTCTTTTCTTTTTATCCCCTCTCTCTCTCTCTCTCTCGCTCTCGCTCTCGCTCTCTCTCTCGTTCTCTCTCTCGCTCTCTCTCTCCGTCTCTGTCTCTTTATCTCTCTGTCTGTCTCTATCTCTCTCTCTCTGTCTCTCTGTTCCCCTACCTCTTTCTCTCATTCTCCCTTACCTCCCATCCCGGCTTCTCTCTCTCTCTCTCCCTCTATCCCTCTCTCTCTCTCTCTCTCTCTCTCTCTCTCTCTCTCTCTCTCTCTCTCTCTCTCTCTCTCTCTCTCTCTCTCTCTCTCTCTCTCTCTCTGTCCTTCGTGTCTCTCCTGCGTGCTGGCAGAGGCAGCAGGAGCGGGGGTTAGTGATGATGCTGGGGAAAGACTACATGCTGGCCATTGTGATTGTCAATTACGAGGGTAGGTACCAACCACGGGTTAGCCCGGTCAGACTGGAGAGTGTGTGTGTGTGTCTGTGCATGTGCGTGCTCTTGTTGAATGTAGGTGAGATGGAGGGGAAGGGAAAACCAGAGGGGGAGATATAGTTATTAAAGTTGATGTTTTCGTGTGTGTTCTGTGTGTGTGTGTGTGTTTTTCTTGGATTGTCTCCACAGATTTCTGCTCTGTTGTCAGACAGTCTGAGTGCAAGCGTGTATTGAATGTGTCAGCATAGATGTGTGTGTGTGTGTGTGTACTGTAGCCTCTGTCAGTGCTGTGATTTACAGCTCAGAGTGCCTGGGTGTTTTCTGGCTCGAGCCATACCCCCCTTCCCCCACTCTGCTCTGCTCTGGGGCTGCATGCTAACTGAAGCTAGCTGAGGCTAACAGCTACTCAGCTCTGCAATGGAACAGAGCCAGAGGCTGCATACACGGATGCTAACCTTTAGCATATCAAGTGCTGTCCTGGTAAGATGGATCCTGAATGGGCTTGCCTAATACTGACGTTGCTGAGCTAAAGCTAACATGGAAGCTTATGTTGGCTCTATTAACTTCCAGCTATGATTTACTGCGTAGAGACGAGACCAAGACAAACAAAACACAAAATCAGACAGTTGCGTGTGTGTGTGTCTCCATATCTCTGGGTCGGTTCAGTGTTGCTACTTTGAGAGAAAAATATATTTTCAGCAGCCTTTCCATCCTCCCTGCCCCTTTTCCTGCAATTTGTCTTCATCAATCCCCCCCTTTCACCCATTTTCTTTCACCCTCTTGAAAATATCCATCTTTACACAAAAGCCCCAGAGACACACTCAAGTCCCTGTTGTAGTCTCGAACACGGTGACCTAGTTTCCCCGTGGGGAAGAACTCACTCTCCCGGCATCCTTTGCACCTCTGCAAACAATGGAATCCCATGGGATGTTGGGTCAATCTGTGGGTTTGTGTCTCGTGAGCTCACTGTCTTTGAGGTGTCTCTTCCTAAATAAACTATCTTCAGGTGTGTGTGTGCGTGTGTGTGTGTATCTGGAGTTGTTACCTCCCTCTCCCCTCATATCTAAATTCCATCTCAATATGAGCCAAACCAGTTTAGTCGTCATGATGACAAATGGACCGTCGTCGTAGTGACAGACCTGCAGGCTGTTTTTTTATCGGCCTGGTCAGCAGTTAGGGCTAGCTGTTTGGGACACACTCGCACACACACCACCTCTTCATACACTCACCAGGCTTATATCACCTTTACAACCTGCTATGCCCCCTAATTCAGAGTCGCATCAGCTTTACGACTAGGGCCGTTTGTCACCTGTCCACTGATTGTGTGTGTGTTGTGAACATACATCTGTGAGAAGTGCAGTGATTTGGACCCATACCCTAGCCTAACCCTACTGCACACAAACACACACATAAAACTGATAAGCCAAGTCATGGGAAGAATGATGTGTGGCCACTGTTTTAAACACCAGCAGCCTGTTCTACCAGGCCTTCGATTTCATGGGACTTGGGCTATATTATTCAGTGTGTGTGTGTGTCTGTGTGTGTCTTTTTCAAAAAATGTCCTATGCACCAAACAGGTGCACAGTTCAGACCTTAGCTGTTGGTCTATGGAAAGACTCCCTGTATGAAACTGTAGCTGCTATAAACAAGTTGTTCAACCCTCAGATGTTACGTCACCATGGAGAATCACAAGAAAAACAGTCTAGTACAGCCCACGTACGCATTGTATGGTAATCAGTTTACCATAACAACCCTTAAACACTTATACCCCTGGTGTGTGTGTGTGCGTGTCAGATATCTGGAGTGAGCAGTCGTTCCAGACGGACCCCGATCTGCCGCCAGGATGGAAGAAGATCACGGACATGGCGGGCATCTACTACTGGCACATCCCCACGGGCACCACCCAGTGGGAGAGGCCGGCAGCACGCCAGCCTGCACCCACAGACCAGAGCCTGGCGCTGGGCACCACGCCGCGCAAACACTCTCTGATCTCCCTCACCCCCTCGCCCACACCTGACCATGAGGTGAGAAGTGCACACACGCTGACGCACACTGACACACACTCTTGGCCATAGCTTTGCCAGGGAGTGCATTGCAGTATGTGTTTCATGTATGCGCGTGCATGCGTGTGTGTGTGCAGTCTTCCCAGGCCGAGGTGTTTTTCGGCGCGTCCTCTCGCTCCGGCAGCACCACCTCCTCCGACAGCTCCGTGGAGCCTCTGCTGGCCTCCGCCCACGACACCATCCCCTCCTGCGGATTCGTCAACAGCTGCTACCTCGTAAGTATTGGCCAATCACTGGCCTTTTACATCGCTGCGTCTGTCTGTTTCACATGTGGTGTGTGGAGAGATATAAACGGAGTGAGCGAGAAAGAGAGAGTGAGAGGAAAAGGAACTGAAGACAGAGAGCCCTCAGGCACTTTTGAAGCGCAGTCAATCAAGCAGAACAAAAGACAGAGAGGGAGAGAAAAAAGAGATGGAGATGTAGATTATACATTGATCTAGCCAGAGAGAAGGAGAGACTGACACTGATGGACAGATCCGGTCGATAGCGAGGAGAGATGGGAGGTGATGAGACATTTATTGAAAAGACGTATTTCACCTTCCTCTCTTATCACTCTCTCATTCTCTCCAGCCTCGCTCCTCCTCTCCTCAGGGGATGACCGACCAGGACAGTCACCCTGAACACCACAAAGACGAAAACAAGGTAGCCTTCTTTCCTCTCTTCCCTTCACTCCATCCCTCTTTTCCTCCTCATGTGACCCAAAGCACCGAATACATATTTACGGTATATGTGTGTACACATGTATGGACTGCTGCACCAGTCTGCACTAACTTCAGAACCTTATTGTGTTCGAAGAGAACACAGAAGCTCAACATAACTCCAACCCACAACAATTAGAAGTTACTTTTGGTTGGGTAGCATCTCAAGTGCAGATGTGGAGTGTTCTAACAGCTCTGAACTGTCTCTGTCTCTGCCCCACTCTCCAACGTGTGTGTGTGTGTGTGTGTTGTTGTGGATTGTAGCAGACGTGGAGTGATTTTGGCGGAAAGATTGATAGTGAGGTTTGGAAGGCAAGTATAAACCCCACCAATCTTTTTAGTCTGGTTGATGCCTGCTCGTCCTGCATAATAATCTGCGTGTGTGTGTGTGCTTGCGTGCATGTGTCCGTGGTGTGTGTTGTGTGTGCGTGTGTCTGTTTTCGCTGGACGGGAATCAAGTTTGTTTATACTTAGCAGAAGCATGCATTGCTGTCACTTTGCCCAGTCTGGATATGACATTGAGTTTCAAGGTAACCGTTGACCTCTGTCTGCCTGTGGTCACAGTTGACCTGATGGACAGCAAGAATCCTGCTGCAAGAATCTCATTTTTTGACTGTTATTTGATTTGTTTTGGTTTGTATATGCGTTCCACTGCATAGCTGTCCTCTCTCTTTCACTTGGTGCTTTCAACGTACTGTTCTCTGTGTGCCTGTATGCACCCCTGTGTTGTTAAGAAATTTTCTAAGTTCCGTGTGTTTCTATGCTCCCGTATTGTTAACGCATTTTCCCTTCATTACAGCATGTGACATGACACTCATCTATGACACAGCCTCCACTAGGCCAGACAGGCCAATGACAATGCTGCATGCTGGTCGTGTCTTTGCACCGTGTCTCTGAGTGGTCTGATGGTGCCGTGTCTGATGATGTCATCTGTGTGCGACCAGGACCTGCAGGCGGCAACGGTGAACTCTGACCCCAGCCTGAAGGAGTTCGAGGGAGCCACGCTGCGCTACGCTTCGCTCAAACTGCGGTGAGAGGCTGGCTGGCATGTCAACTTACACACGCACTCTCTGTCTCTCTCTCTCTACACGCACTCTCTGTCTCTCTCTCTCTACACGCACTCTCTGTCTCTCTCTCTACACGCACTCTCTGTCTCTCTCTCTCTACACACACTCTCTGTCTCTCTCTCTCTACATGCACTCTCTGTCTCTCTCTCTCTCTACATGCACTCTCTGTCTCTCTCTCTCTACATGCACTCTCTGTCTCTCTCTCTCTACATGCACTCTCTGTCTCTCTCTCTCTACATGCACTCTCTGTCTCTCTCTCTCTACACGCACTCTCTGTCTCTCTCTCTCTATACGCACTCTCTGTCTCTCTCTCTCTACACGCACCGGGGAACCAAGCTTTTCCCTCCGCTCTGTCTTTCTCATCATCATCTCCCCTCCTTTATTCTCCTCTTCTCCCCCTCCGTCAGCTGCAAGGCATTCTTTAGGTCTGACATCACAGGAAGTTGAGCCATGTGCTCAGGAAGTCCTCTAATGTCTCCTCTCCATTCTGGATTTTAATTTGTGTCTGTAGTCTCTATAACTGTCTCTGGTAGGGGGCTAGTTCACTCATCTGCTCTCTCTCTCTCTCCCTCTCTCCCTCCCTCTCTCTCTCTCTCTCTCTCTCTCTCTCTCTCTCTCTCTTTCTCCCTCAGAAACCCCCTCCCAGCAGAAGAGGAGGAGTCCAGCAGTGTCAACAGCAACCCTGAGGTCAAGGTAAGATCCTCCTGCTCCTTTCAAACACCTACTCTATATTCAGGAGGGCTATTACCATTCACACGTTCCTCTGATCCACCTGTCAATCATCTCTCTATAGGTATAGAACCGTCTGTATAGATTTGCACCTGTGCAGCTTCTTCATTGGGGTTTGTCTTTCCAAATGTTTTAGCGTGTTTAACAACTGGCCTTCTTGTTGTCCTGCCTTGACAGTTGTGGAAATCTGTGTGACACCACTGCCCCTTTGTGGACAGAGTAAGATTTTCACCTGCACAGTCTATGATACTGTATGTGAAGAGTTAGAGGATATACTATTTGGGAGGATGTTACGGTGATAGCTTCCCAAAACAACAGAATATGTTGAAGAGATCATTTTATTTGGGGTGTTTGTATGGGGTTTGGCTGGCATAAGGTAAACTCTTTAAATATTGTTTAAAACACAATGCAATGTAAGGCATGGTTGGTTGTTGGCATTCTAGAATTCTGTTGTTGCCGAGCCGACAAAACTTCCCTAGCAACAGTGACTGTGCGATAGATAGCAGACACAGATGGATGAACGTGGTCTGGAAAGACACACACACACACACACACACACACACACACACACACACAGAGAACAACTATGTATAGTAACTGGTCTGGCATTTCTCTTCCAGAGGCCTTGGTAGACCAGTATAGATCCAAAATGACAGTCATGTAAAGTGAAAATGCAACTCTTGTTAGCCTGTACTGTCAAGTCAAACTCGCTCTGGCAATTTCTCTCTCTACCCACACTCTCATTAGCTTGAGGTGATTGGTTAGTCCTTTAGTCTGGAACGGTAGTTTTATACCCACCATAAAGACAGACACTGCTGAGGGCTTGACCATCATCGTCACTCACTGTGTGAAAGTTTGATGAGTGTCTCTCCTCACTCTCTCTCCTCGCCAGTGTGGCCCACCAGCAGAAAGGCCCGATGAATAGTTTATAAAGAGAGGAGGTCGCTGGTGAAAGGGTATTTTCCTCTTTTCTCCAACTCTATTTCTGTCTCCAGTTCTGGTCTGCTGGTGAAGTAATGGTCTAGGTGACGCTGCCTACAGCCAGAGGATCTCCACATGGTGTTCAGTGGACTTTCCTCCATGGAGATTTGTGAAGATACAATTAGTCCTATGAATAAAGTGTTGTGTGCAGAGACATGTACTTATCCTGTGTGTGTGTGTGTGTGTCAGTGTTTTGCCGTGCGCTCCCTGGGCTGGGTGGAGATGGCCGAGGACGACCTGGCTCCGGGGAAGAGCAGCGTTGCCGTCAACAACTGCATCCGCCAGCTCTCCTACTGCAAGAATGACATCAGAGACACCGTCGGGATCTGGGGCGAGGTAGGGTGTGTGTGTGTGTGTGTGAGTGTAGGAGTGTGACTGTGGCACTGTGTGTGTATGTGAAATAGAGAGAGAGATACAGAAAGAGAGGCAACCTAGAGTGTAGCGAGAGATGGTGGGAGGGAGAGAGGGAGGGGATGAAGGGAGCAGAGGAGGGGGCAGGGTAACAGGTTTTTGAACTCTCTCTCCACTGGTTGTGTCTAATGTGAAACGACAGAACACACAGCAGAGAGGAGCAGGATGAGTACAGGGCTTCCTCTCTCTTTCATTAGCCTTTCATCCTGCCACCCCCTCTTGGATTTGATCATTTATTTAAAGGCCTTCAAATCTACAGGAGGACACACACACACACCCACACACACACACTGCCAAACCCAACCCATTCCCCCCTCCCCCACGCACACACACACACACTGCCCAACCCAAGCCACTCCCCTCCCCCCCCCCCCCCCCCCCACACACACACACACACACCCAGCCCCACACACATAGACCATTGGAGTGGAAACATACTTGGGTGATGACAATATAACTGTGTATGTGTGTCCAGGGTAAGGACATGTACCTGCTATTGGAAAACAACATGTTGAACCTGGTCGACCCCATGGACCGCAGCGTTCTCCACTCCCAGCCAATCGCAAGCATCCGCGTCTGGGGCGTCGGCCGTGACAACGGCAGGTAATTTACTGTGGCAACCACAGCAGGTTTTTACCTTATAAAGAGCACATACAAAGAATACATTTTTGTTAATCTCATATTAGATAGTTAAGATATTGGTATTTAATAGAATTCAAACTGTTTGTGTTTGCTTGTTACCTAGGTGATAACATTTGTATTCCCCCTGTGTCCCCTATAAGCCAAGTGTTAATGGCGTCGATGATGCATGACACAGACACACACACACACACACAGAGGAAAGGTCACAGTAATGATTGGGACAGTGGACAGTGGGGTCCCTGGAGTTAAGAAGAGGAGTGAATGATTGATGATAAAGGGATGATGGCGATAATTAAAGATTTATTCCTGAATATGGAGGAGTGTAAGACGAAGAAGTCTGTCATCGTTTCCTTCCCTCCCTCTTTCCCTCTTTCCCTCTTTCCCTCTTTCCCTCTTTCCCTCTTTCCCTCTTTCCCTCCCTCCCTCCCTCCCTCCCTCCCTCCCTCCCTCCCTCCCTCCCTCCCTTCCTTTCTTACAACTTATTAAAGGTAAATATATAGCTGCCTGTGTTGTGGTGTTGTTACCCTGTAGAGGGCGCTCTCCCATAGACAATGAATCCATTCTTGTGACACTGCCGCATAAAATGATATATAGGTTAGCAGGTCCATCTACTTAGGGTGTATCGCAATGCGAAAGGCTGTTTTATTGTTATTGTATTATCTGGGGTTATCGAACATCCAATTACACACACGTGAAGGAGAATGATCAGACAAGTGTGCATTTAATTGCCGGGGGGAATCTACTTTCTGCTTTTTAACCAGTTGTGCATCAAACAGGCACACACAGATGTAGACACACACACACACACACACACACACACTCAGAGACAGACAGGGAGCGACACCACTGTAACTGCAGCAGAAGGAGGAGGAGTAGAGCGAGGGATGAGGAGGGAGAGAGAGGGCTGCTTAGTGCTCACTCGCTGCTCAGAGGGGAGTGTGTGTGTGTGTTTGTAAAGGAAGGCTGTGTGTGTGTGTGTGGCAGTAGTTAGAAAGCGTTGGATTGCCACCATGCTGACATAGAGCGATCTTTATCTGTGAGTACTTTACTTCCTTTTTCTTCTTGTCTCTTTCTTTTTACATTTACATTTTTCTTTCTTTAAGTGTAATATATTTCCCCCCCTTTAAAAATTAAAGTGGCGAAAAAATAGGCTAGCAAATCGTGTGTGTGTGTGTCTCTGAAAGTTCAGGGAAGAGGTGTCTAGTGGGGTGTGTCTCTGAAAGTTCAGGGAAGAGGTGTCTAGTGGGGAGTCGGTATGAGGAGGGAAGGGAGACTGAGAGAGATACTATTTTTTATGCTGACATTATTCTTTCTTTTTTCCCAAATGCGTAACACATTGTACTAAGTAGTGCTGCTTAGGAAAGATACATCTGCACACAAATATTTTGTGTGTGCACATCTAACATATGTAAAAGAGTTACGGTGTGTTTGTAGTAGAGTGTGTGTGTATGTGTGTTGCTGATGGATTCTCTTTGATTTGATGGTGTCAGAATGTTACCCCAGTGTCCTCCTCTTCTTGTTTGCCACGGAATTCCTTATTACCACGGAGATTATGCATTCCCACGGCAACCTTGACATTTTAGAGGCGTTGGCATGGCGATTACTGTAGATCATCTAGTGATGAGCTGGTTACCCTCTCTCCTTCTCAACTCTTCTCTTTCATCCATGATGTCACAATCTACATTGCTTTATTTCCAGATTTCTCTTTAATGTATTTTCTCATCTTTCTCCTTTTTTTGTCTGTCATTCAGTCTTTCTTTCTCCTTTTCTTTCTCTTTCCTTATTTTGGGGATGTTCGCTGAAGTATTTTCCCATCAATTAGCTATATATCCTCATCTCTTGCCATTGGTGGCCAATTTCAGATTATTACCCTAAGGAGCATGCATAAATATCCCCCATTCCTCTCACTCACTCTCTCTCTCTCTCTCTCTCTCTCTCTCTCTCTCTCTCTCTCTCTCTCTCTCTCTCTCTCTCTCTCTCTCTCTCTTTAGCTCTTTTCTACTAAGTCCTTCTTTGTATATTTCTCTCAATGTTTTCTCAGGGTTGAATATGCTAATTAAAAGCAGGTCAAAGCAGTTCTGCAGACCTAGGACTCACACACACACACACACACTCTCTGTCTCTCCTACAGCCAAACCCTTAGTATGCACAGCTGTTGGGGCTGTCTAAGGGGAATAGTTCGAAGGAGGGAGGGAAAGAACAGTACAAGCAACTCAAGGTTAAGTGTGTGTGTGAGTGGATGCCCGTGTGTGAGTGAGTGTGTGAATGTGTGTGTGCACGTGTGCACGTGTGTGTGAGTGTGTATTTGGGAGAGATGAAACTCAGTGTAGCCCAGCAGGAGGTATTTTGCTGTGATTGTGTTTTCTCCTCTCTCCAACTAACTCTCCTTTTTCTTCCCTCGCTTCCCTGGATTCAGAGAGAGGTAAACAAAAGAATGCTGTTATTCCTCCACCCCTGTTCTCTCCTCCCCTCATCCCTCATTCCTCACTCCTTCTCCATCGGCGCTTCTAGTTATTGTTTCATTTCCTGGTTTCTGTCTCCCTCCCAACCTATTGTCTTATGACCTGTAAAAAACAACAGACATGCACACACACACACACATTTTAAAGCCCTCTCTGACTCGCGCACGTTGCCCATGAGGTGGTCTTTTTATCTCATCCACACACACATGGAGGTGTGTATTTGTTTGAGTACCCGAGGCATGTATTGAGCCCCCCCTCCCTTCATCCTGGAGTGCTTCTTTCTATCATTTCATCCACCGTCAACCCTTTATCTTTTCCAATGTTTTTCGGTCCCTTCCTCCCATCTGTTGAAGCCTGAAAGGGGGGGGGGGCGGGGGGGGAGCAGCTGTGTCTGTTCTCTGTGGAACTCTCCAGTGCATCCTAGTGCTCCATTGATCTCTGTGGTTCTCTATCGATCTTTGTGTGTGTGTGTGTGTTTTTACTCATTAGGTCGGTAAAGGTCACACGCTCACGCACACATTCTTATGTTTGAAGCATTGTACCAAGCCCTTTCACAGGAACACCAATAGTGTCATATTCACTCCCTAATCTCTGTCATCCTTCCTTCCCTGGTTAACTCTTTGTTGTCTCCGCCCCCTCAGAGATTTTGCGTACGTGGCGAGGGACAAAGACACGCGGATCCTGAAATGTCATGTGTTCCGCTGTGACACGCCAGCCAAAGCCATCGCCACCAGCCTGCACGAGATCTGCTCCCGGGTAAGAGGCTAGACCTGGAGGTGATCTGGACCTAAACCTGGACCTAGACCTAGACTGGAGCAAGAACATGGTTCAAACCAGGGCAATAACTGTACCATACTCTAAACTCTACTGTCTAGACCCTGACTGGATCCAGACAAGGTCTAAGCACAAGTGTTAGAACCCAGCTGACCAGCTAAATGGTCCAAGACTGAGCCCAGAATGGTTAGTGATGTGTATGGTCTGTTACTGTGGCTTGGTAAGGGCTGTCTTATAAAGAGAGAGATGGTGGGCGAGGGAAGACGGAGAGAGGGGGTCAGAGACGGAGAGAGGGGGTCAGAGACGGAGAGAGATGCCGAGTTACTGTGACTAAGTCTTTGATTATGGTCATGCATAATTTATCCGTGTGTGTGTGCTGCTGAGAGGGAGAGAAAGAGTAAGAGAGAGAACGTGTGTGTGTGTGCGCGTGTGTGTGTGTGTGTGTGTGAACAGCATGTCAACTCTGCCTTGAGCCCTGCTGTTAAGAGGAAAAGCTTTTACCATCCTTTATAGAAAAGGGGGGGTGACCTGGTTGGCTTTCTGTGCGTGTGCGTGTGTGTCCCCAGGTGAATTGAGGAGACTGTCATTATGTCTCTGGGGGGGAGGGGGGGGGCTCTTGCTAGCTAATTTCTTCTCATCCATCTTTCTCCTGCCATCCACACTGTCCCTTGCTCCCTTCATTGCTGCCTCTCCCCTTTTTGCTCTTGATTTCATCTCTCATATTTCCTTCCATTTATTCTTTTCTCTTCCCCTCTCTCTCTCCCGCTCCCGCTCTTCATCTCTTCCTCTCTCCAGATCATGACAGAGCGTAAGAATGCCAAAGCCGTGGCGGCGGGTTCTCTCCAGGACAGGATTCAGGCTGGACTAGACCTCCCCCTCCAAGGTAGGCTGCTTTCTGCCCTGCGCCGAGGAGCGTGTGCGTGAGGAAGAGAACGAGGGCAGAGTGTGTACGTGTTTGTGAGAGACGGAGGATGAGGATTCAGAAGTGTGGGAGTCTGTAACGTGTGTGTGTGGTCCCCCCCAGCAGAGTTCCCCACCCCAAAGACGGAGCTGGTCCAGAGGTTTCAGGTGTTTTACCTGGGCGTCATGCCTGTAGCCAGACCCATAGGTGAGTGTTCCCGCAGTGCTTCACGAGGGGAGAGCTGCGCCTTAAACACTGTCCTTTGTTTGTATTTTGTCGTGGTGCGGTAGGAAGCTTTCAGTGCAGCAAGGAAGGACTCGGAAATATTTATATTTGTCACTTGACAGGGCTGTGCAGACAGTGAAAAAAGATGTGCTAAAGTCAAGTGCAAGAGTGAAGACGTTTCAGTACACGTTGGACTCTCGTCAGTGCGAGGCATGCATGATGAGTAACCCTATATATGGGCTAGTCCACAGTGTTCCCAGACATACACAGACAAACACGTGCTGACCCTTCTGCCTTAGGAATGGACATCCTGAACGGAGCCATAGACAGCCTGGTGGGCTCGTCCAGTAGAGAGGACTGGGCCCAGGTGGCCCTCAACGTGGCCGACGCCACCGTCACTATCAGCAAGGAGAAGGCAGGAGAACCTTCCTCTCCTCCTCCCTCTCTGTCTCTCCTCCTCCCTCTCTGTCTCTCCTCCTCCCTCTCTGTCTCTCCTCCTCCCTCTATGTCTGTCCTCCTCCCTCTCTGTCTCTCCTCCTCCCTCTCTGTCTCTCCTCCTCCCTCTCTGTCTCTCCTCCTCCCTCTCTGTCTCTCCTTTTCCCTCTATGTCTGTCCTCCTCCCTCTCTGTCTCTCCTCCTCCCTCTCTGTCTCTCCTCCTCCCTCTCTGTCTCTCCTCCTCTTTCTGTTCCCTTTATGCTTCCTCTCAACCCTAACCCACTTAGGGGAAAATAAATATCCCTCATGTACTACTTATTTATCCTTCTTTCACATTTCCTTGCCCATTTTCTCTCTCTCTCTCTCTCTCTCTCTCTCTCTCTCTCTCTCTCTCTCTCTCTCTCTCTCTCTCTCTCTCTCTCTCTGTCCCTGTGTCATCAGGAGGAAGAGGAAGTGCTGGTGGAGTGCCGCGTGCGCTTCCTGTCCTTCATGGGCGTGGGCCAGGACGTGCATACGTTCGCCTTCATCATGGACGCCGGCGGGCAGCACTACGACTGCCACGTGTTGTGGTGCGAGCCCAACGCCGGCAGTGTGTCGGAGGCCGTCCAGGCCGCGTGCATGGTGAGCAGACGGGACTGGGGCTCAAATACCATTTGAAAACATCCTTTCAATTACTTGTGTTGGCCCGAGTCTACCCGGAGTGTCTGTTACTTCAGGGGTGTCAGTTACTTTGAGTGAACAGACACACACATGCGTGCACACACACACACACACACACACATACACATTCAGGCTACAGCTAGGCAGGTTCCTCTGCAGTGGCTGCTTGAGTGTAACTCTGCTAAGGAGAGGATTAGTGGGCTACTGCCTGTACTATTGATTCACTTTAGAACGGTGGATATATGGATACACACACACACAAACACGCTACCACCCACACAGACATGCACACACACTCTCAAACTCTGATGTATTGTGACAGGAGAACATCTATCATTGCTATTGATCACCAACCAATCCCTTGCCCTCATGAACGAATACACACACACACACACGCACACTGTCAGGTCTATGAGGATAGGTCTGGGCAGTCGGTGTGTGTTAAGTGCTGATTCACTCTCTCTGTGTATATTGGATTTAAAGCCTGTCCTGTCTCCTGGTGGGGCAGAGAAACTGCACACTTACTGTCAGCTAAGCCTCAACACACTACTGGACTCAGCAATTACACTTATTTACTATGTTCCCTCCATATTCTCTTCTCCAGTCTTTCTTCCTACTCAAAACCCTTGGAAATCTTTTTTCCCCGAATAGCCTCTTCATCCTTTTTTCTCTCACCTTGAACCTTTCACTCTTTCCCCCTCCATCTGTCCTGCTCTCTCACTCCTTCAGAAATGTGCCTCTCTCCACCTACATTTTTCTCTCCCTCCCTGTAGCTGAGGTACCAGAAGTGTCTGGTGGCCCGGCCCCCCTCCCAGAAGGCCTGTGGCTCCGCCCCCCAGGGAGACTCTGTGTCTCGCCGTGTCTCCACCAGCGTGAAGCGCGGCGTCCTCTCGCTCATCGACACCCTCAAGCAGAAGAGACCCGTCACCGAGCTTCCCCAGTAACCATGGAAACACACCGCCTGTCCACTCCCCGCCAACCCCCCCCCCCCCCCGCTCCACCCCCAGGTCACCATGGAAACAAACAGAAAACAAAAACCCATAAACACAATCCGCTATGGAGTTGCGGTCAATTTAGTGCCAAATCGTGTGCTGGAAGTGAAGTAGAAATTCCATTTGAAAGTTGGATTTTTGCACAGAAAGCAAATGCAAACCCAGTACATTAGTCATATTTCTGAACATGAAATCTACTCTAAAATGTAAATTCCTTGAATTATAACAGAATTGTATCTGACAAATAACAGACCAAATGATAAAAACCTAAATAACTAGGATGATAACAATGTGACTGTATATATCAAAACAAAAACCACAAAGGAAGTATAACTGTAAAAACAGGAAGTGGTTGAAAGAAAGTTTGGCTTCCGAAACTCTTATTCCTGCCCTGATGACCCCTACTGTCTCTGCCTCTGTGTCCCTCCAGCATGAACTCACACACTCGGCCACACCCCTCTCACTCACCTGCGGATGTGTCTCAATACTATTTCCCGGCCTCCTCACCTTTTCTCCTCTCTGCAAACTGCGCTCCCTCATTTGCTCATTAGCAAAAGTGTCTCTAAGGCAGTATGGCTTTTATCTACACAGACCAGTGCTGTATGAAGGACGGGTCACAGGGAGAGGAGAATACATGCAAGCATTGAGACGCACCCTGTGGCCACACCTTCTTTCGTGTACTATGTCCTATCCTGCATGGCTCCATTGTGTGTGACTGTGGAACTCCTGACTAAAGTAATGCATCGCTGCTGCCTCCAACAGAGAGACGGAAAGAAAGCGAGAAATCATCAATATATTTTTGCCTTTGTTTCTTTTCCATTTTTTATTTCCTGTCTGCGGAGGTTGACTCACTACTGCCGTACCACACTCGATTGGTCAGGTCTGAGTTTGCTGGTAAATGTCAACTAGTCCGGTCTGGGTGACCTAAACGAGAGGTGACCTTTCACCTGGAACATGATTGTGTCACATCCTGTTTACTTTTCCTTTCCTGCTTTCGTCTTGCCTGGCAGGAAAATGACAGACAACAGCCATAACTGAAGGAGAAGCCTGAGGGATGGACAAAATATAATCTCTGCCTCCCCTCCTCTTGCCTAGTGATGAAAGACACCAAGAGAGAGACACAGACACACAGCTGAATATGCTGCTCTGAGAGACACCCAGGAGGACCATTGACTGAAAGAAATGTTGTGTCTTCCATTACACCCAGGATCACAGCTCATTCAGCCAAGAACCTCTATCTCTCACACACACACACACACACACACACACACACACACACACACACACACACTCACACATACACATTCAGAACAGCCACTATCAAACTAGCATGTCTTGTGGTCACTATAAAAAGGGGCAGTTGATTCAATGAGAAGTGGATGAATGTTTTTATACTTTCGAGCTGGTTTGTTGCTTTTTTTTTATGCAGCTGAACTCTAAACATCGACCTTTGAACTAGACAAGATGGGAAATTTGGGAATGCAAGTGACCATGGCCTCTGTGCCATCTTCAACACAACACTTCCTAATGCCATGTTGACCAAGAACGTTAGTGGATGCTGCTATATATTCTCCTGAGTTCGGTCACTTTGTCTTCCATCACCTGCTCTCTTCTGTACGGCCACCAACGCCACTTTGATTACCTACTTTGGTGTGTTTTAGGTGGCATCCTTGTATCTAATTTCAATTGAACCCCCAGCTGACCCCCCTGTTCAGCGTGGATTGGTCAGTTCTTAACAATATGGCGATTGGCTCTCTGATAGGCTACACAGGGGCAAGAGGAAGAATTTAACATCTTTGAAAATATAGTTCAACCACAAAGCCTTCTTTTGTCACAGGATGTAGAAATGTGAATGAAAACGACAAGTCAGTGTGTATATCTATATAATATATCATTTTTATCACCTTATAAGCTATCTTTTCATTTTCAGTGTGTGCAGTTTTATATTGTTTCCTTCATAAAAAAACGCCTTTGTTGAACACACGAAAAGGGCCAAAGTGTAAAATATAAATGTTTGTTGTAGATACAAAAATAAAGAAAAAATAAAGAGAGAAAATATCAGAAAATAAGAATGGATTAAACAGAATCGTTTTGAGTTTATTTTGGTTGTCAAACAAGATCAGTTTATACGTTTATAGAAGTCTACCAATCGATTATCTTTGCATATTTTTTTGGCCTGGCTGTAAATTGATAGAAATGTCAACCCAAAAAGCCTTGCATGCCCTTGGAGACATTCGAGAAGAAGACTGTATGTACTGAACAGAAATATTTTTTATTTTATTTATTCTATTTTATAACTGCGCGTATTGGTCGTATTCGGTTGGGCAGTCAGTCTGATACACTTCCTGGTTCCCTCACAGTAGCGATGACACGCTTAAGTTTGGTTTACAAACAAGCATCACATTGTACAGCTAGACTGGGAGTATAATCCATTTAACTTATTAGGTTGATGAGAAGCCATTAGCCATTAGGGCAGTACTTCCAAACTCTCTAGCTCATACAGTAATTCACTTTACAGTTTAACCCTTGTGTTATCTTCGGGTCATTCTGACCCATCAGTCATTGTGACCCACCGTCGTATTGCGACAACTTTACCGCATACAAAAACAAAGTGAAGCATTTTCTTTAAACCGTTGGGCTGTCTCAGACCCCCCACATTGCGAAGGTGAAAAGAAAATTATTTTTATTTGTTTTTGTATTGGGTAAAATTGGGTAAACACAACGATGGTTCGTTATGAACCTTTGGGTCATGTGACCCGAAGGCAGCACAAGGGTTAACTTCACTCAGACAGTTTTGTCGGCTTCAGTTTGCTGCTCACTGATTTGTACACCATATCAATGTAACCTATTGTGAGAATAAACATCATATTAAAACATAACCCGATGATGTGCATGTGTGTGTCTCTGTGTGTACTTTCCATTTACAGTTTTGGTCTTGGGCGCTTCATCAAAGGGTCAGCTTGACCTTGGCTGGTCCTAGATACTGATAGAGGGGGAGAGAATTGTGAGGGAGTGAGTGTGGAACGGAAGGATGAGGAGCAGAGGGAGACACTTTTACTCCCCATGGAGCTGACACTGGGGGAGGAGATAGGTGGCAGGACCACACCAATAGATTTCAACACTTCCCGTTTCCATATTTCCTTACTTGGACTCGCTGGTTTACCTGCAACTTTATTAGGACTTCCAGGTTTATCCGTTTCCTTATTTGGACCTCCTTGTTTCCCAAGATTCTGATATGTTTTCCTTGCAAAACCCTTTGAGTCCTGTGGCAGCACCTTTGAATGACTATTTGTCCCCTGGGGCGTAGGGGGGGAGGTGGGGGAGTGTTTGGGACCCATCATTAGGGGATCCACTACAGCTGTGTGTTGCTGGGCTATGAGAGTGAGGGGGTCTGGGGTGAGAGATTGTGTGGCGGGTGTCCCTGGGTAGGAGAGGTCCACGGGGATGGGCATCAGCGAAGGAGAAGGTTTTGTTCTGGGTTTAGTTTGACCCTTGTGACGTCGGGTTTGGTGCGCGGGTTTGTTGGTTTGTCTCTTTGTGGAGTGGTTGACGCGGGGTTTGAGATTCTTGAAGTTTCCATGAGGTTTTTTGTGATGCTTCTTCAACTGTTTCTTCTTTTTTACCCCCTTCACTTTCCCCTTGACCTCTTTTTCTTCCCCTTCAATCTCTTTGTCTCCCTCCTCTTTCTCACTCCCCTCTTCCTCTCTCTCATGCTCTCCCTCCTCATCCTCCAACAGGGTGGATGGCTTGTTGCTATTTCCTGGGTCTCCTCCATTCTGTGGCCCTGGTTCTGGCAGGCTGGGTATCTCTTGGCTGGAAGCGCCCAGGGATTGGTCAGTTGGGACTTGGGGGAGGGTCTTCCTCTGTCTTCCCTTCTTAGGAGCATGTGATTGGTCGGTGAGAATTCCACCCAGTAGGCCCTTAGCCGCTGCCCTCGCTAACACATCCTGGACAGACTCCACCTTCACAGGGTCTGCCTGAGAGGGAGGCAGAGAGAGAAAGGAAGCGGGAGAGTGTGAGGATGACAGAAAAGAATGGACAAGACTCACAGGTGAACATTTTACAGGTAAAAGTACGATTCTTTGACGGAACAGAAATAACTAAAATAACAATGGGACAGATGTCTGTGTCCTTCAACTAAAAGAGGTCTAGAAAGAGAGGGAGAGAAAGAGGGAGAGAAGATGAGTGTTGGATGGCTTTGCAGTCCCACTGATGCAGTGTGCATAGTTGCTTACATCTGCCACGACTCAAAGATGAGTCGCTCCATCCCTCCATTCTCTCGTTCCCCCTTCCTCCCCCTCTCCTCAGAGAGGCAGCATGAGTTCCCCCTTCCTTCCTCCCTCCCCCTCTCCTCAGAGAGGCAGCATGACTTCCACACGGAGCTCCCATTAAATTGATTCAGGACAAAATACTGCAGCTCACACTGCAGTTGGGTGCCAGACCCATAGGGTCCTTCATAGGCAGAGGGAAAGAGAGGGGGAAGAGAAAGGGGAAAAGAAGGAATAGAAAGAAAAGAGAAGGAGAAAGAGTGATGACGTGTCTAGTCATCTGCTGTGGCATTTACACAGAGGCCAAAAAAAACTAAACAGTAATCCGCTTACTGGCTTGCTATCTCCTCTGTGTCTTTCTCTTTTCGTACTTCTCATTTCTCTCTGTAGTCTGTGTGTGTATGTGGAGCAAAGAGAGATTGTCTGGTCTCCTACAACTCTGTTACAGTCTGTAAGTTATGAGGAACTTTTTATACTGCAGCATTGTGCAGAGAGAGAAGCAGGGTTGAGGAAAATAAATAAAGCTTTACAGAGCTGAATGAATTTGGTGGGTGAGAGCGGGAAAGACTCCGTTTCAGTCCTATCTCGTGAGAACCCTTTGTACAGTTCTGTGTAGAGCTTGCAGCTGAATTCTGTTGAACAGCAGGGAAACAAATAAAGCTTCATCGAATTGAATTAATTTGGTGGAGAAGGGAGAGTCTAGAGGGAGCAAGCAACAGGGTGGGGAGTGTACTGTACAGTAGGTCTTGTTATTTGGAGTGAGAAACACAAATGCTTTTACTCCCTCTGTCATCTCCTTCCCTCCTTTTCCAACCCTCCTCATGCCATCTCTCTATCCCATTCTCTGTCCACCCCTTGATCATATGTGTTTATTCAAAAATAATTGAGTAATAATTGAGTAATCCCCCGAGGGGAAATGGGTTTAATTGTCTCCATCCTTCGCTCTATCCCTCTCTGTTGGTCAAGTAGAGCAGATTCTAGTGTTCCACTACAGGTGGACGTGGAGAGCAGAGCTCTGTATGGCATTGCAGAGTGCTAACAGCTAGCAGCATTATTCCTGTAACTGAATCAGGCGATCAGCACTCATCTCATCCAACCTGTTAGAGGTGCAAGTGGATCTGATGACAGGGTCTGATTAAATTTGCACTCCGCCAAATGTGTGTGTGTGTGTGTAAGTGTGGGGGAGGTACAGGTGAGGTATGTGTTTGAATAGATCTCGGACTGTCCCACATTCTCTCTCCCTTGGTCCCCTCCACACACACTTTCTGCAGCATTCGCAGAGCTGCAGGGTGAACAGAGAAGCAGCATCTCATTTCCTTCTGTGTTATTTCACTCATTTTATGAGCAAGGAGGGAGGGGTGAGGTAGGAATGTCTTGCAGAGCAAAGGGACAGACAGGGATAGGCAGTCTGGTTTAATATTTTAGCAGTCACAGCTACCAGTAGGTCTTCTGGATAATGGCTTATCTGCTGTTTTATTATTGACACAAAATAGGATGGTGTACTTTTGTTTATAGTTTGAAAGAAAGGTGTGTGTGTGTGTGTGTTTGGTGTGGTTTGGGATCTCCAAACAGTCTAGTGTCCCTGCAGGCAGGTAATAAAACATTGCAGTCTCAGCATAGCTGCAATGTGCTGTCCCAGAGCAATCACATGAGCACATACACACAAAGACACACACACAAACATTTTGATTCACCCTCATACCTCTCTGGCCAGCAGAGCAATGAAGCATCCATTTGTGTGCTCAGAAGGCTCCACCTTAAAGAACTTCTCTCTGGTTGTGTCTCTCCCCACTTCTGATCCAGAACCTTCTGACAGAACTGGACCACTCAACCTGGGAGAACAACACAGCACAGGCCTAGTTTAGAACCTAAAACCTAGAACCCAAACTGATAGGAACACGTCAAATGACAGGTGTTGGAACACAACAAAGGTTACATTCCCTCGGGTAGAGCAATTAGAGAAGTTATGTAGAGAAAAAGAGTAGGTATAGAGAGAACTGGGGGAGGGTTGGGTTGAGAGAAGAGAAAGAAGAGATGGACGGGGGAGGAGTGTGTGGCCTGGCGGAGTGAGACAGGGCTTAATGACAACGCAGCAGGCGTGAAACTGCTTTTTTGAAATCTTCCTCTCGTCTGCTCTCCTCCTCCTCTCTTTCGCACCCCACTCCCCCCATATCAAGGATTAAGTCCTGTCCCCCCAGCAACCATAAGCGTTTCATCAGGTTGATCGCCAGCCCATGACTGAGTGGATCTTTCTGTGTCTCCCTCACACACACACACACATTCCACACATTCTCACTCGTTCCCATCCCTTGTCTTTCTCCTCTCCAGCTGTATCTGTATGAGACTGTTTTCCCCTCCTTCACTGGTGTGTGTGTGTGTGTGTGTGCACATCTGTTGGGTTTGGGGTCATTGTCAGGACTCTCTGTTCTCATCATTAAACTCATCGTCCTCATCCTCATCTTCATCCTCACCAACCCCTCAGCCAGACCCCACAGGTCAGGCCAGCACAAGTTCAATCTCAAACCTGATGGATCCATGTGAATGTCTTGTCACTCATAGATGTTTTGATCATTCTATTCTGAATAGTCAGACATTTAGCTGTTTAAAGTGTAGTAATATATGCTATCCAGAAAATGGTTAGCTGTTATGCTACAAAATTATGCAAAATTGCTAATGATGGTGGGGGCACCTTTGTCATTATCATTGTGGCGCGACGGACAAGGGACATCATCCATAATATCCCGCAGTAAAACACCTGATTGAATATTAAAATCAGTTTGATAATTTGAATTTTGAATGTGACTTTTATGGTTCATCTTCTGAACTGTGAAAGAGGAAGTTACAACAATGTAGTATTTTACCTTTAGACTGGTGTGTGTGTGTGTGTGTGTGTGTGTACTTGTAAGGCAGTAGTTTGTGGTGTGTGACGGCCTTCTCCAAGACCCTCTTCACCAGAAGCTCGTTTTCTTCGGGATAAACTGAGCGTGTGCAGTAGACCACTGCCTGCACCTTAGGAACTAAGAGAGAGGAAGAGAAGGAAAAAAGAGAAGATGAAGAGGGACAGAGAGAGAGAGGGGGGGATGAGAGAGAGAGAGAGAGAGAGGGGGGGGGGGGGTGAGAGCGTGAGTGAACATAATCTAGCAACTGACGTAAGCAGGCTTTAAAATATTATTGTCCAGGCTGTGTGTGGGGGGGGGGGGGATGTGCACTGTGTGCAGCAAACGGATTGAGTTGTAATGGAATGTGTGAGACAGAATTGTTTTTGTAGCATGGCAACTATCCACAGGCCCAGTGGTCAGTATAACACTGTGTTGTGAACACCAGGCAAGTCCCAACACACTTTCATAAGCAAGGAATGCAGTACGTGTGTGCTAGTGTGGGCGTCTGTCTGCGTGTGTGTGTGTGTGTGGATGTGTGTACTGTCGTGTGTATGTGCATATGTGTGTTAGTGAAGGATTGTGTTTGTAAGGATATGAGAAGGTGAAACTCTGGTAGTGGTACAGTTTCTTGTAAACCTGTCGAACACTCCATGTTGAGTTTGGATACATCAGCCTGAATACTGGAGTGTTTTTATATGGAACTTTTGGAACTGATTTTATGGTTTAACTTCGAAGGAGGTGCACATCTTCATTAATCCTTTTATAAGTGTATGTTCTTTAAGTGAGTTTATGAGCATTTTGTTTGTGTGTTTGTACACTCACAGCTGAGAGCGTGGGTGAGGTCTTGTGTCTGGCGTGTCATCAGAGCGTGTATTCTGTTCTGCGAGACAGAGCCCTCCCCCTTCGACAGGTCCTGCAGCAGGTCGCAATCTGACAAGGAACAGCTACTTATTCACAAACGGGTAACTTCCTCTCCTCCTTCAGGTCTAAATGCTCGTGTCTTTCTCTTTGCCATCCATCCTTCCACATCTTTTCCAATGTACTTTATTTCCTCTGTCCACCCACCCTCCCTCCCTCCTTCTTTTCCTCACCTCCATGTTCCGAGAGGAGGGTCTCCACTGGGTCATGGAGAGCTGAGCTGGAACACTGGGGCAGGATCAGGATGACCTTTAACCTCTGAAACCTGGAGTCCGACTGATCCAGCCCTCGGAAGTCCTCTGACAGAACACGGACATCTGTAGACACACACACGCGCGCACACACACACACACACACACACAGGCTTTGTCTTTTTTACCAGCCTTGGACCTGTCATTGTTTGATTAGACTGATGAGTAATATCATTGTAGAATTAAGATGTTTTATTACACACAAGCAATTAGAATGAGTAACTAACTCTTTATGTCCATCTGGGCCAGGACCCTCTGCATCTGCTCTCTCTGAGTAGGGCTGTGCTCTCCTCCACACACCAGCACCCTGGCTGAGCAGGCAGAAGCTCGGACAGCTATGTGGGCCAGGGTGAGGGCAGAGAAGGACCCCACCACCAGAACGTCACTGTCCTTGGACAACAGGGGGCGCAGTGCACACGCGGCCAGACACACACTCCTGTCCTGGAGAGAAGAGGAGGATTACACTCACACACACACACGCACACACAATACCCCTCCCTCCCCCCCCCCCCCCCTCCCCACACACACACAAATTCTCCCCTACCTGTATGTTGAGTGTGTGTTTTTTGGTGAGATGGCAGTTCTGTAGCAGGGTTATGAGCTGAGCAGGGAAGACCAGCATGTCTGGCCCCAGGGGGTCGTGGCAGTAGACACACCCCTCCAGGGTACTCACACCCCCCACCTCACACACACACCAGCTATGGAGCACCTCACACACTTCATCCACACTACAAGAAGGGAGAGAGGGATTCGTTGGGTCAAAAACACTGTGTAGGTGTGTGTGCGCCTGTGCGCATGTGTGTGTGTGTGTGTGTCTACCTGCTCTGGAATGTGTTGACCCAGGCGTACAGAGGCAGGGTTCTGGCTCTTCGTTGTTTGGTTCGGACCTGGTCTGAGAGCAGGCAGGAGATACTCACCAGATCCTGCTTCACCCTGCAGCGAGCTAGAGAAGCAGCCAGCTTGGTCTTACATCTGCGGAGTACACACACACACCAACAGAGACAAGACAATCGTCATAAGGATTTATTTATTAAATAGTACATTTTGTGCATGTATATAGAATTGAACAAATGGCACAAATGCGACACACATACCTGTACAGACAGCCCTCCATCCTCTGCACTTCCAGCAGAGACTCCTCCTCTTCCCCTTTCAACCACTCCCGGGCCAGGAACTTCCTGTCCTGGAAGTCATACAGCATCACCATCAGTAACGGCAACGAGTCCTCTGCCTGCAAAACAGGCCATCTTCATCACCGCCATCATCCTCGTCATCATTGTAGTCTCATTAGGTCCAATGAGCCATGTTCCTGCTCTGCTCTAACCTTTTGTTATTCATCCTCTCATCCCTCAATTCTCTCGATCCTCTCTTCCCTCCTTCCCCTCATCCATCTAATTATCCGTCTCTCAAGGTCCACAAATCTTGAGAGGAAGTATGATGTACTGAATTCTAAAAAGCGGCACCCTACAAGGTTTTATAGTTTTATATTGACAAAGAAACAACTCATCAACACACACACATAAACACGCACATACACACAGGTGACAAGTGTGTCTTCGTGGATACGATAGATTGTTTGCTTTATTCAAATGATGTGCATGCTCGCGTGCATGTGTCAATTTGTCAGTAATTAAAATGTGGTTTATGGGGTAATTCCCAGTCTATCAGTGAGTGAGCATGTCTCTCTAGCTTCTCATAGCAGCACACTTCAGTACACCAGGACCAACCTGACTGCACACAGTCATGCATACAAACAGCATTTAACTTCGTTCTCAATTCCGATCTCCTCTTAGTGTAAGAACATACACTGAACATCCATCAATAAATCAATGAAAGAACTATATTCAGGCTTATTCAAATTGTAAATACAGATGCTGGGGTCCCAAGATGTTACATGGTTGTGGTAAATGTGAAAGATGGGTTATTTATATATTTATACCCCTAATTAAATTTAGGTTAATATGGCTAGAAGCTTTTCTAGTGGATACAAAAGTATTTTTCTTTCAAATCTACATTTTAAAACGTTTTACAATTCAATGGAATCTCACATTCTGAAGTAAGCCGCTTCGTCTTCCAGAGTAGGGCAGACAGTCTGTCGCTTCTAATAACAGTCACTTGTGAGTGGGCGGGAGGTTACGCAGAGGTGGGTATGAAATATTTAATATGGTTAGATGTGTTTTAAGAGCTCACGATTTGCTGGGAGGTGTGGAAGCAGCTGTCAATCACGACATCTTCAAGAAGATCTTGGTCTGGAACAGGAAAGTTGTGTCTGTTAGTTCTTCTGAGTGGGATTTTTTTCCTCTGTGTGTGTGTTTGTGTGTGTGCACATGCAGTGCTGAGAATGTCAGTTTTATCTTCACTCACACAGAGCATAAGCTTCAAAATGAACTATGAAGCAAACATATATCTGCAGCCACCAGGTAAATACTCCATTCATATGAGAGCAGTGTACCGGCAGATGTTGGCACTCACAGCTATTCACTGTAACGATAAGCAGGTCCTACATCAGATGAGGGTCAAAAAAAAGCTAAAGCAAGAATAAGCCAAATAATCTCTTAATTAAGTTGACTCTGAAAGTCAGAGGGCATGCTGGATGTAGTCAAATGGGTGTTGGGAAAGGATTACTTGCCAATTAACTAATTCTCAAATCCGAATGGGTCTGGAACCTCTCAGTTCATATTGGATTTCCATGGGGTGCGTTTGGGTTCAGACCAAAATGGACGCAATTGGAAAGAATTGGATGGTTTCAGCCAATCAGAACAATGAAATGTCATCTTGGTTTTATACGAAAATGCGTTGACAACGCTTCTTTGGACAGTCATCGTATGAAACCTGCCCCCGTTTCAAATAAAGGGTTGTGATTGGAAGGAAATCTGTTTGAATGGGAAGCTGGCCAGACCCATATGTCAAAGCAAATAAAACATGAGCTTGCAGATGAATCTGGCTCCGCAAGAGCAACCCAGGTGTTCATATTTTTATATTATAAGATTATTGAGTACTGTTTTTTCTATAAACCCACACTGAAAATGTGTCTACATCGCTCATGCAATGCATCAGCACACCCTTTTACATTCCATAAACACACACGTCAAGAACAATACAGTGGTACAAAACCACACACACACACATTTCAGTGTGTTGAATGCCAGCTCGTAGGCCTGTCTCTCCGATATCATTTCATTGGATGCCACTGGAAGGGGTGTGTCCTCCTTTTTCCCATAGCGTATCAGCTGTTGTGTGATTGGCTTGTCCACACGCAGGTACTCAAAAATGACTGTTGCGAGCTGGTAAACATGATCTGATGGGCCAAAAGGCAGAGAGAGGGCTGGCACTGAAAGTGAAAAAAGGGAGGTACATGTCATTTGCAAAATAACCGACAGGGTCAAACATTTGGACAAACATTGTCCCAGCAGTTGTCAGTGCTAGTCAGGATACAACAGTATTTTCATTCAATGCACCAACAGTCATGCAAACCCCCCAAATATATTTTTTATACTGAAATATGTGTGTGTGTGTGTGTTGTACAACTGCATTTTTTTTGACGTGTGTATTTATAGAATGTGAAAGGGTGTGCTGATGCATTGAAAAAGCAATGTAAAACCATTTTTTACATTTTTTAAAACACAGACAGATAGGAGTCGTATGGGGATCTAATCCTAGATAAGTAAGGACTCCCTACCCTGTTTTTAGGGTTGGGTTTAGGGCCCGGGCTAGGGTTAGGGTTAAGAGTTCCAGACTGCCGTGACTTTTATCGTTGGTCTGACCATGACAAAGGGTAGTTTAGAGTGCCTGTTCACTCCCCTCTACCTACCGTGTTTTACCCTTTGAGTCTCTGCAGATGGCCAGTTGGACAGCATAGACAAAGGCAGGCTTCTACACATCTTATCTTTCCTTATCTTAACACCATCTGGTCAAACGGTAAGGGTCGAATTATCTTTGTATATTTTTTTTTCTTACATTTAACAGACAAGCTAGAGTAAAGATCCATTAAACTTGTGTCAAAGCTCTGAATGGGACGACAGACCCCGTTACGCAGAGAGCAGGGTGTTTACTGAGCCGAACTTGAGCCCTGCAGCCAAATGTAAATAAGACGCATTTCGACCAGTCACGGACGAAACAAGATCTCAGTGTGTCCCGGAGGCTATTCATGTGAGACCGTGGAGCCTGTAATCCGCCACAAGGGCTCCTGGTCTCGCAATTAGGGAAGACAGTCAGAGGCGTCATGGTGAATAAGTTATGAGCCCTGTCCGCATCGAGACAAAAGTCCCTTGGTCATTGACCCACTTCTGCTTAATATTCAGGGCGGCATATTAAACACAGGACTGATGAAAATACATTAGCCTAAACCTGCGTTCTAGTCGTCCTTGATATTTGGGGATGAATAAATCGAGGATTAATTTTGTACAAACGATTGTGAATTCAGTCAATAATGTAGTGTAATTTCAAAGTTTTCAATGTGGACATGCTAGCGATCACCTATGCAATACCTAATCGATAGAAACTACAATGCATCTAGTTCCCCAGCTGGTGCGGAACAGAAGAGATGTCTCTGTCTTGTTAAAAAAAAAAAGAAAAAAAGCGACGAGGGCTTAGTAAGATGCACGTGTTACTGTACCCTGGTTATTGCACAAGAGGTCTTACCTTTATTCCAAAGGATTCCTTGCCTTCCGACGTTTAGGTCCACTTCACACAGTTTCAAATTGTTATGAAATAACTCCATATTTATATTACCTGTACTGAAGGCTACTAATAAACATACGGTTCAAACTCAACTTCTGTTGAAAACTGGAGATTTGGTTCTATCATTTGACAACGCTCAAGGACTCTCCACGGTGCGCATCTGGCCTAGTTGCGGGACTCGAGCTGGAGCACGATGCCCATGCTTAAGTTTTCAACGTCATGGTAACAATATGCTAACTCTTAGGACTACTTTTGCAGTCTGACGGTGGTGTGGTACAGCATGAAACAGCTTCGGCCACCTAAGGAGCCAGGCTTTGAAAAATGGCCATTACAAGAAGGATCATATATTAAGTAAAGTATTGTATATTTATGCGATAATAATATTTCACAAACGTAAGATGTATAAGGTAAAAAAATATGCGTTTTACTGCTTAAAAAACGGAAAACTCAAAAGAAATGTGGTAAAAATGTGTTAGGTGATTCTGTAAGGCAAATTAATCAAATAAAAAGTGTATGGAGATCATACTGTTTTTACACATACAAATTACTTAATCAGTATCAATCAATCAATCAATCAATAATTTATAAACGTTTTATTTTTGTTTTTTTATACTTGGAGTAACTCTAAAATGTAGACGCAAGTTTTTGGATCAAGTTGCGTCCTCTAGTGTCTAGTTGAAGAAATGCCATAATACGCGTTTGACAATGCGTTATGTTGAACAGCAGGGGGCAGCTGTTCACTCAAAGTAATTAGGATTTCCGGAAATGCATCAAGAAGAAGAAAATTCACCCATGCTAGCAAAGTCTCGCGATACAGATCACACCGGGTATCTGAACGCGGGTGGCTGAGAAAGCAAGCGAATGAATCGCCTGTGACTAGCCCGTGCCTTTCATTATAAACAATAGCATTATACGTTTTAGCTCGAAGAAAGTTTTTAAAACAATCTCTGGCAGTGAACGTTGGGTGTTAGTCATCGATTAACTCACAATCTGGTTATATCTAGGGAACAATTCGGTAAAAATGTCCGAAACTGGAAACGGCGCTGAACAGCGGGAAGAGCCGAGTGAACTTGAAGAAATCGGAGGAGTGGAGGTGAGCAAAATATGCAACAATGCGGGCGCTATTGTTTTGAGTTGGTGTTACGTTACACGATTAAACGAGTGCTTAGTGTAATTTAACAAATCCGCTTGCCCGTAGCTAAGTTGTTATGAAACAAGTCAAACTTTCAATTGGCCAGCGAGGTTGAGTTGTAATGTTAGCCCTACCGCTAGCTTGCTAGCTTCATAGATAACAAACAGCTCTGGTCCATCTTCCCGGGAGAATGTGTTGTCACGCTACAGCAGGAGGAGGCCAGCTTGTATAACGACGTTCCAGCCTAGATCTAGCTAGCAGTAGCTAACGCTACTAGCAAGCAGCTTGCCAGTTTTAATCTCAATTCGTCTACTTTTGTGAAGACAAGTTTTACCCATACGACTATCGACCATTCACCCCAATGCATTGTGATGGGACTAGTGACACTAGTTCGATATTAGTAGCTAGTTCGATAGTATTTAGAAAGCAACCCGTAACGGTTGATTTGGTCAATTTAGAATATTGTCCTTTTGCCTGGCCATGATGGCTTACATGCAGATCGCCTAAAAACGGAGCCGATTAGCTTCAAGCACAACTACTCAACTGAATAGTCTTGTAATACTGATAGACATAGCGCATCGAGGTAGCGCAAGAAGTGGGCCAGATGTGGTCATATCAGTGCGTCTCGTGTATATACGGAAGTTCAGCCACATGATGGGGCTAGCCAGAAGGTGCGACAACAAATAAGAACGGAGAGGAGCTTGCTTCGAGTCCGATAGCTTACTCCGATTCATGAGATAGCTCCAGAAACGCATTACCTGTGCATCAAATCACACATTGCGATAACCCCCTTGTCTCCAGGAGAAGGATGACGCCACCAAAGCGGGAAAGGAGTCTTCTGGTGCAGGACAGGGGGAGGAAGAAGGATCCTCTTCTTCCCAAATCACACCTGAGGAGACACGAGGTTATGAAGAGAAAGTGGTGAGCTCACCCATTCACCTCAAGTGTGCACTGCATCGGTAGCCACAAACTGTTGTGTTTTCTCCTCAACCCCGTGTTTGAACTCAGACGCCCAAACAAATGCTCTTGTATTTGCAGGAATCGGACCGCACCAACCGTTTTGAGTATCTCCTGAAACAAACGGAGGTGTTTGCCCATTTCATCCAGCCGGCGGCACAGAAAACGCCAACCTCCCCTCTCAAGATGAAGCCCGGGCGCCCTCGCATCAAGAAGGACGAGAAGCAGAACCTGCTCTCTGCTGGAGAGTAAGTAAATGCAATAAATATGGATTCCAGCCGTGTGCTTTTACTATTTTTCTAAAATGATAATTCCAACAAAATGTGATTTAAAGACGTTTGTCAAGTGAACTAAACAGGCTCATCTCTGACAGTAACCGCCATCGTCGAACAGAGCAGGAGGAGGATGAGGAGCTGTTAAGCGAGAACAGCAAAGCCACCGCCGTCTGCACCCGTTTTGACGACTCCCCCTCCTGTATGTTCACACAACCTTCCACCCCCCCAACACACTTTTAATACAGGAAACATACACATAGTCTCCAAAAAATATATGTCCAATGTGGAAAGGGTGCTCAACAGGGTGCTAAATGTATGTTTTCCACCCACCTAGTTGTGAAAGCAGGTAAAATGAGGGACTACCAAGTCCGTGGTCTGAACTGGTTGATTTCCCTGTATGAGAATGGCATCAATGGCATCCTTGCTGATGAAATGGTAAGCAAGGCCAACTTTTTGCTTGGTTACATTTCTGTTTATTTGAGAAAGAATGTGTGTGTGTATGTGGACAAGGGAGTTTGTGCAGGGTTTTACCTGTGTGTGTGTGCACCTGGCTGATTTTATGTGTGAAACATGCATACTTACAAGTATAAGCATGCCTGTGTGTTTGAGAGAAAGATGGATGGATGTTTGTTTTGCTTACTTCTGCGTGCCGTCTTCCAGGGTTTGGGAAAGACCCTACAGACCATCTCTCTACTGGGCTACATGAAGCACTACAGGAGTATCCCTGGGCCTCACATGGTCCTAGTGCCCAAGTCCACCCTCTACAACTGGATGAACGAGTTCAAGCGCTGGGTGCCGTCCCTCCGAGCAGTCTGCCTCATCGGAGACAGAGAAGAGAGGGTGAGCTTCCTTTAGAACCGACTTAGGGCGGGAAAGTAAAGTAATGACAGCTGTATTTACAGTTGAATTAGAAAATGCGATAGAACTGAATGAACTACATGTGCCAATGCACTGTGTCCTTAACTTGACTGATGCTTGGAATATAGTTTTTTAACCGTACGACTGTAAGACTGAACCTCTTCATAAACGTGTAAACAAGACAGTGGGTGTACAGGAATATAACCATCACAATGCAGCTTCAGTAAGACACAAGGCTGTCGTGTAGGATCAGCAGTGTTAGGAATGCTGATGTTAGCTAGCCTACGTTTTGATACTTTGCCCACACTTACCCCTGTGTGTGTGTCCTTCCTCCTCTCAGACGGCCATGATCAGGGACGTCTTGCTTCCGGGAGAATGGGACGTGTGCGTCACGTCCTACGAGATGCTGATCATCGAGAAGGCAGTCTTCAAGAAGTTCAACTGGAGGTACCTGGTCATAGACGAGGCCCACAGGATCAAGAACGAGAAGTCAAAGGTGTGGGACAAAAGCCAAAACGACACCGTATTCTGTTCAAACTGTTGTTTTAGATTCCTTCGATTGGTCCATGCAAACAGTCCCAGCTGGTCATAGGGTTACTGGTCTCTCAGTCCTCATTGGGTTGGTCGTGCCTAACGGGTCTGTGTCTCTGCCCCCAGCTGTCTGAGATTGTCAGAGAGTTCAAGACCACCAACCGCCTGCTGCTGACCGGCACCCCACTCCAGAACAACCTCCACGAGCTGTGGGCGCTGCTCAACTTCCTGCTGCCCGACGTCTTCAACTCCTCAGAGGTGAGAGAGAGAGGGACCGAGAGGTAGAAAAGAGAGGTGAAGTCAGGGGAGACGAGGGAAAACACACTGGTGTGTGTGTGTGTGTGTGTGAGAGTTTGGAAAAGGGGGGGGGGTGGAGAGATATGCATACACACAGAGTGAGAAAGAAAGACAGAATTTATGTTTGGTTCAACATGCAGTGCACACAGCACAAGAAACTCATCCCTGCTTCTATTCTATATTTGTAAAATGTTTTTTATGTGGATTCATTCCGAGTTTTTGTTTTAAAAGGACTTTGATGCCTGGTTCGACACCAACAACTGCCTGGGTGACCAGAAGTTGGTGGAGCGTCTTCACACTGTGAGTGAAAGAAAGGCTCTCTTGCACATTGACAATATGCATGATTGGTTACTCTCGCTTCCTCGTGGCCCTTGGCTACAGTTGCCCTTGGCTACAGTTGCTGACGAAGAGAGTGTGCATGTGTGTAGGTACTGCGTCCATTCCTGCTGCGGCGTATCAAAGCGGACGTGGAGAAGTCGCTGCTTCCTAAGAAGGAGGTCAAGATGTACGTGGGGCTGAGCAAGATGCAGAGAGAGTGGTGAGTGACCCCAGCCTACCCAGGGCTTGTTCACCTCTTAGCAGGTCGACATTAAGATCTAAGAGTGAATTAAACTGTGACTTGGCAGAAGTATTAATGTAATTCCGATGTTTTCAATAACAAGGATTTTATCCAATTCCTTCTCTGTATGGCCCAAAAAATGAATGGCCAACCAAAGCAACAGACACCAAACCTTTTTGGTCCCTGTCCTCCCAGGTACACCAAGATTCTGATGAAGGACATCGACATCCTGAACGCGGCAGGCAAGACGGACAAGATGCGTCTGCTGAACGTGCTGATGCAGCTCAGGAAGTGCTGTAACCACCCCTACCTGTTTGACGGCGCCGAGCCCGGCCCGCCCTACACCACCGACATCCATCTGTCGGTCAACAGCGGCAAGATGGCCGTCCTGGACAAGCTGCTGCCCAAGATGAAGGTTCAAGGTGAGTGCAGTGTCTTGGTTTCACATATACGGATGCTATCCGCTCTCCTCTATGAAGGAACATGTACGTAGACAGTGTAATTGAACAACAGGTTTCTGTCCCAAGAGGTTGAAACCAGGAAGTGATGTTGCACAGTTTGTAGAAGCCCTCCAGCTTGGCTCACCTCAGTAGGCCAAGTTGGGTAGCTGAGTATGATTGAAAGCTGTAAGCCCCTCCCCCCTCTAGGATCTCGTGTGCTGATCTTCAGCCAGATGACCAGGATGCTGGACATCTTGGAGGACTACTGCATGTGGAAGAACTACGGCTACTGCCGCCTGGACGGACAGACGCCCCACGAGGAACGACAGGTAAGACGGACACTTTTTAGGCCCTACTGTGTCCCTTTTGTAAATCCATTATGGTTCTGGAAAGACTTCAGATGCCGACTACATTCTTTAACTTTGAAGACGGGAAGAGTAAAAATGTTCTCGCATGCCCCCCTCTCCCTTACCAGATCTCCATCAACGCGTTCAACGAGCCCAACAGCAGCAAGTTCCTCTTCATGCTGAGCACCAGGGCGGGGGGTTTGGGTATCAACCTGGCAACCGCTGACGTGGTCATCCTCTATGACTCTGACTGGAATCCTCAGGTTGACCTGCAGGCCATGGTCAGTACTCCTAATATATATTTCCGTGTAGTAAATCATATTGGATACATATTTTTTCTGGTGCCAGCATTTTTCTATTTCTTGATTTTCCAAGGTTTTGAGTCATATCTGTAATTCAAAACAATTCAGGATTTAACCAGCCAAGTTATTGATTGAGCAGCTAAAGACAACTAGCATATTTAAAGTGTTAATAGTGTATTGAATGAGTTTTTTTCTGTCCGGCAACTGTGAATCATCTGAATCCTGATTGGTCCATTTTTCCGTGTCCCTCAGGACCGAGCCCACAGGATTGGTCAGCAGAAGCAGGTGCGCGTGTTCCGCTTCATCACAGAGAACACAGTGGAGGAGAGGATTGTGGAACGCGCCGAAATGAAGCTCCACCTTGACTCCATCGTCATTCAGCAAGGTAACCACACCACTTCTGCTCCAAAATGGCCACCCATGTGACTGTGTTTACTCAGGAGCACTATAAAACAGCAGACGTTGGCCATTTTGGATCTGACCATGTCAGTTTCAGATCCGTATATTTAAGTAGTTTGAATATTATAGCAACTGAGTATTGTGTGTGGGGGATGCAGGCCGGCTAGTGGACCCCAACCTCAACAAGCTGGGCAAGGACGAGATGCTGTCCATCATCCGCCACGGCGCCACCCACGTCTTTGCCTCCAAGGAGAGTGACATCACGGATGAAGACATCGACGAGATCCTTGAGAGAGGAGAGAAGAAGGTCAGGATGAAGGCTATAAAACTGGTTTTATATCAGAAACGCCATTTATTGGATTCAGTGAAAACTCTCCAGCTCCTGTGTTGAATGTCTGTGTTCATGTCCGGTTCCTCCAGACCATTGAGATGAAGGAGAAGATGGAGAACCTGGGCGAGAGTTCTTTGAGGAACTTCAGCATGGACACGGAGAACGCTGCGGCATACACAGTGTACTCCTTCGAAGGAGAGGACTACAGGGAGAAAAAGAAGGTAGCGTCCCTTTAAGGCTCCAGGCTCCGCCCCTTCATTCATTTCCATGTCCTCCAGGCCCTATGTAAGCCGTTGGCTTTCTGCTCTTGTAGGTTATTACAAACTGGATCGAACCGCCCAAGAGAGAAAGGAAGGCCAACTATGCGGTGGATGCCTACTTCCGAGAGGCCCTCCGCGTCAGCGAACCCAAAGCACCCAAGGTGAGACTTTTCCCTACCGCCCCCCTCAGGGCAGGTGGTGTAAGCACACCCTGAAAGACGATTACCCAATGTTCACCACCAAGAATAAATCTCTGGGCCTTGTAGAAATATATATATATATATATAACCTCCCCCCCCCCCCCCCCCCCACATTCCTCCATCTCTCTTGTAGGCTCCTCGCCCCCCCAAGCAGCCCAATGTTCAAGACTTCCAGTTCTTCCCCCCTCGCCTATTTGAGCTGCTGGAGAAAGAGATTCTCTTCTACAGGAAGACCATCGGTTACAAGGTCCGTCCAGTGTCTCCTGGCCTCTGCACTTCTCTGTTTGCAGTATAATGTCTCGAAAGAGAGCAGGGTGAAATAAATCTGGGTGTTTCTATTCAGGTTCCTCGCAACCCAGACCTCCCCAACTCTGCCCAGCAACAGAAGGAGGAGCAGGCCAAGATTGACGATGCAGAGGCCCTATCAGAGGAGGAGCTTGAGGAGAAGGAGAACCTCCTCTCGCAGGTATATGGTGTCCAGGGCAGGCTGTACTAATCTGCTCAACATGGTTTCATTTGTGTTTTTTGTATGCACACACTCATCGACAATAACTTGCACCCAGGGCTTCACAATTTGGAACAAGCGTGACTTTAACCAGTTCATCAAAGCCAATGAGAAGTGGGGGCGAGACGACATCGAAAACATCGCCAGGGAGGTCGAAGGCAAAACCCCAGAAGAGGTCATGGAATATTCTGGTAAAAGCAACAAAAAAGTCCTTCAGCACCCAAAACAACCTATTTTTTTTTACCCATTGAGGACTTTACAATGTCCTTGATGACCAACACAGAGGGGAAGAAAAGCTCTGTCCTAAACCTGGAGCGCTGGTCCTTCATCCTCGTTGAGGATCCTGTCGGGGGGGAAACGCACTCCCTCAGAGAGAACGCGTCCGTTTACGTGGATGAGTAGCATGACCTCAACTTGTCTGTGTTTTTTCTTCTCCCAGCGGTGTTCTGGGAGCGCTGCAACGAGCTGCAGGACATAGAGAAGATCATGGCCCAGATCGAGAGAGGAGAAGCCAGGATCCAGAGGAGGATTAGCATCAAGAAGGCGCTGGACTCCAAGGTAGCTGAAGCCAACACCGTCTTCTTTTTAAAGGCATCATAAGCAATGTTGAATTTTAGTTGCACTTGTACCGGAAAACAAATGGCAAAAAAACAAAAATATATATATATATTTAAACCCAAATCCCTCTGTAACCCCCCCCCCCTCCCTAGATTGGGCGATACAAGGCCCCATTCCACCAGCTTCGTATCTCCTACGGCACCAACAAGGGCAAGAACTACACAGAGGAGGAGGACCGCTTCCTTATCTGCATGCTGCACAAGCTGGGCTTCGACAAGGAGAGCGTCTACGACGAGCTGCGTCAGTGCATCCGCAACTCACCCCAGTTCCGCTTCGACTGGTTCCTCAAGTCCAGGACCGCCATGGTGAAAACTTTGTTTATGTCGAAGTTGCTCTCCATAGTGTCCTTTTACAATACTTTCCAAGTTGTTTTGGGGTTAATGTGTGTGTGTGTGTGTGTGTGTGTGTAGGAGCTCCAGAGGCGATGCAACACCCTGATTACGCTGATTGAGCGAGAGAACATGGAGCTGGAGGAGAGGGAGAAGGCAGAGAAGAAGAAGAGAGGACCTAAGTCTAGCTCGGTAAGAAGCTGCCGTCACACCACCCTGCCAGCAGGACATGAAGATACCCCTTTCTAAAACTATCATGTCAACAAATGTGCCATACAGTTGTTAATCTGTAGAGACATCGTCAGAAATTCACCATCTGTTTTTTTTGTTTGTCATCTTTTGTCTTCCTCAGACCCAAAAACGCAAGTCTGAGGGAACTCCGGACGGACGTGGGCGCAGGAAAAAACTCAAGCTGTGATGCAGTGAACATCAGGTGCCCGAGGACGGAAGAAGAGAGAGGAGAGAGAAACAAGACAGCTAGTCGTAACGTCTGTTGCATATTTTTTTTTTCTTTACGGGTCGTGACGATGTACTGTACAACTAAAAAAATTCCCCTCAGAGGACTAAGCTTCTTTGCTTGTAGCTCGGCTCGTTCTAGGAAAGGTTTAGTTGTTCGCAGGCCTGCCTTGTTAGTGACTCAACCCCATAGCTGCAGCCGCACTGGGTTATTTTGTTTAGTTTATTTTCTACCTTTTTTACTAGTACTTGAGGTGATATAATAAATGTATTTATGCCTGTTTGGTTGTGTACCACATTCCTTTTCCTGTAACAATGTGTCCCTTTTTTATTTTGAAGAACCTCATTTGTTTTTCTTTACCTACAAGGGTTGAAAATGTGTCTTTTTGGAATATGTCTCAATAAACTACCACTGTTTTTTAAAAACTGCTAACAGAATGTTATTTTGGTGAATATAAATCCTGAAAGTTAGTATTAATGTTAAATTTACATTTATTCAATGAAAGTTGGCTTGTACATGTCCAGAAAGGTTAATATCAGAATCCCCTGAAAAGTATAAATACTTATTTTGTGTATGTTAATATATATCAATTATCAATATAAAGTTTTGTGGACCACAGGCTTTGATTTGGCGCTTTTCAGAGTCACAAGGAGCTAAGAAAAATGTGAGAAAAGGAAAGTGGCAGAGAAAAGTCATTTCCTGCCTTGTCTGCAATGCAGCATTAGCCTTAGTACTGCCCTGTTATTTCAAGTATTTTCTGGAAATATTATTCCTGGATGATGACAGATCACACAGTAAACAATGGGAGCCATCTGGCAGCTCAGGACCCCAGTCAGTGTAGCAACTCTCAGTAGGCTTAGGCAGTATTGCCAGATCTGACTAATTGGCTGGCAGGATTGTCTGCATTTACATGCAGGCAAACATGCACAGCGACCACACTCGTTACTGGACCCACTGCACCAGTTGACTGTTCGGTGACGGAGTATAAAAGTAGCCCAGAAACAAAGGCTAATTTAATCCTGATTGTTCCACATCATCATCAATAATTGCTCACACCTGTTGGGCAATCAAGACTTACTGAGCCACAGGTGTGTCCAATTATTGATGAGTTTTTACACCTACAGCACAAGTGTTTTTTTTTTTTTTTACATCTGCAGGTCCAATAATGTCCACAGAAGGAATGCTGATGGTTTCACAGATGATGATGCTACAAAAAGTGTTCCTTCCCTCCTCTACCTATCTACAGTACCAGCCTCAATCCCATCTTCTCTTACCGTCCTTACAAAGCATGAGACTGGCTGGTTCCCAAAACATCCAGTTTTCCATCTTCCAGATCAATAAACCACATCAAGCCCTGATGTTTCCTACTATGACCGCTCCTACATCTCTCTCACCCAGACCCAGACTTTCCTGTGTGCACACCAGCACTATCTTTGATGCACCAATCTCACCTCGCATGACCCCAGTAATCCATACCTGGCATGCTGTTCTAGTGTTGCCCACTATTTACATATCCCTTCCTCCTTTTGTTCCTCGCTGTGACGCTCTCTGTCATACACAGAACAAATGCAGGGAGGGTGAACAGAAGAACAGTGACCTCAACAAAGCAGAGGCTCCTAGAGAGGAATGAAACACAATGTGTTGATACGTGCTTTCAGCAGAGGCAGGGGCTCAGGTAAGAGGTTGAAGGTCAATAATTCTTATTCAGGATGTACATTTATACGCCCTAATGACCAAGCCTAGGACTAGGCTTATTCATGTTCAGGTCTGTGTTGCAGATGTTGATGTAAAACGCTAAAACGATTTCAGAAAAGTACATTTGTATTTGGCAGTTATAGTTGGCGTACATCAAACAATGCATTGAAGTGATCACAAAATTGATAAAACACCAATTTGATTGAACTGGAAATTTCTACATCTATACTAATTGGCACATGTTAACTTATATACTGTCACTTGCATAAAACAAAGGTAATCATTTTTAGTTGGTTATTGCTTTCTAGGTTACAGAGCACAGAGTGTTGAGTTGTTTTTATTTTCAAGTTTCACCAGGGTGTGTTAATACCTTTTTTTGTTTGCATTGTCCTGTGGAGATTTTCAATATTCTATACATGCAAGTATGTACACAGGCAAGTCATGCTATGCACATAGGTATGCTTTTAAACCGCATTCTCAAAGACCTGTAAAAAGATGTATAAAAACAAATTCTGAATTAATAGTTACGTTCTCTCATTTGACTAAAATGACATAATACAATCCCTTTGAATAGCACCATTATGGTATGCTGCAGTGGGCAAATACATGAAGGGCTTTTAAACGCACAGCAGTGCATCGTCAACATCACATTACAAAAATACAAGAATTTATCACAACAGCATTCACTAGACATAGCCTCCGCTTACATAACATTTAACACATGGCTGTTCCTCTCAACATAAAAAAACATGAAATAATACAATGGTTGACAATGAGTGATGATGGTAAAAACACCTTGGTAGAGTCGTTTTCTCCATGGAAAACAGGGGACACAAAAACTCAGAGCTGTTAACTCGTAAGGCTACCTGTGCCGAAGTCATGCTGTATTTCAGAAGATTCCTCAGGGTTTTTCCAACTCAAGCACAAACAGTAAATGGGCAGTTTGGCGGGGGGGGGGGTGTTCTTTACAATTGGGAAAATGAGGCAGAGCGGGATTGGCGCTAGGACAACAATTCCATCGCGTGACTCTGCATTTAAGAACTAAAAACAAGAGGAACAGGGTGTACAATTGAACGAGTGACGTTATTAAATGAAGCCTGTGTTTCTACAGAGGGGCTGTTTATATGAGGGGCAGGAAACACTTCATAGTGGGTCAGGCAGCCTGACAGAACGCCAGCTCTTTACAAAGCCCATCACGCATGCACTCACACATATTGCATTTGTAGTAACCCTCGTCCATATAGTTGCACTGTCCAGAGTGCTCGCTGTATGAGCTATCTTCAGTGCTAAGGAGAGTGAGGTTTGTTAGTTTTTTACTTAGAAGGCACTGTGGTGGAGAATTGAACAGTCAGTTTTCTTTTCAGAGGGGGTCTGCAGGGAAGGTCTGGGTTATGTGTGTGTGTGTGTGTCTGCGTGTGTGTGTGTGTGTGTGCGTGTGTGCCTGCGTGTGTGTGTGTGTGTCTGCGTGTGTGCCTGCGTGTGTGTGTGGGTGTCTGCGTGTGTGCCTGCGTGTGTGTGTGGGTGTCTCTAGACCTCGGAACTATCCGAGAATTGCCTCGTGCTCGTGGTCCCGCCGCTGCAGCTGCTCCCGCCGTAGGCGGAGCTGGAGGAGGTGGCGTAGGGAGGGAACTGGCTCTCCTTGTCCCGCCTCTTGCGCCGCACCAGCAGGATGACCACGATGGCGACCAGGCAGATGAGGAGGATAAGACCGGCCAGCCCCACCAGCATGGGCAGGGTGGAGGTGTCCAGGGGCTCCCTGCCGGAGCTCCCCAGGAGGGGCCGCTCCAGGAGGGGCTGGCGCTCGCGGCTGGGGGTCCAGGGCTGGCGCTGGCTGACCACCATGCGGTCGGAGCGGTCCAGGGCGATGTGCTGGATGTTGGTGCCCCGGCTGGCGTCCACACCAATGTCCTGGGTTAGGGCAGGGGCGGAGGGGGCGGCTCGGCGGCTGCGGCCCAGGGAGGAGGTGCCGATCTGGGGCTGGGGGTCCACGGAGGACAGGCTGTGGCGCTGGTAGTCCAGGCTGCGCTTCCCGATGCTACGGTTAGCATTATCTCTGGAGCGGACGGTGTAGATGGTGTGGATGAACCACTCTCGACCGGCAGCCACCTGGCAAAACAATAAAGAGGCTTGAGCTTTTGATGCACGCTTCTTCTACACCTGAACGTTAAGTTGTAGCTGTCAGCTAATATGTGCATGCTGTTTTCTGTGAGCATGTTTGTGCATTTGTTTATGCATGTGTCTGTAAGATATATCTGTACGAGTTTACTATGTGTATGTGTGTGTGTGTGTGTGTGTGTGTGTGTGTGTGTGTGTGGGGGGGGGGGGGGGGGGTTGTGTGTGTGTTTCTACCTGGAACAGAGGGGAGGAGGACAGGGTGAAGCCGTCAGAACCAGGCTGTCTGACCAGAGGAAGGGCCCCTGGGCTGTCCAGGGCCAGGGTGGCTTCGAACAGGACGTCTCCAAATGCAGAAGCCTGGGTCTCCGGCTGGGCCTTGTCCTGGAGAAGACGCACAAACACACACATTAGACAAACAATCCTCGAACATGTACAGATGAGCCAAAACAGCCCGATTCTATCTTGGGAAAAAAGATTCGCTGACTGCCACGGCTTAGGTGACACAGAAGAAAACATCTTTTACAAAGACCTACACAATAAACCCCCTACACACAGGGTACCACATGGACCACATAGATACAGAGGTGTCGGATGCTCTTACCAGGATCTTGAACCTGTAGAGCAGCGAGGGAGCGTCCGCCAGGCAGCCATACTCCTTGTTGGTGGGGTTGTACTTGGGCACGTATCCATCCGCCCCAGTGCACAGGAACACCTTCTCGATGCTGCAGGTGAACGAGTCTCCCAGGTTCTGGACCGGGTCCACCATGACGCGGCCGTAGATGGACGAGCCTGGCGGAGGAGGGGAAACATGATGTGAGGATGGGAGGAGGATAAGGAAGTAGGAAGAGGAGAGGGGGCAGGACTGAACTAACGAGGGTGGTTCAGGCTCTATGTTCAAAAATGGGGCAGAATGGGGGCAGTAACCAACTGCCGAATCGTGACAGTCTGAATTAATTCTCCTGGGTGTAGTGTCTCTCAAGAGCCACTAGGGGTCCTTTCCTACCTTCTGAGAAGGCGGCGTCGGATCCCTCTCCAAAGCCCATGGAGCCGTCAGACAGCCACAGCTCCCTCTTAGACAGCAGGAACATCTGGGTGTTGAGACTGAACTCTGCTGCCACTGGGTCACTCACCTGAGGAGGAGAGGGGAGGGGAGGGGATGGGGGGAGGGGAGGGGAGGGGAGGAGGGGAGGGGGAGGAAGATGAGAGGAGACAGGATTAGAGGAGAGGAGGGTTGCACAGAAAGGAGAAACATTTGCATTGGATTGAGTATGACATTGCCTGCTACAACAATGCAATGGAACCCCTTCTTCTATCCATGTTAGCCACTAATCCAACACCATTACTCCAGTCACACTCTTATCATCCGTAGACACGTTCATTCCACTGGGTCTCAGGGGGAGGAGAGCAGACCTGCTGGAAGCGGATGTCCATGTCGAAGGTGAGGGGCTCTCGGGGGTGGCACACGGGGGGGATGCTGTACTCGCCGTTGGGGGAGGCACTGCAGGGGATCAGCTTCACCGTGTAGGTTCCAGAGTAGTCACGCACCTGTGGAGAACAGGGGAACCGTCATTACTCACTGAGGACCCTGGAGACTCCTGGAAGGTTCTATTCGTTATTAAGGTATAATCCATGATATGCTACTAACTACAAACATAGAAAAAGCTAACAATTTAATAATTTGATGAAAAATTCATTAAGTAATTCATGTAGGCCTAAGTATAGATTCCCTGTAGGATGTTCTTTTAGCATTGACTTGTTTGTACCAAGTTTCCAATAGAGCCAGACATTGAAAATCTGTGTTAACACGGTGTATCTTTTTCAGCCTCGAAATCAAGTGACTGGCGACTCACAGCAAAGTCTGAGACAAAGCTCCACTGCTGCATGGGCTGGTTATAGGTGGGCTCTGTCCGGACCAGGGACAGGGTGAAGGTCAGCCCTGGGTGGTCCGCACACATCACCATGGACGACAGGCCTGTTCCTGGACATACACACACACACACAACGTTTTTATGTACCCAGCCATGTACATGAAACCCATAGATTCGTGTTTCTGAAACATCTATAAAACAAAGAAAGTTGTAATTCAACTCATTACTCATCGTTTCATAATTTACAGCCGAAATATTATGACGTTTTCAGGCACCTTGCATGGAATGTGTAAGGTGAGACACATTTCTATTTTATGGCACACAGGAAGAGAAGCTCCTTAACGAGAGATGCCAGAAATAGCGGTGGGTGATCTGGGTTACTGTGCAACCCTATAGGGACTGGCTGTATAGAATGACCACTGGATGGTTTCATCACATGTGACTGTGTTTGTGTGTTTTGTATTCATATATGTACATGTCATTAAGTATAACTGACATAGGTTTGTAAGTACATGTGTGGCTGTGTGTGGGTGTAGTACACTGTGTGTGTGTTTGTGTGTGTGTACCTGGGTGGGACATGACAAAGAGGCCCCTGTAGCGAGCCTCTGTCTTGAAGTTGACCACCAGGCGGCCCTCCTCGTTGATCCTCATGCTGGTGGGATACATGGCTCCTGGAAGGTCCAAAGGCACACAACATGTTCAGTACCACAGATGACTTAACATACGTAGCAACAACCACTTCTCCTTGCCACTTATAAAAGGAAAATAACAACCAACAAATTAACTGGATTTTTAATTGGCAAAAATTGACATAAATGCCCTCGACTGTAGTACCTCATCTGACCGGTAGAGGGAGTGTGTTTGGTTCTGAGTGTACCTTGCAGTTCTGCCTCGGGCGGGCTGCCGATGCCCTCCTGCCACAAGATGGCGGTGTCGTAGACGAAGGTGAGCTTGAGCTCGGACTGCAGGTCAAAGTGCTGCCAGCCGCCCACGGCCACGGGGGAGTGGAACACGTAGGAGACAAAGAGGGGCACGCGCAGGGTGACGTAGGACTGCACCAGGTTCAGCACCTGCAGGTGGAGAGACTGGGTCAGACTGGACTGGACTGGACTGGTAGCTGCTTCATAACATAGTACTTCATAGCTGCACTTACCACTTTACATGCAGTATTTCTATGTCACTTTGGATAAAAGCGTCTGCTAAATTATGTAAAAATGTAAATGGCGTGTGTGTGTCTGTGCCACCTCCCCCTACCTGCCCGTCGGTTCCGATGGACCCCCCGCAGTCGCTGAGCAGCTCCGACATGTCGTAGTAGCTGGTGAACTCCCACAGGCACGCCTCCAGGTTCAGGTTCCTGTAGAAGCGCAGCGAGTTGGCGGAGCGCATGGTGCCGCTGTACTGGTAAGGAGACGTCTCGCCGATGATCTCCGGGTTCTTGGTGGCGTCAGTGATGAAGCCGTGGCCCGTCTGGATCTCGTTGAAGTCCAGCAGGTTGGAGCAGCGGTGGTTGCCCACGCGCGTGCCATCCGGGCTCAGGGTCAGCTCGAAGTTCTGGAGAGCTCTGGTAGAGATGACGGGCAGCATGCCTGGAGAAACAGAGGGAGGTCGAGGTAGAAAGGAAGACAGGTCACGAGAGAGGAAGACGCAAAAAAAACAAAGAATTTAGATGTCGGATTTCAAAGATATCTCAGCGCTCATTATCTCACTTCAACCGTAAGAACATGGTTTCTGGTTTCTTTGTTGGTGAAGAAGCTGAGTTGTCCACCTACCGTCCATGTGTGGCATGTGGACGGTCAGCTTGATGAGGTTGGGAAAGTCGGGGTCGTCAGGGCCTGTGTAGCGGATCTTGGCAGAGAAGGGTTCCGCCCCCACGGTACCGGGGACACGAGGTTGACACATCCCTACAGAACCGGCAGAACATCAGAACTCATGCCCCACAACAGAACACAGGAAAAACCAAAACTTCAACCAAAATGTAGCCCAACCCTGACTTTACTAGTACTAAGTATTAAAATCACAAGCTATGGTAAAAAGTGGTTTTGTCTTGTAAGTCAGTAAACACAATTACCACATGAGTACATTTGAATGTCTTTGTATTTTGGCATTCCAGAACAACAACAACAAGCATCATACTAAACTTTAAACTCCCTCCCCAAACGGCGTAGACTCCCTCTTCTCACCTTCCTCCCTGCTGACCACGGCGATGGGACTGGACAGCTCCAGGCCGGCGTCACCGTTGATGTTGAAGGCGCGGGCCGCGCACTGGACACGGGATCCTGCCTGGAAGTAGATGGAGTCCAGGGTAATGGACTTGGTGTTGGTGAAGAAGGTGTTGGTGTCCACCTCTCTCATGGGGCTGGTGACGCCGTCGGTCCCGCTGGGGGCGCTGACGAGCCAGCGGTACTGGGTCAGGGTGTCGTTGATGTTCTCCGCCGTGCAGATGGAGCCTGTCTTGTCGAAGTCGTGGTATTTGGGGTTGCAGGCCTGTTGGAGCAAGGACGTTACTGCCTTTAGCGTTAAAGCAGAGATTTCTTTTTTTTTACTTAAGTATATGTCAGAGCCCATACTTCTTTACTGGAACTTGAATGAAAAAGTGTAAGTCTTTTTAAAGATAGGTATCTGTACTTCTACTTGAGGGAAGGAAACTGGAATCGTTTGTGTCAATTGTGAATTGAAGTGAATACAACTAAATGAAAGTGAATTATATATATATAAAAAAAAGGTAGTCAAGTTCTCAAGTGGATGTTAGTAGTTGAAAGTGTATCTGATTGAATTGTATGTGTGTGTGGATGTGTGTGTGTGTGTGTGTGTGAGCGAGCGTGTGGATATGGCCACTCACGGTCACGCAGACAACAGGGTATCCGGTGGGGGGTCGGGGGTTGTCCCTGGCGCGTGCCGTGTCGTCGTACATGAGCAGGGAGATCACCACGGGGACGTCCGGGAAGGTGACGTCCGCCACGCTGTCCATCTCCTCGATGTACACGATGGCCTTGCTCATCTGGAGGAGGACACAGGGAACACCTTCAGGGTTAGTTCACTTCAGTTCATTTATTCACACGTTCTTTTGATTTACAAATCTAAATAGCACAGTCATGCAGTAAAGAAAAACAGACATTAAAATTGGATTGAAAATCTAATCAAATCACTTAGCTCTTTAGAAATATTTTGTGTATTAAACTAGGTTTAAACTATTTACTCGGGAATAAAACATGTATTTATACCACACATCCAAGCATCTGCTTTTACATAAATCTCTCATCATGATGTTGGTAAGATATAAGCTGAGCCATTAGAGGACCCAGCTCCCTGGAATGAGAGGCAGCAGGAGAAGGAGAGAGTGTGTGCAGCACCGTACAGTACATGTTCGGGATGCCTTGTATCCCTGTTTATAGGTTAGGGCACTGGTCACCCGGAGCACCATTCTCCAAGCACACACACAACACACACACACAACACACACACAACACACACACACAACACACACACACAACACACACACAGGCTCAAAGAGGAGAGGGCTTTTTACGAGACGTGGTGATTTGGGTTTGCTGACAGTGGCAGCTGCTGCCTGGCTATTTTAACACAGAGAGCCGTGTGTGTGTGTGTATGTGTATAGTTCTGGGTGCTAAAGGTATTTTTGCGACGCGTGTGTTAGTGTGTATTGTATGTATGTTTGTGTTATATGTATGTGAATGAGGGAGCGAGTGTGCGAATGTGGATGTGTTAATGTACGTGTTAATACGTATGTGTGTACGGATGTGCTTGTGCACGAGCGCTGTGTGCTCTTCGTCTCACCATGGTCTCGGCCACCATGTATTCATCAGGCTTCAGGTGCACAGTGAAGGCCTCTCTCATCTCTCGCTGGCCGTCAAACAGGATCTGCACCTCCACAAAGTGCTCTGTCTCCCCCTCCTTGAACTCCACATCTGAAAACGTAGATCACACGATGATATAATCCCCCAGTGTTTATAACTGTGTGATTCTTCTCTCCACACTATGTCTTGAAGGGGCTTTTTAGTCCGAAGAGTGTGTAAATCAACCTTTGACCTTCACAGTAAACACTTGCAGTTTCTCAGTTCAGACATCAATTCTAAGCAGACTGGGTGATGTAGTCAAAATGGCTGCTCGCCTTCAGACAGGGGGTTGTAGTCCTCTCCGGAGGTGGCGGAGCCGTCCTTGGTGTGGACGCGCACCAGTGACACCTTGGAGCTGTCTCCCACCCTCAGGATGGGGATCCTAACCAGGGCCACCTCGCCCTTCACCTGAGGCTCCCTCACGCTGTACTTGATCTCGGAGAAACGGATGATGGGCTCTGTGTGGAGGGAGGGAGGAGAGGGAGGAGGAGAAGGGGCGAGGAGGCGGAAGAGGAGAAAGAAAGAAACTCTGCTTAAAAGCACCAGTCAAAGCAGAGAGCTTTTGCAGGCGCACACAAAGCAGCTTACAGGTGCGTACACTTAGCTAATTAGCACCCACAGGTAAGAACCTGCTGTGTATAACTAAGCACTTTGTCCCTTTTGTAGGCACCAGTGAACGTGAACGGTGTTATCTGTGATTTCACCCCTCCAGCCCGTGCTTACTGTCTTTCTCGTCCGTGATGGTGACCAGCGCCTCCTTCTGCTCCCCTATGGAGGCGCCGTAGGGGGACTTGCTCTTGGGCGTGCCCAGCACCAGGCGGAGCTCCTCGTCCTCCTCGTACACCGAGTCATCCACCAGGGTCACCACGCACGGCTTCTCACTCTCCCCTGGGGAGGGAGAGAGAGAAAGAGAGAGAAGGAGATGAGAGGGAGATGAGAAAGATGCAGAGAGATGATCGAGAGGGAGAGTAAGAGAGATGAAAGAGAGAGAGGGAGGTAGGGAGAGACAGAGCGAGAGGGAAGGCGAGAGGGAGACGAGAGAATGACATACGTATAAGTAAGTAAACGAGAGACCCTGTAAAATGGTATCAATGTACATGGGAAGAATACGCGTTGACAGATAATTATAAAGTGAGGGGACTCGGGGAAGAAAAAGGGAAGGAGGTTGCGATTGCCTCGGGTGCCGAGTAACAATGTGGAGAAGAAGAAAGAGAGAAAGATAAGACAGAAAGAAAGACAAAAGAAAGTGAGGAACAAAGACAAAATCAGGACAAGAACCAACAAAACTAAAAGGCCTGAGCAGCGGTCCTCCTCCCCCTCTCCTTCTCTGTGGTACCTGGGAGGAAGCTGACCAGCGAGCCGTCGGTGTTGGGCCTCTCGTTGTAGTCCATCATGACCTGGGCGGAGCCCTGGCGTGTGTAGCAGCGCACCGTGGAGGCGTGGCTGATGTCGCCGCTGCGGTAGACGGTGACCTTCACCTCCCCGTCGGCCTCGTCCACCTTGTAGCTGCCCTCCTTGAACTGCACCTTGGGCACTGGCAACAGCAATGGGACAAGCTTTAACTGGCTGTTTTGATGGCTTTAGTACGCAGGAATTACCTTCTTGTTTTTAATTGGAATGGTTATAAATTAGCATCAAGTGACTGTGTGTGAGTGTGTAGAAGGTCTATTGAAAAACAAACCCGGGTCTAAGCAGACCCTCTGCATGCATAGGAGCCTTTGTCCTCCAAGTGTGTGACTACGTGTGTGTGTGTGTGTGTGGAGGAGCGTGACTCACGGTCGGTGATGGTGTCGTTGATGGTGATGGTGGTCTTGCTGGGCTCTCCCAGCACAGCGTTCATGGGCATCCTGAGGACCAGGTCGAAGGTCTCGGGCCCTTCCAGCTCCGGCTGGCCCAGGTCATCCAGGATGGTCACCCTGAACGTCTGCATGGTCACCCCAGGGGCGAAGTCCAGGTTACGGCTGATGCCAACATAGTCCAGGCCAGCTGGTGAGAGAGGGACGTTGTTATAGTGACTGCACGGAAATACAGTTGATGGATAAATAAATAGATGTATAGATGAATGGATTGAAGGATGGATGGAAGAAAGGAAGGATAGACGATTGAACAAATAAAATGGACAGACACAGCAGACAGACACAGACAGACAGACACAGACAGACAGACAGACAGACACAGACAGACAGACACAGCAGACAGACACAGACAGACAGACACAGGGGGTTTAGGTGTTTACCCTCGGCGGAGACGGGGTCGCTCTTGCGGGAGCGCACGGTGATGGTGGCGGTCTTGGACAGGTCGGTGCCTGTCCTCCACACCCTCACCTCCACGTAGCCCGAGCTCTCATCCACGATGTACTCGGGCTCCCCGAAGTACAGGGACGGCTCTGTTGGAAAGGGAGAGGGAACGAGAGACAGAGAGAGAATGAGAGAGAGACAGGAATGGAGATAGAGATCATATTAGAGAGTATTCGCTTACGTATATTCTAAATGGTTTCTGAAGCAGTCAAGAGTCATCTTTGTACAGTAGGGAGGTGGTGCTGCTGACTATGATCCTTTCTGCACATGGGTATCAACACTTAAGAAGTCCAACTCGGGGTGCTGAATTAGACGTGGCGAAAGGCTGGATGTTCAAACACGTTTGGCTTTGAAACGGTGGCAGGGTTTACTCGGTCATGCGGTCGCTACCCCCTCCGGCAGAGAGTCTGCTCAGGAAGAGAGCTGTCATCCCTCTCTCATCCCCTCCTCCTCCTCCTCATCAAGCCAGGCATCTGAACTCAGTGCCAAGGCTCTGTGGATACTGCTGAGCATCCACATTAAGGTGTGTGTGTGTGTGTTTGGGTCAGGTGAGGGCTGAAGGATGTTCCCTTGTATGATAACAGTGAAGAAAGGGGGGCATAGACAGACAGGCGGATCTACTCCCTCATAACACACACACACACACACACACACACACACACCCATATCCTTGGAATGCAGACCCCTGGAACAAAGGCTCAAACCACTGATTCATCTCTCCACACCCTTCTATAACGGCCATCGTTAGCCCACACTGACAACCCTGACTATCTCCTAAGATCAAAGACTTATCTCTGACCCTTTGAGTAGTCATCACTGTTAAAAATAACCTCAACATAAAACAGTAGAAGAGGTGAACACATAAATTGTATTTGCAAGTAGTTGCAATATGAATAGAATTCCTAAAATTGTAACTTATCAGTTCAGTTCCCTGGGCAAGGGAGATCTGGCACAATATCAATGCTTCTCAGTCACTGACACTATTCAGCACCAGGATTGGGGGTTATTGGGGGGTTGAGGTGCCAACATGGCAACCCTGAAAGATCACTGGGAGGAAGAGCCAGACAAATAACAATGGGGCCTGAAGCTGGCTGTGAGCCAAACCACAGGTTTACCCAGCCAGGCAGATGGGTTTACACATGCACACACACACACACACACAGACACACACGCCAGCTAGGAAAGGGGTGTTTCCTTGAAGGGACCCACCAAGACGCCAGGCCGCAACAATGGAGGTTTATATTGAGGACTCCTATCTCCTGTCTCATCACGTCGCCTGGAGCCACGACATGGAATGTACGTTCATTAATTATACATAGCGTCCGATTGTGTTCTAGTAGCAAAATGGCTGGCGAGGGATTAAATCCCTGTCTGTCTGTCAGCGGGATGGTCTGCTTGGAGGAAATGGTGGGAGAGAGGGAGGAGAGGAAAGGAGGAAGATAACAGGATGTTGAGATACTACAGTGGTAGATGTACAGCAACTATGCAAGGAGCAATGCCAATGGTTCAGAAAATACATAGTCTTCATATAAATAAACTCATGTTGTCATTGTGTCTACATGACAAAATGCATTTTTCATATCTAGCCCAGCTCAATAATAGTATTGGACACCGATATCTAAACGATGGAAGCACTTTTCTACAGCTTTTGTAATAGCAACCTGCAAAAAAGTAATACTTGATAGTTTTTGTTTGGCTTTGTTTGGCTTGCAAGCACCGTACATTCCTTGAGTGAAAAAAAAAATCAGTTAACCTCAGTCCCCTCTATTGGCTCCACAAATATACCAAAGACGTGTAGCGAAAGCCATCAGAAAAGGGCCTGGGGGAAAAAACATGCCTGTCATTTAAAAATTCCTTCACTAAAGTCACCTCCTCTCAGCCGCTGCCTGCTTTCTGGCACCCATCAGATAAAAAAGAGGGAGGGAGGGAAGGAGGGGGGTGGTGGATGGGAAGGTAGGGTGGGGGGGGAGGGCAGCTCTCTATTCAGCTCTGCTGAACGTGTGAGAAGAGGGGCAGCCTGGAACAAAACACGTCTCTAATGTTCTTCCTGCTTTGTCCAGAGTTGCTATTCTTCCTCTCGACACCTGACGATGGTTATCGAGTTTCTGGTGTTGTCTGGCAAACAGGTAGACAGGCAGACTCACTGACAGACTCAGACAGACAGGTAGACAGACAGACTCACTGACAGACTCAGACAGACAGGTAGACAGACAGACTCACTGACAGACTCAGACAGACACGTAGACAGACAGACACAGAAGGAACAGACAAGGACGGAACAATGAAGGCAAAGTATAGTATAGGCAGGCAGACACACATACGCACATAGACACTGACAGACTGAAGGGGATAGTTCTAATTTCCAACGGGGGTTGCCAAGCAGGTGATGAGGCCAGGAATAGGGGGATGGGAGAGGGTATGGCCGGGGCAACCAGGCAAACACCGCCCTCTGGGAGCGATGCTTTTGTCTTCAGCTAAGTGTGTGTGTGTGGCTTTGGATATGGCGCCACGATTGGACTCGTAGATTACATGAGTCAGGGAGACCAAAGTGGCACAGCCACGGCAAAGGTATCAAAGGGGCACCAGCGGAGAGATCTCCAGCACCTGCCCGTGTGAGTGAGGGGTGTTGATGGTGCTGGGCTCTCTCCAGTCCTCATAGACACAACAAAGACTCAGGGATGGACGCACAACGACTGTACACGATCTCACCAGCGCACTCGACAGGAAACATCCCTGAGGTGCAAAGCCTGGCAACAGGAATGTGCACATGCACAAACACACACACCCCAACAAAAACTCAAACACACAAGCTGACAAAGGCAGACACAAACACACACCCACATAATTGTGATTTAACATCAAAGCTCCTTGGGCAGCAGTTAAGGCCTCATAACAAACAGGGAAGGAATCATATAATTATTACTAACGCCTACCCTCGGGAAACCTCTGTAAAAATGATACTGAAAGGCTTGCTTCCAGACACACTGAAATTGCTGTGTGCTTTTTTCTTCATGAATGTTATTGTGGTTGATCATAATTACAGCTTGGATCCATACTTTGTCTTATTTCATAGATGGGACAGATCCACAATTGTAATAACATGTAATATATGTCAAGAAAAGGCTCAAGACGCACTTGTTCCGGGAGTACAACTGTACTTAGGAATGGTTCGCTTGACCCGATGTTAGTTTCCTCAAGGATCACAATGACTCTTGCTTAGAGACTTGTTGCTCTTGTGGTTAGTGGTAACTGACTTAAATTTTTGTACTCGCTGTGATATATTGTTTTTATTATTGTTGCTTGCTTTTTTCCACAGGTACACTTGCACTTATAGCAGTTCATGTTGTTTAATTGTAACTTGTTTAACTACATGCTCTTATGGTTCTTCCCTTTGGCACTTATTTTGGTTGTTCACAATGTGTGCTTCATGTTTTGGCTAGTCGCAATGTTTTGTGGCTATCTCGTTGTTATGATCAGTGACCTATGCACTTTGTAAAGCTCTCTCTTGGAAGTCGCTTTGGATAAAAGCGTCTGCTAAATGAATAAATGTAAATGTAATATATAACAAAGGCTCCTTGAAGTATGTGTAACTTGTTAAACAGATTCTAGCCCTGACCAGTTCTCAAATTATTTCAAATTCTATGATGTAATCCCCTTATCTAATCCTGATTGACTGGGGGTCATCACTTCCTGCTCACCGTCGTCACTGTCTGCGAGGATGGTAACCTTGGCGCTGGGGAATCCGGCGCCCAACTGACCACCCATCGGCATGCTCAGCGTGACATTGAAGCTCTCTTCCTCCTCGTACAGCGAGTCATCGATGATGATGATGCGGCAGGTCTTCTCCCGCTCGTCCTTGTCGAAGCGCAGCACGCTGGTGTGGTCCTCGGGTCGGGTGATGTAATCCGAGTAGGACAAGACCGTGCTGGGGATGGTGCCTGTGGCTGTGCCTGAAGAAAAAGACAAAAAAAACGTAGCATGACACACCAAAAAAGTAAAAAAATAAAAAAGAGAGACTGTAAGCGATTGAAGGTATTGAGTTTGACAAACAAACACAAATCAGCTGCTGTGTGTCGGACCTTGTTGCGTGAAGCAGACCACCATGAGCTCCTGGCTGGCGTCTCCTGAGCGCCGGACAGGGACCAGCAGCTCCCCGATGTCCTCCTCGATCTTGAACTCAGCCTGGGGGATGAACACCGTGGACTCTGTGAAGTAGGACACACAAGGACATCAGGTCTTGGCCCACAAAGATGACAGAGGAGATTAGAACTATTAAAAACTGTGTTTCCTTCTCTGTGCATGTGCATAAGTGGTGGAATCAAAGTTCCAGTCCTGAGGGGTGAAACGGATTGTAGAAGCAGGGTCAAAGGTTAAATCTAGCTCCTACCATCGCCAGGGTCCACTATCTCCACGGTGGCGGAGTCAGGGAACTCCAGGACAGCCATGACGGGTTCCGACAGCTTGATCTCGAAGGTCTCTGACGTCTCAAACTCATTGTCGGTGAAAATCTTCACCTTCCAGGTGGCCGTGGTCTGGCCCGGGTTGAACTGGACCTGCTTCTGGGACTTTCCTCGGAAATCTTTGTCCTTCTCCGCTGTGCCGTCCTTGGTGTCGATGCCTGTGGAGAAGGCAAAAAAGAATGGGTATTGTACCTCATTTTTATTCATCAGACATTTTTCAATTATTTCCATTTTAATTGAATGTCAGTGGGAGGTGGGTATCCTGACACCTTTTTTTCTTTTTTTTCTTTTTTTATCAGATACTCTGAAGATAGATAGTGTTTGGAACTTGAATTACATTAATGATTCAGGGCTGTTCTTTGATCTCACTGAATGGAAAGGAAGACTTAAGATGAGTGCACCTATCGTGGAAGGAAGCTCTGTGTGTAGGTTTAGGGAGGATGTGGGAGAACAGAGCAGTGAACAGTCTGACTCAGCAGCACTGTTAAGTCATTAACGAGGTCTCTGCCTATTTGCCCTCTGCATCCACAAAGACAGAATGTAAATAGAGGAGTGTATCCAGTAAAGACCTACGACCACAGTGTTTGGATGTTGTCGCCACACAGACAAACACGCCGGCGTCAACCCCCTGACCTCTGTGGGGAGGCGGCTCCTCTGCGCTCTCGATCAAACCAGGCTTTGCACTGGCGAGACTGGAGACTGAGCATCCATCAAATGAGACAACACCTGACAGGTGTGGAGGTGTTTTTTTGTGGTAGGCGTGTCTCGTTCAGCCCTTTGGTGAGAAGGTAAACTAAGGACACACTGAGCTGTGTTTGAGAAAAGCCAGGACACATCGATGACGAGGAGGGAGGCTTGATGAATTGCGGCAGAGATTTTTTTGTAACAGTGCAATTATTAAAAAAGGATAATTAAGAGAGCAATCAGTCTTGCACAAGATGACAGTTTAATAGAAGGTTTTGGTCCAGCAGCGTTTTTCCCCTTTTGAAGTATCCTCTCAAAACTGGCTGCAACTAATGACTAAAGTGTCATTTTAAACACAAATTTGCTACTAGCCATCAGAATTTCCTTTGTAGGAGTCAAGATTATAAAAACACTTGGATACTTGTGGAGTAAATGGGTTATTTGACAAAAACAAACCAACATTCAAACCTCTCTGCGAAAGTGGATTTCTCTGTACTTACTGACGAAAGAGGTTTCTCCCAAATAGCCCCTGCGTTTGAGGGTGACCTCCAGGAACTTGGCGTCCTCGTCCACCAGGTAGAACTCTTTCTCCAAGGAGATCCAGGCCCAGTTGAGCCGGAACGGCTGTGGCTTCAGCTTGTTTCCACCTGCAAGAGTAAACCCACTGTTTAGAACACCACCTATCTAGAGCTGAGGAGGGAAACTGAGCCCTAAAGTTATCATTTGGCTCTTGTAGGCAACTCTTGAGGTGGCCTTGATGGATTATTGCTTTGGAAGGTAGTTGATACCTTCAGACAAAAGAGTTGAAGAAGGACAGCTTTGAAAGGGTTAAAGGGGTAACTTGATCACTGAAAGCCTGGGCGTCCATGAATGCCCTGTCTGCCCCACACAGGCGGACACTTAAGTGCTTCCCTGATTCTAACTTCCTCTCTCATTCAGAAACAGAGGAGGAGAAAGAGATCACAAGCTGACTGATAAGTGGCGCCATTGACAGACTTCGATTTGATGTCTGACGTATGGAAAGGAAGGGAACACACTCTTTCTCTCACACACACACACACACACACACACACACACACACACACACACACACACACACATACACACACACACACACACACACATGCACTCTCTCTGTCTCTCTCTCTCTCTCTCTCTCTCTCTCTCTCTCTCTCTCTCTCTCTCTCTCTCTCTCTCTCTCTCTCTCTCTCTCTCTCTCTCTCTCTCTCTCTCTCTCTCTCTCTCTCTCTGTCTCACCAACACCAGGCCCAGGTGTCAGATTGGCGTCAAAGACCCAGGATCAGGATGACAGCATTAGTATGGGGTTCACCGAGGGTCACTTATCAGGGAGCAAAGGAGCAGGGAGTGTCTATTACCACATCCCACCCGCAGCCTTGCCAACGTGGATGTGTGACCTCAGCACCCCAAAGAGATGGATGGGTGACATCATGTCTATCTTAAAAATACACCTCTTTACTCCAACACCTCCCACGCCCGTCTACGCCCAAATCACAATGTCCTCATTTGTATCTAAACAATATATTTATTAACTTGAACGTGCCTGGTTTTGGGTTAGGTGCAGAGCAGGAGCTGATTCATCCTGAGAAGGTATCAGTCCCTCACACAGGAAATCTGGCTTCCAGTTCACCCCACCTGGGAAGAGGAGTCTCCCTGTTGGCCTGTAGTGCTGTCTGGCTAAGGCTATTACGCTCGTTGAAGTGTAGGCTGTTTTCTCAGCCGAAAGCCTATGAGCTTCATTATTTCTCTGTACGGCCATTGCGTTCCTAAAAACACACACACAAACGGACCCAGTGCTAGCCGTGAAACAGCTAATGCTCAAAGTCACCTGCTCCTAATCCACAGCTATCCAGCCCCAATCCTACCCTTTAATCAAGTCAACCTCATGACTAATATATAATCCCTCTAAAAAGAAAATCGTCAACCATACCCCGAGTCATTCCCTTGACACTGGCTGCTTCGTAGTTACTTAAAGGCCAGAGAACTTTAATTCCTTAATCCCGGCTTCTTCTTTTTTTTAATCATGACGGTCAAACGGTCAAACGTCCAAATGTCTAATCTCCGCACTCTGACATTTCAAATGACCTTCGACCTTAGGTGTGGGATCGACAGGCGCTCAATGTGTTTTCAGGGTTACTGGTTGAAGGGAGGTGGTGGTTGGGGGGTGGGGTGGAACGGGGACTGCAGTGGGAGGCTGCTGTCGATTGGTCCTGGATGACTGGTCAGGGACAGCGACAAGGAACTCGTTAACCTGCCCCCTTCAAAGTATGGTGTGGGAGTGTTGAACTAGTAGGAAGGCCTCCGGAAAAATATATATTTCTTTTTTCACAAGACATGCTCCCAAGAATAACAGAGATAAGAAGGTGGTAGGGAGGATTAGGGGAAGAGAAAGGGGGGGAAGGAAGGAATGAGAGAAAGGACTGAAGCAAGAATTAAGGGTGAGAGATTGAGAGAGGGGAGGAGAGGGAGACAGAAATTAGGTTGAGGTTGTCACAGAACCTGTGAGAAAAGGCAGAGAAAACAAACAGTCCACTATACGGAGAACAAAGGCTGAGGAGCATCTGCTTGTTGGTACAATAAGCCTGCACTGGGACGAGCTCTGCCTCATTGAGGTAGAATAGAGCTGTGGGCTTTCTGCTATGTGACTAGGGAGAATGAAAACACTAGAGTGTGTGTGTGTGTGTTTACGTGAGAGTGTGTGAATGTGTGAGTTTTGCATTCTGAAGGGGATGAGGCGATTCCTCCAATCCATGTCAAGCCAAGACAGGCACAACAGGGCCCCGGCAAACTCAGAAAGCCTTCAGACCCACGGTAGATTTGGTTGATAGCAACAAGTGCATTTACTGGAACACTGACTGTGTTGGATCGTTTTTCTTTTTTCTAATTGGCAAAGAGTTAAAACAGAGATGTGGATGCTTTGAAAGCATGCATAAGCTATATCTCTATCTCAGTCAAATGTATGGACACGGATAGATGAGCACAAGCACACACATACACGCACACACACACAATAACCAATGTTAAGTCTGTGTCACACTATAAAACTAGCCTGTAGATCAACCCAATCCACCCTATAGAATCAAATTATTTCCTGCCACACACACACACACACACACACACACACACACACACACACACACACACACACACACACACACACACACACACACACACACACTAACCCCCTCTTCCATTGCCTGGCTAGGATCCAAGGAGCCCGGTTTGTCCCAGAAGCCCAGTGGGATAGCTAACCTTGACCACGCTCATGTTTCTGACAGCCACAGCTAAAAATACAGGACACATTCATCATGTTTGTCCCTACTGGGCCCAAATTCTTGCAGGGTTGATGTGCAGAAGTGGGGGCCAATAGACATCGAAAATAAGGGGAGAAATGGAGATGTCTTTTGCGTGTTTGATGAGATGAAATTTGCTTTCTTGGAGTGTGTGGCATACTGAACACCTCTCAAGCATCCTGGAAATTACGCTTACTGTATTTCCTCTCAGCAGACAATGCAATATATTCCCAACGCAAACCCATGTTCACAGACCACGGACGCTAGAGGACATTTTCATGACTCATTCTGTGGTCCTTTTCCAAGGTACACCCATGGGCGAAGCAGCATATTTGTCCCCCTACAAGGTATATCTCAGTGATTTCCTTGGGCAACAAGTGTTCCTGTGGCTGGCAGCCAAGTTGATACGGAGCTTAGTGAGCCTGTATCAGATAGGATTATCAAACGAACGCTGCTCCCACTAAAGAGCCTTCTCTGTTCTAGCATGCTTTATTCTGGCAGGTCACCGATCCAGCATCCACAGCCAGTTTGCATTGAATAATAGCACCATGTCTAGAAAATAAAATAATGTGACAGTCCTATCCTACCTTCCTGTATTTAACTACAGGAAACACAAAGGTGCATTCTTTGTTTCAACAGCCCACTAATCAACTGACTGTAACCAGGAAAATAAAAACAGTAAGATACAATAGTATTTGCATTTTGTTTTTGGCACACAGATGCATATTCCTTAGTAAACAAATGTGCATTGCTAAGCAGCTTATTTACCCTAATAAAATAAAACCTTAAGCTACTTAACTTCTGTTTCAAAGAGTGAAATGAGGTCTTACAGTAGGTCTCACAGGAGTTCTAAACATCCCCATATCCCCGTATTTGAGAAAAACTGTAAATCAAGTGCCCGTTAAAATAGGGCAGATGAAATGCAGAGGTTTTGATATCCCTCAACTATAATTAAGTGTTCAGTGCCTGACTCAAGACGTGTTAGAAAACCGTGTTGGATTACAGAGACTCATCTGAAGAAGAACCCAGCTCTCAGTCCGCGTCACGCAGGTGCCCAGATACATTTCCATGACACTGTGAGATAGCTGAAACATATACAGTATATATTTACGAGGAAAAGCATGTCAGTTGTGTGTATTTTTTTGTTTTACTTAAATACAAATTTTAAATTAAAACTGAAGCAGCTCAGATGTATTCATCATTATACCTGGAAAGAAAGAAGGCCGTAAAAATCAACATGTGAATCATTAGCCATTATAGACATGTAGAAGGAGGGTTAGGAAATCTTTGATCAGTCAGTCACCCAATGACTATACTGTGACCCCTGTCATTCTCTATGGTCTATATCTGTCTGCTGAATGGGTTTATAACATGGCTTGTGATTGATAGATTACATTTCGCTCCGACTGCTACACATACTGTTCGTCAATCTTTATCGAAAAGCCTCGTCTTTATGCTTTTGCTGCATTCTCTTACGCACCTCTATCATTCTCTCTCACACACTGTCTCCTCACGTTTCTCTCTGTTCTCATTCCCGCCCGAAGTTGCGATTCCAGAGGACTGGGAATGACAGCTGTGCCCCTTCCCCCGTCCTCTCCAACCTCCTCCTTCCCCCTCCACCCTTCCCCCTCGTCCCTCCACCCTTCCTCCCAGTGTCGGCTTTGTCCTCCCGGGGGATGGACAACTGAAGGGGACACCAGGCTACTGTTTGGGTGGGCCAGAACTACTGCCATGGCATGCCGGCCTCTCTCTGCTTCTCTCTCTTTGTCTCTCTCTCTTTCTTTCTCTCTCTCTGTCTATCTCTCTTTCTCACACACACACACACTCATGGGAAAGGGGTATTCTCCACCTATTGTGAAGGCTGTCAGATGGCCTGTCCTTAAAACCTGGCAAGCCACTCACACTTGACTATCATCCAATAATGAGTTGGTACCACTGTCTCATGCATGAGGGACAATTGTTGCCAGATTTTCCAGTCAGTGTTGCCACATAAAATGACAGATATACTGTACTGCTTGACATTCAATGTTAGAGAGAATCTCACTTCAACAGCATCGGTTAATGTAGTCAAAAGCTAGACTACAAAAGTGCTGTAGTTTATTTTTCCTGTTTTCATTTCAACCACCGATTAATTCTTTCAGAATTTACAGTGGCTTGTAGAAGTTTGGTGTAAAGGTTACTAAACACCTTTAGTAATGTATGAATATGTAGGGTAAGTAATCATCAAGTCCCTTGAAACTGGTCTGTTATTTACAGGAATAAAACTGTCAGACGGTGGTTGTAAAGTCCTGGGAGATCTGACATTCAGCTCTGATTTACAAACTAATTCATTGCAAACTTTACAACTAACATTTAGACTGAATATCAACCCCTAAACACAGTCACCAAGCTCATATTTCCGCTACGTTTCAAGCTGACGGATAACAATAATTTATTTCGGGATGAGATGCTTTATTGGGCCCGCATTTTAAGTCTTCCCAGTTTTCATTCCCTTAATAAATTAGCTGTGGTGTGATTTATACTAAGCTCACTGTTGGAGCACTAAGCAAAGCCAGTATATCACTTGGAAAGCGTGACTGACCTTCGTGTTTTCAGACCTGGCTGAGACTGGATGATGTCCAGGACTCCCCAAGGTGCAGGCAGCCAATCCTTAAATGACTCACACATTTGTCAATGTGGTGGGCCCCATCCACGAGTTCCCACCAAGTCTGTAACATTAGCAGCTAGAGCTTGATGCATATTTACCTCTGTCATTTTAATGGCTTGTGGAAAGATTTGCCAAGATTCCCAAGATGGCCTGCTGTGGCCATTAGGCTCTCTAATAACTCCTCAAAAAGTATATTTGTTTGTATATTCTGCAGTTATTTCTTTGATGGTCTCATAGCTGTTCTCGTGTTTTGAGACCTCACTTTTGTCTGACAATCATCTGACTCATCACGGCACTGCAAGTTATATCTTGCACACAAGACAGTAGCCAGCACATTCCAACAATTTCTGTGAAGTGTGCTTAACACCTTAAACTATAATATATTCATAATCCAATAATAATCACACACTGGCATTCAAACTTAATGGACGACCACCAGTGCATACAAACATTCACAAACAAATCCAGATTTCTTAGGTAATACATTCACTATTACTCAGCAAGTACAAAAACACACACACACACACTAAAATTTAGGAATATCCCATATCCTATGTCAGCAATGTCTACCCTTTAGGCATTCAATATTCACAGAAATCCCCTCAGTGCCTTTTGATAGCACATTCCTCATACTGTCCTATTTACATGTAGGGTGTCCTAGGCATCGCCATACATAGATTGGATGTGTCAGGGGACAGATATCTGTAGAGGTCATGGTCAGGTCCCTCAGTATGATGAAAGGAAGAGCAACAGACCACTGCCGCCCGGCTAAGTATATCCACGCTGAGTGACAAGGATGAGGAACACCTTTTTTAAATGTTCGCATCAATCTTTCCCTTTATACTTTCTGATGGGGGAGCATTCTTTTTCATTCGATTTTGCGATGATTCCGATTTGGGCCTCATGAATTTCACGTGGCCAAAGAATGAAGTCTAGATATATCACAAATAAAGTTGTTCACCGCAGCTATAAACAGCATATACTTTTTTTGAATCCCTTTCTGTTTTTCACTTTAGGGCGACAGAAAGTCATTTCTCAGATGCCGGAGGGCTCAACTTAGCTTCCTCTCCACATTTCAGAGATTCCATTGGCCAGGATTTGGGATGAGACGGTATTAATAGCTATCATTGGCTACCGAACATCACTGGCACGTAAATCTACATATGACAACGTCCAGGGGCTGTCTCCAAGACAGTGACCTGACCTTGTGTCATTAATCACAGGGTGACATACACTAGGGGGTCCGTCCTTCCGTTTTGCACAGACGGTCAACCCAAGATGCTTTCAGCACCTCAGAGAATCTTACGTTACTGTAACTGCCAAATACTGACTCAGGAAGAGGTGGATAGAAGGCGGGAAAAAAAGGGAGAGAGAAGGATACAAACTATTTAAAAGAAGAAGATGGAAAGAAGACACAGAAAAAGAATAAATACCCATAATGTCCAGAGGAGTGTGAGAACGAGTGAGGGAGAGATCCTCTCAGTGACGGCTCCCCAGGGAGCAGAAGCTGAAAGGGTTGCCATATGGGACCAGATAAGAATAACCTTGGGGTCGTTCATCATAACTCCCCGCACTCTCCCAGCCCCAGTAAATCTGGACTTTGTCAGGAGGAAGGAGGGGAGGGTGTGGGGCGAGAGAGTCTTCCTGCCTCGCAGTCACAGGGAGGCCCGTCGGTGGCACCAGAGGACTGTAAATCTCGGGGGAGGAGGGGGGCTGTTGACATGGTTGACAGTTCAGATCCGAAAACACAGTTAGGAAGCTCTGCAGCATGAGATGGCTGTGACCCACTTGAGGGTAGTCTCTATCCCTGCCTACTGTACGGCCGTGTTGGCTCAGAGGTCCTGCTGTACTGGGTACTGTACCGGAAACGGCTGGTGTCGGGTCAGTTCTGTATGTCTCCCTCAGGCACACAAACAGAAGCACTGTGCAAAACATTTGCTCTGTCTATCTTTCTGTCTCAGTCTCTCTGTCTCCCTCTGTCTCTCTCGGTCTCTCTCTCTGTCTCTCTCTCTCTCTCTCTCTCTCTCTCTCTCTCTCTCTCTCTCTCTCTCTCTCTCTCTCTGTCTCTCTCTCTCTGTCTCTCTCTCTCTCTCTCTCTCTCTCTGTCTCTCTCTGTTTCTCTCTGTCTCTCTCTCTCCAAAAGACTATTCCTCCTACAGGTCGGGTTCCATGCAACCTCTCAGGAATTGGTTTCGGTGGTACAAGCCGCCTCTGGTTTATCGGCATATCTAACAGTTGGATTGGATTTCCGGCTAGTAGGAGATGGCCTGTGTTTGAGAGTGGGAGTATAAGAGAGGGGCTTTGAAATTAGATCTCTCAGGAACCCCCCCCCCCCACCCCCCACCCCGCAAACACACCTGTCTGGTTGGGGTCCCTCCTCCATGTCCTGGTCTGTCTCTGGCCAGGAGTCAGGGGTCTTAAGGAAAAAGCATTCCTCCCTCGTCTCAGAATAATCGTATAACAGCCCCCTCCCCCGACCTTCACCCCCCATCATGCCTGTCGCACCCCCCACCTCCTCCCCCACACACATACAACAGAAGGGAAGCCATTCTTACCAATGAATTTAATACATGGTTATCTTCATCAGCAAGTCAAAGGCTCAGAACAATCTACTATATTGCAGCAGCCCATTAACCTTGGCCAATAAACAATTGGCTCATTTCCCTCCCAGAGAACATGATCCAGCCCATTTTCAGATCCGCTCTCTCAAACACTGTTTGACCCAAGTCTACAGAGAAAAAATGGGAAGAGTTAGAAGTCTGGACAAGTCTGACAACTTCTGGGGGCTAGCCTCTCACAGCCTCTGGCAGTGTGGGACGGGGCCTGATAGATGAGGATATATGTGAGCCACACACACTTGTAAAAACAAGTATTTATTGGCTCAGGCAGCTCTCTGTGGGCACTTGAACAGGTGACTGAAAGGATGTTTGGTTTTTACTCAACCAGTAGACATTCTCAGTGGACAGGGCAGTGACCCTCGGTGAACTACAATGTGTGTGCATTTTGGACTGAGGTCTGTGGTAGAATCATGGGAACAGTTAAAATGTCATTCATTTGGATATCAATTTAAATATTTCCTAAGTAGACTTTCCTACTTTTCTCTCAAAATGTGCTTGCCTTGGAAATTGTTGCTCACTTGACTGCTTTTTATCCAAGCACCTTGTCATAACCACTGTCAACCTACGATAAACACTTTTGGCGATGCTGGACATTTCAAAGGCATATTGAGTGACTCATTGTTCCTGTCTTTCAAACTGTGCTGTAGTGTGTCTTTCACCAGAATTGGTTAATCTAACCGCACTTTACTAATCTATATCTGTAAAGGCTGATGCACAATTCTGACTTGGTGTTTGGAATCAAAACACAAGCCATTCTTGGACAGCATGGAGTGCATGTACCTATATAACAGGGGTAGCTAGGCTTTAGTGATGATGGACAAGGTCTCCAGCTCATTTATCATGGCCTCTAATATCACCTTCTTCAATAGCTTTCACAGATAAAAGGCTTTACTCCATAGGATTCCTATTCATATTACTGTCATCTCTACAGCTAATAACTGCTTCCCAGCTGGATGAGACTGTGCCTGTAATACTGGATAAGACTGTGAGACTTGTATCTGTTGTAGTTAGCCGGTTTGTATCATTGAAACAACTGATGGAAGGTCTTCTGAGCAACATTATTGTCACACCTAGATGGATTTTGTTGTGGATATTGGGCTGTAATGTTCTATTTACTTTCTAGAAGTTTCAGCTAATTAAATAATCTATTTTGATTGTTCCAGCTGTGCGAGTGATTTATTCACCTGGGCAACATTCCTGTCACAGGATCTGTTTGAAGGGTGAAAAGTTAAACAGGCACTCCACGGGACCTCCCTCTGGGTCCTGACAGAAAAGAGCAACGTAGGCTTTCCTCAGAGGGTTGGAATGTTGCTGCTCTCTGAACAACCAAGTCCTGTCTGAGACGTCAGACTTCCGACTGGGTGTCTTGTGCTGACCTCTGTCCTGGCCAATACTGGGACACATACATCACCCACCACATTTATCTGCTGTCAGCCCCTGATTGAGATCTCAACATATGTTTATTACACACACACTCAAAATCCATACACACACACACACACACATACACACGTTATATTATGTCTCAAAGTAATTTCAAAGTCGCTTTACACCTGTTGGCAATGAGGAATGTACACCCCCTCTTCCTCTCCAACACACACACAGATACACACACAATCACACAGCTCTACCATCTTGGAGACGGTGAGTCTAAAAAGGTATAGATGCAATGTACCAGTGGCGTGCGGACTCTAACAGAAACTGGCACAGTACTGTACAGTATACATGTGGAGAGGGCTGCATACCGGTGTGGACTGGTTTTGAGTGTCTTCCGTGAGAGCGAAGTGTTGTTAGGCAAACTAATGCTAGCTCATCTCGTCCGGACTTTTGTGTTTATGAGGGGCGGTGTGTGTCAGTGAGTGTACGTGTGGATGTGTGTGTGTGTGTGTGTGTGTGAGTTAACAAGCTTGGCCCACTTGGAGAGAGAGAGAGAGTGGCGATCTGCATGTGCTGGCAGGTACTCTGCTGTGTTTAAAATCTGCTAATACCCTGAAGCAGCTGCTTGTGTACAGATGTATCTGCATAGCTATTTCCTGCCCTGAGGAGTGGTTCGCACCAGAGCCTTGACACCAGATACATTAGCAGCTAGCTAAACAGTTCCCCTGAAAATGCATAGGGTAGGCTGTCTTGGTTAAAGAAGGATAGAGCTCTGGGATCAAGTCAGAAAGCATTCTCTTACACCCACATATCATTGTCCACTATAAGAAAAGTACTATAGACTGTGCATTACAAAGTGTGTGCCAAGGAGCCGCACCATGAAAAGTTCAGGTCCTAAATGGTCTCCTCCTCTAGTCTGCTCCTTATAAAGAATAAACACACCAGCTACCCTGGACCCAGTTCAAACATCTTGGCTACCCTTATCTAATGGCAATACATCTCCCTGCGTTCCCGAGAGCCAGCGGGCCCTAAAAGGATGAGTCTGTCCAGCTGTGGGTTAGTCAGGGTGCCAAGGCGCCAGCCTTAAGGTTGCTGCATCACTGCCTTCCCTTGAAGGTGAGGGAAGAGAGACCCTCATAAGAAAGCTTTTTGTGAACCAACTCCTTCCAACACTCTTAACCATGTATGACATATTTCTACTAAAAACAGTTTTTCATAGAAATAGAGCCCTATTGGCAGACATTATTGGCCAATAATTTCACTCAGTGACATGGTCAATAAGGAATTACCTGTATGGTACAGAGAACAAAACTGAGAAAGGTGTGTCTGTGTGTGCAGGCACTCGCGTGTTTGTTGACTTGATGTGTGTTTCCCTCAAAGCCATCCATGTGTGAACCGTATTGAGTCAGGAACACACACACACCTACCCAGCTGGAGCTCAGTCAGAGGGCTCTGAACCACACCTGGCTCAGATGAACCCACTAGGAATCCCAAACCTTGGCCGGACAAACAGAGGCGATTGTCAAGATAATTAAAGCCCTTGTGTCCAGTTCCTGTAGCTCGACCCCTAATTATAGACAGAGCCTCAAGCTAACAAGCCTGAGAAAGTTCAGCTATTATCCATTAAGCCAATAGAAAGTCCTGGAAAGCTATTTATGGCTGCCTTGTTTCTGCACGTGAAAAACACTAAAATAGAGTTTTACACACCGTACTATTCCAAGCTACCTCCAGTATCATCAAATAGTAGTTATAGATAGTTGTAGCTCCCAAGCACTGTTGGAGCCCTCAGTCAACACTAACCTTTCACCTGTTTCACTCTCTGCCTCACCTCTATAGTTAATTATTACACCTACTCAAGAGAAGGCTAACGTGAAGATTAATGGGCAAGGGTTCGCGTTGGTTAAAACCACAGAGGAATTTGCCAAAAGGCCATGACACCAGATAGCCCTCCCCTGCCCATGGCCGTGATGATGATATTGCTCTGGCTGGTTCTCAATCTGGCGTAATTATAGCCCAAACTTTCCTTACAGTGTGGATAGCATTTCAAAACCCCAGAATGTGTTCAGCATTTACAGCTGATGCTAAAATAGCAAAGCGTCCCTACACCTGTTATATTGTGTTACTTTGCTTTACAGTATACAGTATACAGATATATTTAAATATATAACTGGGATGCTCTTTAAATCTATAGCAGAAGACTGAGATGAGGTGTACCACAGAGCAAAACTTTATAAACTATTCATACTGAACTGTGTGAAACAATCACACTGTTAATCTTCATACCGTGCATATCCATTGAACTACTTATATTAGAGATAAGGTCAAAAATTAAAAACTGAACATGTCCATTATGCTTGTACTCAAAAACCACAGGATTGTCACTCTAGAAATGCAACCTGTGGAAAGTTATGAAATCCAAGAGGTGAGGTTCATATGACATCTGACTAAAAGTGAATTTCTCGAGAATATAAATACACACGGAGCCCTACTGAAATCCAAAGCGCTGTAAGCAGAGAATCCCAGGAGAAGGAGGAAGTGTAAGGAATGGATCTGGATAAAAAGCAGAAGACCTTATTGGCCAGTGATGATAAGTCAGGACAAAAAATAAACATTTGAAAATAGAGACACTTAATATTTCCCTTACGTTGAAGGGAGGGTAGAATTAAACAGGTTCATCATAATAACAGTAATGTGTTCATTTAGCAGACACTTTTATCCAAAGCAACATACCGAGGGGGATTTTTCTGTCCCACTAACCTGCAAAGCAATCAAATTAGGCAACAACAGCTCTACCATTATAAACAAATATATGATAGACAAGATTTACACAAGATAAAACACTATTACCTTGAATACATTTCTATAAAACCAGGGATACACTGAATTGTTTGCTGTGAATAGCTTTTAAAGGATAGAGGCTGGCAAATGGTGTCACTTCAAACACAAGGACAGATAGGAGCACTTTCAACAATGACATTGAAAATAACTTTTGTCCAGGGACAATAAAGTTGATAGCTGTATTCATTGTCCAATAGGTGACCCTTTCACTCTTAACACACCCATGTCCCCTGTCTGGCCTATGTACCCTTTGACCCCTTCTAGCCTTCTTTTAGCCTGCCACCCCTCTGCATTGGAGCGAAAAGAGACGAGGGGCTCTGCTGTCAGTTATGGCCAACTGCCCTAAGTCCTTGTGATGCAAACACTTGGAGTCTGACAGATAGCAGGAAGATTCAATCTAAAATAGTCCTTAAAAGAGAAGACTTGAAGTCTGTGGAAATGCCTGCAGGCAACTGAATCCTGAGTAATGTGACACTTAAGTCTGCGAGCACAAAGTTCAGAAGATTAGAGGGAGGTTCTTACCGTTATCCTCCACAGTGAAGTAGAAGATATCACTTGTGGCGTTGCTCCCATCCAGGAGCACATAGCAGATCTTCATTTCGTCAATATCAGCTGATGACATGAAAGGGTGGAAAGAATGAGAGAGTTAGAGCATCTCTGAGTTCTTTAAAGCATCAGAGAGGATTAGCACACTTTTCTTTGAGACTTAGTTACAACCCTCTGCCTTGACAATTAATCATATACAAAGACAAAAGAATACACCTTGCACCTTACGAAAATCGTGTTGGATGATTCAAACAAATACACCTTACTGTATGTCATCGTTGTGTGTGTTTTACAGTAGTGTCGAAGATTACCTTGTGAGAAGACTTTGATGCTGTCATTTCCGAGGGCGCTGTTCATGATGAAGCCATGCAGCGGGGCCTCTGACACTGTGTACTTCAGGACCTTGCGGGCGCTGTCTCTGTCCTCAGCCTTCAGGGCCTTGCTAGTGATCAGGAAACCCAAGTGGCCTGTGTGCAGGACCCTGAGCGAAGCGGCTGCTTTGTTAACAAGGATCTGCGGGACTCCGTTGTCCACCGTGTTGATGTGGATGGTCATCATCTGGGGTTTGCGTGTCTCGTAAACTGTGTCGGGGAAGACGTAGAAGTCGGAGTGCGTTCCGTCTGTGACAGTGAAGGAGAAGCTGTCCTCATTGGTTTCGGTGCTGTCGTGCTTGTAGGTGATGAGATTTTCATTCAGGTCCTGCTTGGTGAAGGAAGTGATTGGCTGCGTGTTGTTGTAGAGCAGTTGGCCATGCACCGGTACCTGAGTGATCACAAAGCGCAGCAGGTTGTCCGGGGTGTCGCGATCCTCGACGGTCAACTCAAACGGAGTGATGAGCTTGGTCTCTCCCTCCGCCACGATCAGCTGGCTGATGGTCAGGACGGGTTTCTTGTTGTCCACGTCCGTGATCGACACTCGGAAGGTGCGGAACACAGGGTTGTAGCCGTCCGTCACCTCAAACTCAAAGCTGTCCATCTTCATCTCGTCATCTGAGGTGTGGATGTAGTAGACCTTGTTGCCGGCGAGCTGCAGCTGAGTGAATGTGGAAATGGGAACGCCTGGAAAGTCGGTGCACTCCAGATGACCTCGGCTAGGGGCGCGTGTGATGCTAAAGCTTAGGAACTCATCAGGGCTGTTGATATCAGTGGTGCTTAGCAGGTCAGTGGTAAGGGTCACTTTGCCTCCTTCTTTCAGGGTGACACCTTTGTTGATGACATCTGGGAAGACCATGTCGATACTTCCAATGTTGATATAAAAGTAACGGTCAATAAGAGGGTTGATCCCATCTGTAACGTCGAATTTCAGCAGGTCACGGACTCCTTCTTGGCCCGTGTGGACGTATTGGATGAGCTGTTTGTCGACGTCGTCTTGAGTGAAGTTCATTTCGATGGTGATGTTTCCAAGGACATCCCCATGCTTGGTGATGCGTTGAAGGTAGCCTTGGCCAGGGCCATAGCGCACAACATACGTCAGCTCTTTATCCTCAGAATCCAGATCAGTGGCTTTTAAAACGTTGTTATTGATAATTTTGGTTTCTCCAATCTCCACCTCTAATCCGTCGTTTATAGCCATTCTGGGTGTCTCGTCGTCAACGGGAATGACCATGATGAGAACCTTTTTCTCTACGGTGTGTTTCCCATCGGAGAGCCTTACCACAAAACTGTCCTCTTTGGTCTCTGAGTCATCGTGTTCGTAGACAATGTTTGACGCCTCCTTGATCTGGTCCAGGGAAAACTTGGTCACAGGGACAGTGCCCGTACCCAGCTGCTGGACAACACTGCCATGCTTGGGGTTTGTGATGATCTCAAAGTCCAGGTCGTCAAGCGGAATGTCCGCATCGGCTGCGTTCAGGATGGGCGTGTCGATGACCAGACTCATGCCCTCCATGACCACAAACTCACGGACGAAAATCTCCGGTTTCTCGTCATTGGCTGGGATGATGACGATGGGGAAGAAGTGGCGTTCGGAGAAATTGATGCCGTCCGAACAGCGGAAGGTGAATCGGTCCTCCACAGGCTCCACCCCCTTGTGGATGCTCTGGACATAGTAGATGTGTCCAAGACCGATATCTTTGATGCTGAAGGCGGTGATGGCGGTCCCCGACCTGGACTTCTCTGACCCTGGGGCTGGGGAGATGTTCTCCACGTAGCCCGACGTCGACTGAACGATGATGGTGCAGAGGATGTCATTGTTATCCGTGTCGATGTCCTCTGCCTGAATGTGCTGTGGCGTGATGACGTTCTTCTCCCCTTCCAAGACCACAAACTGCCCCCCCACGCTGACTATGGGTGGGATGCTGTCCATTGGGAGGATGGTAACTTGAACCCGAACACCTTGGACCTTGTTGCCCCCGACGACCCACTCATCCGACATATCGGAGATGGTGAGGTTGAAGGAGTCGTGCTCTTTGATAGGTCCGACTTCCCCGCTCGTGTGTGCGTACACAACCACTCCGTTGATGATGTCCTGTTGCGTGAACCTCTCCGAGGGGGCTCCGTTGACCAGGATCTCGCCGAGTTTGGGGGGCTCCTCTACGATGAAGGTGAGCATGAGGTCGTCCGTGTCTTCATCCCGTCCCTGGATGACGTTGCTGGTAATCTCCGTCGCCCCGTTCTCCAGCACGTCGATGTGCGCTCCGAGCAGCCCCGCTGGGAGCATGATGGTGGGGGTTTCGTCATCCACGGGGCTGATGGAGATCTTGATGATGATGGGCACCTCGTGGAATCCATCGCTGCAGTCCACCTTGATGATGTCACTGAGGGATTCTTCTCCGCTGTGGATGTAGGCCAGACGGCCATTTTCAACATCCTCCAGATTGAATGTCTCCCTGTTGGACATGTCTATCCCTAAATACTGCAGCTTTCCATAGCGGGGAATCAGAGTCACAGTGAACAGGATATTTTCATCATCTGTATCCTTGTCCGTGGCGAACAGCTCCTTCCTAGTGATGATGTATGTGCTTCTCTCCAAGACAGTAAAACCTGTGTTGGTTATAAGAGGGGGTTTGTTGTCCACTGGCTGTAAGAAAATTGTGAATAGTCCATCTACTGAATTACCAGCAGTGTCCTCCACAATGAATGTAAACTGAGCAACTTTTGGAGTGATGCCCAGTTCTTGATCTGGGGGTTTGTAAGCCACTTTATGGTGGTTGACCTGAGCTTGTGTGAACTCAGTGATGACTGTGCCAGGGTTGTCAGTCAGAACAATGTCTCCCAGGAGGGTTGGGTTGTTGTCATCTGTGTCAGTGGGAGACTTGATGATTGTGTACCTTAGATCCCTGTCATCTGAATCAAGGTCGGTGTAACGCAAAAACTTCTTGCTGAAGTATGTCAGTTCATACTCCTTCACTGTCATGTGAAGTGTGGTGCCTGCGTAGAGCTCTGGGGGGATGTCATCCACCGGTTGGATTTTGATGGTGAACGAGTGCTCCCCTGACTGGTTAGGGGGGTCGTTGTCATCTTGTACACGGAAGATTAACTGGTCGATCACAATGGTGGTACTGTGGGGTCCGATGTGGCGATAGAAGAGCTTACCGTCCATGATGTCTTGCTGAAACCACTCTACCACCACCTGTTCAAACATCTCATCTGTCTCACTGAACTTCCAGGCTGAGGGGTCAGAGGGCGGCTCCACTTGTCTGAGAAGCATCTCCCCCACCGTGGAATAGGGGGCCTCTAAAACAAACTTAATGGTAGAGTCCTCTGAATCAATGTCTGTGGCACTTAGAATAAACGGGGAGAGCTGCATGATTTCGTTCTTAAAAAGCACCAGGCCAGTGTTAGCGTTGATGATAGGGGGTTCGTCATCTGTAGGGGCGATGGTGATGGGGAACAGAAACTCCACCTCGTTTTTACCGTCAGTCATTCTGAAAATGATGTTGTCGCTGTAGGTGTCGCTGCCGTCGTGTTGGTACACCACGATGCCGGCATCTAAATCAGCAGGCGTGAAGAATTTCCTGCGAGAGCCCAGCACCGTCAGCTCGCCGTGTTTCAATCCGTCAACGACTGTTATTTTCACATCGTCCAGGTTATCCTCGTCACTGATCTCTAGGTTTTGAGAGCTGGACAGAGCCCGGGATTGGCCCTCAAACAAAAGCTGTCCTGTGTTTTTGGTTGCTACGGGTGCCAAGGTATTCATTGGCTTCACCACAATCATAAAAGCAAAAGTGTCAGAGACTGCACCCTCCGTATCTACAATTTCAAACTCCAGCTGAAAAATCCTCTCTTCGTTTGAGTCCTCTGAGGGGGGCTTATAGGCTATTTTCAGATCTTTAATGTCTCTCTGATAAAAAGAAGTGATAGGCAAATTCTGATCGTCTGTGCTGATTAGGTAGCCCTGCTGATAGCCTAAAGGTGAAGTTATGTTAAAGATTAAATTATCTGGATCTGATTCAACATCCTCGGCAGCCAGCATATCGCTTGTAATAGCTGTCATCACAAACTGATCAATCTCCATCATCATCATAGCTACAAAGCTAGGCTTGGGAGAAGTGTTTTCTGTGCCCTCTTTGATTCGAATCATAATCTGGAAATGCTCCTGCAAGATAATGTTGCCCTCATTGTCCTGTAGCTCTGCCATCATAGGAATAAAGTCTCTGTTAGGTGAGTTGGTGGTGGCTGTGTGCTTGTAGCGAATGCCTTGCTTAAGAAACTCATCACAGTCTACCATCTGGCCATTGATGGAATTACTCAAAAGGGTGCCATACCTGGGGAGACCTCCTGCGCCGACCAGAGTTGTGACCTTACACTTAGTGACCCCGTCCTCAAAGGAGAACTCAAGGCCCTTTTTGTCAATAGGGTTGCTGGTGCTGTGAAGCTTGTCCACTACGAGGGGTATGTTGCGGGTGAGGATCTCCAGCTGCTGGAAGACCACCTCCACCTCCAGCATGAAGGGGATGACCACTGTGTCCGTGTGGGAGTCGTAGCGCAACTGAAGCTTCACGCGGTCCTTGCTGGGACTCCGAGAACCAAAGTGAGTGTATTTCACCTCCTCAGGCCCGAACGAACAGGGAAACTTCTTAGGACTTAGCATTCCTGGTTTCTGGGCCAGTGGGTCATTGTCCAGAACAGTGATGTGGCAGCGGTCGCCGGGCTGCACATCAGTGACCAGGTCATTAACAGGGTCCAAATACACAGACCTCCCAAAGGGAACCCTGATTCCGTTGTTGGCTACGATGATGTCATCGGCGTTAGGTCCAGTTTGGTGTTTATAGAGAAAAGCAGCGTCAAAGGGCTCTGCATCCACTGAGGCAGAGCAAAAGCCCACAGTAAAAACCACTGAGAGGCATTTCAAGAGTGCCTGAGCTCTACAAAGTCTTGTCCTTTGCAGACAACCAGCCATATCCAGTGCTAGTTGCCCGGCAACTATTTTGCAAAATGGCAGAAATAAATATTTCAAGTAGTCTCCCCAGAAGAAAAACAAAAAATGAGAGAAAGAATGAGAAGAACTCTTCTGTGACTCTGGATTCTTTCCTCTCCCTTTGTGTTCACACACACTCACCCAGGACAAGTGTAGACAGTCCTGTGGGGCTGTGCAGGTAATACTGAAACAGTAGACAGTAAGACCTAGACCCCTCCCACTGGCCACTCAGACAGCATGCCTCCTGCCCCCACAGCTAATTTAAGAAAGCACATTGGACGGCCTCTTAAACTATGCCTGCCTATCCCCTCCCAGCTTTCCTATTATGCGCCCTGTCATAAACTACCTAACCCACTCTCCCCTTTCTCTTAGTAATCTTTGTGCAACAACAGAAAAGAAAGCTGTGCCCTTGATTCAAAATCTTGAAACAAATACAAATACTTCCGATAAAGAAATGCACACACGTGTTTGTTTCAGAAAAGTCTACATGTTTTAGGATAGAGTTACTGTTACATGAATTTCATTTGATTAGGTTTTGTTTACTTTCCCTTCAAGGACATTGCAGACACTGCTAATGTTACTCACATGATGTGTAAAAGTTTTTGACATGAATATACAATTAGTATAGCCTTTCGTTTGTGGATTTGCTATTTTAGTATAAGGCATTGTATATAGACATTGACGGTTTTACAGCATAGATTTAGTTGATTTTATTCATTAAAATAAAGATATTTTAAACAGGATCGTTGCAAGCAGGATGGTATGGAATGCTGACGATGGTGCCCTCTAATGGATAACATGGTGAATAAGATAAGCTTTCTATGAACCACATTTTCAATATTACCCAAAACAAAATACCAAGGCAATGAGGCAACCACACTGTTTTAAATAGTATTAGATATATTGATATGCACATATGGACATATTTATCAATATGACCGGGAAGCCCAGTGGCCAACACACAGGAACATTTATCACATTACATCAGGGTTTCAAAACGATCCTATGTGCCAGGTCCCACTATCTGCCCCTTCGCTTTTCAGCTGCTTTGAAGTGAGCTCTGTGCCATGAGGTACCATAAGAGACGGCGCTGGTAATTTCACAGAGCGGTTCACAGGAACAGAGGAGTCTTTCAAAGTGCTTGATGGGGTCGGTGCTAATGAACCGTGAACCCTCTCTCTTATCATATTCCCATCAGCGAGTCTCCTGGCCCAAGGTCAAGCCTGACATCTCTCATACCAGTCCTCCAACACAAGCCGGAGTACAGGGGCATCCTGTTGGTACAGAGCAGTAGCAACGTCTCCATAGCCCTGCCATTACAGCTGTCATTTCAGCTGCAGGTTGTTCAGCAGCTATTCTCTAAAGGTTATACAGTATTTAGCTATTTATTTTATGGGATAATTTTTTAGACTTTAAGGAATTGTTGGACACTTTGACTACCTCTCTCATATGGATGTCCTGTATTTAATCGTGGACACTTCATTGATACACAGGTTTTTTTTTACATCTCATGGTAGAAATGATCACGTAAATAAAATGTAACAAATTAACTAACTAACACTGGGCCTTGTCAGCGGCCAGACTTTCATTCATCGCTAACCACCCAGTGACCTGCCGGACATGGTCCTGCAAAGGTTTACAGCCTGTTCACGGAGGTAGTGCCCTTTAAGGTCACGTCACCGGGACGTCTCGGCACTGGAGACTCCCTCGTTCACACACAGTGCGCCCGACACCTGGCATCAGTTGGAAGGACAGGTGGGGACCCCCTCCCCAATCCCCCACCCCCCTTTGCCTTTTAACACAACAATTCTGTCGCAGAAAGACTGCAGAAAATGCCTCTACTGAGAGAATGACTGTTCACTCATAAAGCATTAACAGTTCTATAGTTCTTCTTGTGCAGGATGTGGCGTCAATTTCAGTGACCTATAGTACCAAACTTGGTAGGCCGTGGTAGTGCATTAATAAACCCATGATGACCTTTTCTATAAATTATTCCTAGAAAGTCCAAATATATCCCTTGCGGTGGGCTGTCACTGGGTTTCAGATCAGATTTACACCCACACAGGATGGAAATCCCCTCTGGACAAGATGTAAATGTGCTCATCCGATGATGAGACACTTGATCTAGGCATCCATGATTCAAGCGGTAGCCATCTTGTCAGCAGCTAACAGCAATGCCAATTTGTCAACAAATTTATATTAATGTTGTTGTGAAGCCGGGAATATTTGAACCGTTATTGGTAGACAGTATGAGAGATGCTTCTAGTGACACAGCATGACACATAACAAATTGAGCAGTCAAATTTTGTATGCAGTGAGAATGTGAGAATGCATATTGGGTATGGTGCACAAGGTCACACCAAGATAAAAATACTTAGTGGCCTTTTATGGAACACCATTTGAGAAAGACGACATGCTAAAGATGCTTGAAGTGCTTTTTTATTTTTGATACACACAAGACACCTTTTCTGCCTACAAAAATATGTTTATTTAGAGCACGTAGTTCCTGGACAACATTAATATGCGTAATGTTTTCAATAACTGTACATTCCACTCAATGTCTCATTCAACAGTCATCCTCAACATCCAGTCACCCTATTTAATACTGTAGGTCATCCCCAGGAATACAGTACATCACTGTAGCAGTTGTCATGTTATCACTTTCTGATGAAGTGCCCATAATCTACAAATCTCTTTAATGCACAGGGGAACTATTGTGCATAAATCCTTTGTATCAAGGGGGGATATTTATAAGGATGGCACTGAACAAGGCCTGGAGTGAGGAGCGGGAGATGGGCGTGAACCTGATGCCCTCAATAGCCCTGGTAAAAATAAAAGGCCTCTGTGTTTACTGGAGATGATGATGCACTTCAGACAACACCGCGTGGCACTTAGCAACCTACTTGTGACAAGCTTCGCTTAGCATGGATCAAATACCCAGGATGCCACAGGGCGCTGGGAAGTTCAGCACTCGTCTTTTCATTTCAGCCCTTAAATAAGTCGGGTCCCTCCTCGTCCTACTGGTTAGGAATAAAGCGGGGGCATGTGCGAAAGGTTGTATCTATAGAAACAAACCAACCAAGCGTTTTATACTACAGATAAACACTTGAATATTCCCCTCCCCCTTTTTCTAGGGTTCATATGCATTATGCTGCCTCTGAGATCTCCACTGATAAACCATACATTCATTTATTAACCTTTAAGCTATATTATATAGTAACAGGTTGTAGTAACAAGCATTTGTTTTGATGGTTATCCTTTCCTCTGATTCTAGAACACATTAACAAAAAATAGCCATAAAAGGAATACAGGACACATAGGTGAACAGATTTTAGGTTGGAACTGTTAGCCTGCCCATTTCCTTTCTCTAGCTCTCAGGCTGGCATTAGCTTGACTGTATCCATGGCATGGCAGAGTTCTGTGAGGTTTCCCTTCCGTCGGGAGACGCTGTTAATTATGGCCCAGCGTAAACAGAGACTGAGGTTGGGTAGAGGCCAGGGCATTCAGGTTCCACTACCCAGTTTCCTTTCCTCGTCCTGGGGACTAGCTCATGATGACAGCAGGTCTTAATGACCCATGATAAATGGAGAACAAAGACCGAATGGATTCAACCCCATCTCACTTGAAGAGAGTGGGACGCACTCTTGCCTTTGACAACATTTGTTCATTTCATCAAAGTGATTTGACATTGAGATGGAATCTCACATGGCATGGCTTTCAAAAAAGAAAATCGCAGTTGTTTTTGTTTAGTTTCTCTAAAAGGAAATGATCAAGATGTAAGAGTTCAATGATGAAGTTTTGTTGAATGTAAATATGATACAAAATATGAACAAGTGTCGTTTTGGAATCATCACAGACTGTACACAGGCCACACAAAATAGTGAAGGTTATCATCCCTATCCGAGCCTCCCGAAATCTTAACTTTGTAACTGAGCGAGACTTGTGACATGTCTTTTACAGCACCTTAGTAAAACATTGATCAATGACAAATATTTTTATAATAATGGAATATAGTTATGCATTTATTTAAGCAGGTCACCTCAAATCTAACACCTCTAATTATTTGTCATAACATGGGAATCTTTTTATTTTTTATATGTTTATGGGCATTCACAATGCAAAATGATAATGCACTATATAATTTTGTGGTCAGGTCCTGCAGTAATCGGCAGTATTCAACATGTTCAAACTGAGTATACACAAATGAGTTGTGGTGGTGATCATTCCTGAAATTCTTAACATGTCCGTAACGTTTATCACTCTTGAACATCTCATAACCCTGCATCCTACACAAAGTGATGTTGATATATGGCCAAGTCCAGCTGTGCAGGGCAGTTGTGAATGTGCATCCATGTCAGTTTTAAATGAGCAAGTGTGTGTGTAGTTGTTTCTATGGAAAACAGTCACTTTACTTGACAGTCACACATGCTGCATCAAAGCCACCTTGCTAACGGACGACAAATTATCATGTCAATACTCTCGTCACTGACTGTGCTAGAATCTCAACATTTTTGTATTCAAGTGAGCACACCTGTCAGGACTGATGACAAGGCAATGGTACACATTCAGCACTTGCCCATACGTTCCTTTTATTTCATACAGCGACTGTGTTAGAGAACCTATAGAACCCATTTCTGTGGGTTTACAGTACGGATCTTAGTGCACTTGCAGTGGAGAATTTGGAAACTGCTTGTGAAGTACTGTATACTCCCCCATACAAAACTATTTCAACACTTAAACACACACTCCACTACTGACAACTGAGTGAGGGGAACAGATCAGCGCGGTCCAGATGAGATGGGCAGGGATGATTCCTGAGCTGGATTCATGCAGCTGTCCATGCAAAGTCCATGTCTACTTGCACAAATTGTTCTGTAGTGTGTAGCGTCATACTGTATGTGCATATAGGAAGGAAAGCTATAGGAAAGCTACATTAAGCTATAAACATTGTTGATGAAAATGAATTAAATGTAAAAAAGAGGATCCATAAACTCTCGCCACTTTGAGTCATATTTCGAATCTAATCACCTGACAGCCTCCTCTCCTCCTCAGAATAACTCCCAGAAAAGGAGGCCCCCACTTTCTATCCGCTAGCTCTCACACTCGCCCTCGCCACTAGCATCCCAATCATCCACCCGCTGGAAATATACACAGAATATAAATAGGGGATACCAAGAATCTAAGACATTTGGATCCGGTTCAGAGGGACCTGGGAGGAGGCTAGTATTTTGCCTCTCTTGGCATATTGGGCATCCATGACTGTGGTCAGGCCTCCAGAACAGGAGTGTACATTCTAGTGCCTGTGCTGCCGTCAGTGCCCTGACCGCAGAACCTATAGAGAATTTCAGATTTTTAATGGTGGAAAGCATCCAGCTGATGGGGGGACTTATCTGGTCTTATCACTTGTGCCCAAGGAGAACAGGAGCCCTAGAAACAGGCTGGATATAGCATCTGGACCATGCCCAAACACTGGGCCATTACTGTAGATACTGCATGTCATATAGCATTGGGATTTAACATTGTATAACATAATTATTCACTAGTGTTAACGTTGTTGGAATGCTTTCTTTAAGATCTGGACCTGGAAACAAGGGGTCACATATTTCAAAAATATTTTTGAAAGAAAGGTTTCAAAACATTTGTCAAAAAAGTTTCGAAACCTTTTCTTCAAAACCTTTTTTTACATCTGGACCTGATAGCTGTCGTCAGAATATATGACCTCCCTGATACATGGCTGAAAATGTCTGACACACCAACCAAACCATCACAGGTGACTTATCTGTCCTGGCCATGCATAACCTGAAGAAGATCACCCATCTGGTTAACTGAAAGATAATGGGGTGATACAAGGCATCATCCATCCCCCTTCCAAGATATATTTTTGATTATTATTAGCACAGATAATATCTTGGCTACTGGACAACAGGCCAGCCAAAAGCTGAAGAGAGAAGGCACTACAGGTCCTCATCAGCGTGGCCCAGGAATGTGGTTGGCATGCTGTCAGGGGATTCCTGTCTTTTAATGCTTTTACGTTAACGCTAATGCACCTGGAGCCTGTGTTAGTTAATTAGATGACAGTGTACAATACACAGTGTCAGACTGTGTAAATTGAGGTAGATATAAAAATATTGGTTTGTTGATTACTTTTACAGATGCTACAAAATGGGTGCTAATTTGACTGGGTTAGGGCATGGAGATTAAAAGACAGGAAGCTTGTTCATTTATCAGCACACAAATAACACAAAAAAGCATAACCAGCCTTAAGCAGAGACATTTTAATAAAAATTTATGAATACAAAAGTTGGATTGGTTAATGGAAATATGCACACAGCAAATACAGTTAATTAAAAACGTTTTTTTTTTAATGCTTTAAGCATTTAAGCACTACCTGGCATTTACATTTTAGCATTTAGAGAAAAAAAGAATTCATCCCAAAATAATGTTTTCTTGTTACTTGCAAATATGTACAGTGTAAAAAGATCAAGAGTGCTGGTCTAAAGATGAGTGAGTTATGGCAATAGCTCATAAAAAGCAACCTTATCGATACATACACACAAGTCAGATGAATAATTGCGATGTTCCAGATTTTTTTTCTTCTTGAGTTTTTCTTCGCATCTTCTGAAAAGAGAAAAGAGCAAAATGTCAGGAACTTTTTGTCCCTGTGTCAGCTGACCTGCGGTCTCCTGCTTCCTCGCCCTCCACCGCACCTTCTGCTATGTCTGTACGTGTGACACCTTTGCCATGGCCTTTGATCTCTGTCCTCAAACATCTGTTTGAGGGAACGTCTACCTGACTAAATCCACCACTTATTTATGAAAAGACATCAAGGTCCTGTAAAACGAGGTATGCCCTCTAGGTGTCCCTGCCTTCCACTTTGGGTTCAACTCAGGATATTGTTCACATGATATATTCGCTTTGAACACAAGCAAATTGTTTGCGTGGCAAGACTATTTGGCATACACTTTAAGGCACCTGTCTTGTTGTTGCAATGTCTTAAGGTACAGTCATAACTAATGCTACCTTTTCCACATGGATTTTCAAATGGACTCTCCATATCTGAGAACTGCTGAGGCACTAAATGGGTTTGAGCGTCACATTTTCACTCCAGTCGAATGTTTCTAAAAGAGTCTCTTGTTCTCCAAGCCACAATATCTACCTGTTAAACCCTCAACGTTGACCTGGGTTAATCTCCAACTATCCAATAAAACGGACTGGTTTGGAACAGTGGATTGGTAACAGAGTCCTCCTAATGTGATTATCAAGGCAGGGCTCGTGTTGCAGGTGAGCCCTCACACACGGCCAAAAGAGTGGCTGAGCTACGCTTGTGGTCGTAAGAGCTGATAGCCATCAGTGGAGGCCGGTTATCACAGTGGAGGAGAAACCTAGTTGCTGAAAGACTGGGCATTCCAAGGGGGATTTAGCGTCTCTCTGGAGAATATGTTGAGGCTGAACTGTGTGGCCTGCTGTCTGAGGGATACTTGTTGTCTCTATACTTATACACTCAAAACAAAAAGGACAACAAAAAATCCAAAGTCATTATATAGTTGGCTCTCTTTTCCTGCATTGGTAGGATCAAACTATCTATCTACAAACAATCTATCCATCCATCTATATCTATCTATCTATCTATCTATCTATCTATCTATCTATCTATCTAGCTATCCTTACGTAAAAACACAGACATGTAGAGAATGTGAATTTTAGGGCCTTGTTGTGCTAGATACTATAGTAATACCTTGTAGGCTTGTACAAATATTCTGTGAAGTCTGGTAAATGTCTTGGGGCAAATTCAGATTGTATGGGTGTGTGTAAAAACAGTGGGTTGAAAAAAACAGAACTGAAAAATGTATCTGATCTGATAGATTGACAACTACAAGGTTAAGTGGCATTTAGAACAAGGTAATACAAATATTTTAAGTCAAAGCAATACTGAGCTTGCAGCCCTGCAGTAAATTATCAAGCTATTGGGGTGAAAGCTCATTTCAGTACAAACCCAGACCAGAAGGCTCCAATATAATGATATATATGGTATCACATGACTAATATCTACAGAATGTATGAGGTTGAAAATGAACAATTCCTCACAAATCCTGATGCTGGGTAGACAATATTATAAATGTATCTACCCATTGCTCCTCTCCAACTAAATAAAGCCCTTCCATACAAGCATAATTAAGGTGCTACATTCCTAAAGCTGTCTCTCGGAGGAATACTTCCTCCACCTACACAGTAGTTCAGCTAAACTCTGTCTGCCTAGTGAAAGACACGTATTAACACGTGCCAGTGTGACTTGTCAGTTTGCAGCTGATGCAAGGAATGACAGCCTGATCCCTGGCTAAGGTGGTGTGAGCAGGTGACTGTCAGTCTCTCACTGAGAACCCTCCAGATCACAGTAGCCCTACCAGGCCAAAAGACCCAGACCAGGAATGTTTAAACAACCACATTGAATGATGAGACATAAAAACACAATTCTCAAAGGGATGGCAGGTCTATTCCAGGTGGGGTTCCACATACTATTGAATGCACTGGCACAAGCAGCACACAACAATTCCATTATACTATAGACTTCACGATGGAGACCACAAGGTCACATGGCATAAATTTGATAATGGCTGCTGGTTTGGAGTATGATCTCTTTCCAGTGAGAAGGCAGAATCTTTTTGTTCCACTGACGGCTAAATCTCTTTGGCTTACCTGATGCTCTTTGACAACAAAAAGGGATGATTTGTGAACAAGTAACATTCCTGTCACCTCACCCACACTGTGTTGAGAAGCCATTTCAGGGATCTAGGGACTGAGAGGATTGGGTACTTCCATGATCCAGTGTTCAGCAGACTCCATCTCCTGTGTTTATCTGGATAATCCCACCCTGAGGGATTTTTTCGTCCGTAGACAAAGTATAGCCCTGCATTTAGTACTGCCGACAACCTTAAGAAGGTGTCATGTGACAAATGATTTTTGGAGATTAGCTATCAATCAAAGCCTTATACGTGTCTAACATTTGTAATCGATCTAAAATACAACATTGCTGTTACATGTCCTCAAAACAACTTGCACAAAAAGCTTGAAGTACATCAGTAATGCTTAGGACAGGACAGACAACCCAGCATGGTGCCATTGCAGACAATGTCACCGGCTGACCACGACAAAGACCGGAGCCATCGACAAAGCCTATGTTGAACCTATGTTGTTCTATGTTTAGAGAGCAATGGAACCTGGTATCTGTTGACAAGTTAGCGAGGTGCTAACACCATTTCCGTATTGCATATCAAACTACGGCCCGATTCTTCATCCCCTCACTCTCCTGTCATTCTTTTTTCCTCTGTTGAAGGATGTGCGTAGTGTGTAGCGCCTACGGCTAGCGCTATAACTGTCTGTTTTGGTATACGGCAAGCAGCTGCCACAGCACGGGCAAAAGGACGAGAGAGGCAAGGAGAAACCGTGACAGCTTTGCTGGAACCTTTTTGTAAACCGGGGCTGAGCGGTTAGGGAATCAGGCTACCAATCAGAAGGTTGCCGGTTCGATTCTGGCTGTGCAAAGCAAAGTGACGTTGTGTCCTTGGGTAAGGCATTTCACCCTCCTTGCCTCGGGGGAATGTCCCTGTATTTACTGTAAGTCGCTCTGGATAAGAGAGTCTGCTAAATGACTAAATGTAAATGTAAACCGACTAAAACATAGACTTGACAGGTTAGGGGTTTCCACACTTACAATGTTTGTCAAAGGGGTGGAGTGTGCATGGGTTACTAGAGAACTGTGAACACTCAAGGGTTTTGCTTTATGTAAAAACAATCTCTTAAAGCTCTTCTGCTTGTGTCCCTAAGATCTCTGCAAGGAAGGATTCCTCTCACCAGAATGATAGACATTGCCTTTAAAGGAGCTGATCTAGCAGACACTGGAGTCTGCTCGATCAGACAAGGTAAGATGGCAAGGGATTTGAGATTGACACAAGGGTTCCCATCCCTCTCCTCCTTGCAGGCAGTGTGTACCCTCTCATTTGGTCTGACCCATGACCTTATAACTCAGTGTCCACAAAGGAGGGTGAACTCTAAAGGTCATGGAACCCAAGCAGGAAGGAGACAAACTCAGTTGCTTTGTGATGTGGGCAAGAGTCACAAGTTTGGCACTTGAACTGGGTCTCATATTATATAGAGAAGCATCAGACCTCTGATGTACATTCTGAGTGCTGCCAATGTTTTAATGATGGTTTGTGGCAGTTTCAGGAGTAATGAAGAAGTTTCAATTTGTTTGAGAGTGTTTTGAAACAGATTTATGCAATTTCAATTTCACATCCACATTTGATATATAACACAAGACAAGGCTACTAAAAGCCTATTTCCCTAAACGAGGGCTACAGGAGAAGGATAAATAGGTTCCTGTCTGGTTATTACTTCCTTGTATGACCCTTACCAACCCTAACCCTTCGATTGAGTTGACCCCATTTGTCAAGGTCTCGGTATCCTTCACAAAGGCAAACCATGACCACACAATGGGGGCTAAGTTTCAAAACAAGACAAGTTAAACCAATCTAGGTGTCATCTCTGCTTGTTCTCTCTTGCATGTAAATGACAGGATGTTCACTATGATGGTTTTCCTGAGAAGTCAACGAACCATATTTAGTACCGTTATATTTAAACGACCATTCAAGGTGAGTTTAAGGCCCATGTTACACATCAAATATATATACTCATTGTCTTTTATTGCAAATGCCTGTCACTGGTGAGTGGCTTTATGGTTACTTTATTAGAATTTTCACAAGGGGGAATATGACACCATAGTTACCATGACCTCTGACACACAAGTGATAAAAAGTATTGCTATGTTGCCGGGCACTACTAACGGTTGTGGGTGTGTGGCTATGGCATCTAAAATACATGAAAGTTTTACTGAACGCTGGGAAAGACATGTCGAACAAAAGCAAAAAGGTTGTGACCAGGTCACAACAGCACCAACGCTTACAGGAAGGTCAGCTCCTGAGTATATTTGTAGCTCTTGTGTATATTTGTAATGGGTAAATGAACAACCTTAGGAGTCCGACTTTAAAATTCACCCACGCATTCAGACATATTTAGACTTTCCAAATACGTCTGACTGTTAAGGACAGCCAGGTCGCTTGGACAGCTGGATAGCGGGTGTTGTAGGAAGACCCTGCTAGAGGTGAATATGCACCCCATGCTGCATATATATATATATATATATATATATATACTGTATATATATATATATATATCTATCCATATATATGGATAGATATATAAATAGTATCAAAAACTCCCACTTACCCCCACTCCCACTTATCATGTTACGAACCTAGATGGGTTGACAGTAAAAACAGTGACAAACAAAGAAGGTGTGAGGATTTACAGGGAAATCAAAAGCCTGTGACTGACTAATGTAGCTTGGCACCTTAAATGTACTCTGGTGTTTCTCTGGTCTGGTGTGTGTGTGTGTGTGTGTGTGTGTGTGTGTGTGTGTGTGTGTGTGTGTGTGTGTGTGTGTGTGCATGCGTAAATGGTGTGTCTGAGGACTTTATGCTGTTAATATCAACATCAAAGGAAGCCTCTGTCATGTCACACTGCCGGGACAAAGACAGGGAGGCGGGCCTGTTTTGAAGGAGAGTGTGTTCTAACTTGGGAAATTATAGGTTGCTTAAATGTTTTACGCTGTTTACAACAAACACATTTTGTATAGCGCTGTTGTGTTCCTTTTACAATTGCTATAATTATCAGATTACATGTCTCCTCAGTCAGTCAGAAGTCAGTTTATCATGATATCAGGATTCTACAGGATCCACAGTATCAACATTGCCTCGTCTGCGAAGTAGAGCTTTGTTCTAAGAACATAAGAACGCACAACACGAATATAGTTACAAGAGTGCTTACCACTCTGGCACATTAAACCCAGTCAGGAGATTTAATAGTATGGCATCAGGCTATAGTGTGGAACGCAGACAGGTTAAATACTATCAACACTGAAACCTTATTATATTTCAAATGTCTCACATTGCAGGATAACGTATGTTAATGTTATCAAAACATGGCTTATTCTTGTTTCTATGGAGCCATAATAAGTGATGCCAGCTATGCAATTGTAACCATGATGAACTACATGTAACATGATCTAAAATGAATTCTCAGTGATAACATGACTTAATTCTCCATTGAAAACTGTCTGTACAGTAAGTATTCCTGGTATTGTGTTACATGGCCCATGATAAAAATAGATTCATGGACAATAGCATAATGATCCCAACTCTCTGGACTCTACAGGAGGCTGGAGGTTAAAGATGCCCTGTTGTTAGGCCAGGATCCACATTCTATTCTGTCTCAATGGTACTGCCATTGCCAATTACTGAATATTCCAGTCAAAATCAACGTCACCAACAATGTTGGCACTGCATGACAACTTTAAACAAACACATTTTCCCAGGTCCACGATCCTATCAGAATTCTCGTGGAAGAGCTACAGTAGAATTATACCTAAATGTACAGTAGGGTCTGGTCTGGGATCAGCCTCCAACAGCTGCTTCTGCCCTGGGGGAGTGAGAGGGGCGTCCCAGCTTGCTTTTCCATCAGTCCCTCCCTGTTATAAAGTTTATGGTTTGTGTAAGTGTGTATGTAGCTTCCTGAATGTGATGTTTGATGTGGCAGAGTTGGGCCTGTGTCATATCATCTGCTTTACAAACTCTCTCACACACACACACACACCTACACACACACACATCATGTGTGGGCATGTGTGTACATGTGAATGTGTGTAAAGATGTCCAGGTAAAATAACAGAGGCTCATCTAAGCCACATCAAACCTCGCATCCAGGAAGCTTCCAGTCACTGTTATTACTGAGATGAACCTTCCTCTGTCTCCACACCTCCTCCTCTGCCAGCCCACCGTAAACACACACAGGCTTTCCGACAAAACTGACTTTTGACCCTTACAGTGGTGTCCTGTCTCTGAACCAGCAAGTCCTTTCTCATTGTATGAGCATGCCATCTAATGAAATTGCTCATGCTAATTACTAGGCTTGTCTCCTTGCTACATTCTCTCTCCCTCTTTCCCTTACCTGTTCTTTCCCTCTCTCTCGGAGGGTGGGGTATCCCACAGTCAGACAGGTAAGCACCACAGCGTCTGTCATTATTCCAGAGAGATTTACGAGGCTCCCTTGCACCCCTCCGATGTCCGTGGAAGGCTTTCCCTGCAGTGTTGGCCTCAGACATGAAAGCCTCTCTTCCCGCAGATTGGAAAATCATACCCCCTAAGCTCCAGGTCTAATTATACTGCTTTATGAGCTGTCAGCCCCACGTCCATTATCTGGTTGGGGCCCTTTCAAGTTCCTTCTCCATCGTGCTCATCCTCTGCCTAAACCAGGTGTGATTGATAAGTGGTTCTCCTGTTCTGGTATCTCCTGCTTCTCTGTACAGCTGACTCAACCTTTTCAAAAGGCAGGACTCATTCCGTTTTTCATAATGGTTTTACGTTACGACTTTTTAAGACATGCATAAGTACCAAACTGTGAGTTACGCGGACAAGCTTTCAAGTCAGTTTCTCTCAGGCCGAACTCGATATCAGTGACCGCCTCTGTCGTTAATATCTTTCTCACCCCTTCCAAGCTCAATAAAGTCCACCGTGGGCATATCAGTGGCTCTCTCTCTCTTATAAATAATGTAGCTTTTGCAAAGGGGATCCATAACTCCTCAAGCACGAAACTCGACACCATATCAATAATCTGCTGGAGTTCAAGAAACGTGGACCGTCTTGACTTTGCAAAAGTTTATGGACATTCCCAAGGCCAATTAGTGTTAGTTTATATATACAGAGTTATGTTTAAAGTCGATCATAATTCACACTGACAAATTAAGTAGTAATTAATTTTAAAATGTCCCTTTTTATGCTTACATTAGCACATTACTCATGTTAAATAACTTTTGTCAACATTTTTCATTTTGTAGTTCTACTTGTTCTACAGTTCCTACACTTAAGAGTTGAATAAATATAACTTAACCAAGCGTAATGTGTATATGACAGACATCTTCAATGTCCATCGTTAGGTGACACCGTACACAGCCCCCTCTAAGAGGACGACTCGGGTCTAGCGTCATCTGTGTCTAGTCTGACTAATAATGGTGGTCAAAAGACAATGATTGTAATTACAGCATACAATCGTTCTAAAAAAAAATAGTTTAAATAACAGGACTTTCTCTGAAGTTGTAACTTGTCCTGAAATGGTGCATGAGTGGCCTTTGTGTGCGCTGCAGGTGGTCTTTCCTGTGTGTCTGCCTGTGCGCGACTCGATGGTCTACAAAAGGTGTTTGTCTGGTACATATTCTTGAGAGTAAACCTGTGCTTCTCCTAAACAGCTTCCTTTGCTCCGCTCCGACTTATCTGACCCCCACCCACTGACCACCCCCGTGCAACACATTCCTAATCCCTTCACCCAGCGTGGCCTGTGGAGAAGGACAAGAAGAGGGGGTTGGGGAAACCTGACCTTTCTTCTCACAGGATGGCGCCACAGGCTGCCACACAAACCCCCCCCCCCCCCATTAAGAGGGGTCGGTGCAGAGGCAGGGTGGTGCTGGTGGTCCATGTTGGGGAGGTAGGTGGGTGTGGGGGGAGGGGGAAGTGGGGACGACGACAAAGTGTTGCGCAACACCAAGGCTATGTCCATGTCATGGCACCAAACTTTTGTGTGTCTTACCTTTCCAGATCCTTAACTGTTTTCTGTCACCCTTGCTGTCATTTATAAAGTGAGGGGACGTGACATCACAGGCCAGAGAGAGAGATATCCAGGGAATGGCAGTGTCTCAGCCTACAAGTGGTTAGTCTTTCCATACCCTGACGGACCACGACACTCAATCCCTGACCGCAGCGCCACACAATGGGCTTTAGACCCTGTCAGGACAGGTTTGTCAAGGTATGCTGAGTGGGCAACATCTGTCACTGGTCACAGAACAGGACCAAATACTGTGACTGAGATGCCTGTCCACAGCTCATTGTTCTACAACAATCACCCCCCCCCCCCCCCGAAAAGAAAAAAGAATAACTAAACAATTATGAAATTCACAAAACGTAATCATTTTGAGGGGCATCGAAGGGAAGGCCTTCTTTAACCTACGAAATAGTAGATTAGAAGTTACAGAGGAGGTGAGGTGTAAAAGACAGATACATTATAATCACTGCGGACAATTCTGACAACAGAGGATTCCAGGGATTTCTAAGGGTCAGGGCTTTTTGTGAAAAGGGACGGAAACCGTGACTGCTAACACGGCCTGAGATCAGGGCCCATCATCGGCTGCTTAGAGCGGCGGGAATTCCTCGGGCCTTGAGGGCCTCGGTGCGGCAAGCTTCTGAGCGCAAACCACAGCACAGGTGCAGCAGACGAGAACATCCCGAAGGGGACGATGATTTGACGGAGAGTGGCAAAGAAGGTGCAGCGGGGGGAATCTCTCAGGATGTTAACAAGAAATGACATTAAGGAATGAGAAGAGGCCAAGGTATGAGTAGTCGTATGAGTAGTCAGAAGGACAGAGCACTGGGGAAATGTACAGTGATGAATGATGGTTGAGTCTTGATATTATGGGAATTATTACCCACTAATCAAAGATAAAAAAAAGATATAGAAATAACTAACTTGAATACAGTGGATCTTGAATATAATGACACTTTTTGCATCTTGCATAGGGGTGAAACATAATGTGGCTGTATACAAATTCCATTAAAAAGCAATATGTTATGACCGGCAATGAGACGGAACCTCAGCAACCACACAAGAACCAGACATCTCTTCGGGAATATCTCCACAGCTAGCATTCAGAGAGAGTAATAATACATCCATGTCCTGAAACATGATTTAGATGATTTATGAAGACAAGGGCGGGGGGGGGGGCAATATAGATAACCACATGTTAATAACCTGCAGTATGAGTCAATTTGGTGCTCACGTCCTATTTATAATCGACGTCAATTCTGGATGGGCGTCCTGTAACACGATGGCGACCAGAAGTCGTTTGCGGCCGTGGAAACCAGTGGAGGTTGGGGACTGGGCTCTCCGTTTACCAACACCTGAGCTGGGTAAGTGGTCCAGCAGCTGCAGCTGAGGGGTGGTGGGATGGAGGTGGTGGCGGGGGTGTGGGGGCAAAAAGGGGAGGGTTGTCTGGGGGTCCAGCTCTGTAGAAGGCTCACCTTGGTTCTCCGCGTCTGCAGAAGAGAGGGGAGGAGGGGTGGACCTCACACCGGGTTGTCCTGGGGGATCTGGGAGAAGCTACGGCGCTGCCTCTCTCCTGTTCAGGAAAGACAGGGGATTCATGATGGGGAAACAAGGAGATGGAACTCGAAAAATTCAACAAAACTCTGATTGAAGTGACGGAAAAGATGGACATTGAGGCGTTCTATAATAAGTATAGGGGGAGTTCCATAATAAGTGAGTGCTGTAGTGAGCACTATAATGAGATGTAATAGAAAGTGGCTGACCCAAGTGCACAGAGGCATTCAGTGTACCCCATAAGTACAGTAGAAGGACAGTAACAGGCGCCAAACTGACACAGCCACACTGTAGTCCTCCGTACTGATGGCGGCATCCACATTCCAAGCTTTGAAAGAGCGTTGAGAGAGGGAAAAGGCCATCTGGAGTTCTCCTTCTCTCTCTTGTAATGACCTCCATGACATGTTCTCAGTGAGAGGAGATGACCCTAACACACACACACGCTGCTAACGATGGCCCTGTCACGGCCAACACCATCAGCCATGAGTGTTTCAGCCATGCATGCTCCGGGCTGACTTTCACCATAGTTTACATTTACATTTAGTCATTTTGCAGACGCTCTTATACAGAGCGACTTACAGTAAGTACAGCGACATTCTCCCCGAGGCAAGTAGGGTGAAGTGCCTTGCCCAAGGACACAACGTCATTTTTGCACGGCCGGGAATCGAACCAACAACCTTCTGATAAATAGCCCGACTCCCTAACCGCTCAGCCATCTGACTCCCTCATAGTTGGTGGCGGCGCTACAGTAAGTGACTTGAACGATGTAATGCTGCATTCCAAAAGGGCAGAGCACTCATTCTTTCTCTTGGAAAAATAGCGGGTGACAGTTAAGGTGTTGGTACAGACTCCATTGCTTAATTACAGGGGGGAAACTGTTGAAACACGAGCTGACCAAGTGTTAGTCATAGAATATGGACAAAGTCTGGGAGCTGTCGCACTCACACCATCCTGTGCTATAATGTCAACCCCCAGGGTGAAGCATGCTAAACATACAGCAGCGCTACTGGCTACCACTGTGTAAACTTTTAACCCTGAGCGAGATGATGTGCGTACGTGTGTGTGAACGTGTGTGTGTGTATTTACACACACACACACAAATCAACTTACTCTCATTATCTGTATCCAGATACTATCAGTAAAACATTTTGATAAATAAAACCATACGGCTTGATTGCTTCACCTGTTACCATGGAAACAAACGAGAATTGACTATTTATATAGATGTTGACTATGGTATTGACCAATACTAACCAGCGGGTCCGTTCATGGAATTGTTTACATTGGGGGGCTCTTTCAGTGACTCAGAGGTCTGGCTGGATTTGAGCTCATTGTCAGTCTTCTTCACTTGGGTCTCCTCCACATGGGCCTGCTCTCCTGGTTTGTCCCCCTCAGGGGTACCTGGGGCTGGGCTTGGGGCTGGGCTTGGGGCTGGGCTTGGGGCTGGGCTTGGGGCTGGGCTTGAGGCTGGGCTTGGGTCAGGAACAGAGTCATTGGCTGGTTTGTCTGCATCCACTGTCAAAGAATGAGATTATATCAGGTTATTGCTCAGAATAAACTTTGCAACTCACTTATTGTATGCACTGAAACTAAATGCACAGCATAATCAGAATTACTCAAAAACAACCTATCATTTTTCAACAATGTTTTATCTTCCTATGAACAAAGAACCATACTCACCCCTATAATTTTGAATCTCTGTAAAAGTCCAGTCAACAACATAGTTTTCACCTTCACACCCTAACAGTGATTTCCACCAATGAGGCAAGTCAGATGTACTACTGAAACCTACCATGCTTTGTCATTAGCTGCCATGTAATAACAGCATCCTCAATCTAAGCACCTGCACTCAAGTGGTTCTGCCTACAGTGTGTGTGTGTGTGTGTGTGTGTGTGTGTGCGTGTGTGGGTGTGTGTGTGTGTGTGTGTGTGTGTGTGTCTGTCTGTCTTTGTGAAGAGGGGATTTCTCCTGTGCCAAACCAGACGTGGGTCCTGGATGGTTATGATACAATGATGGGGTGGAATGAAGGACTAGCCCAGAGGGAGTCCCAGCCATGAAGGATTAGCCCAGAGAGAGTCCCAGCCATGAAGGACTAGCCCAGAGAGAGTCCCAGCCATGAAGGACTAGCCCAGAGAGAGTCCCAGCCATGAAGGACTAGCCCAGAGAGAGTCCCAGCCATGAAGGACTAGCCCAGAGAGAGTCCCAGCCATAAAGGACTAGCCCAGAGAGAGTCCCAGCCACACAGCTGTTGGAGGCTGTGGGAAAGCAAGGTCACCCCCTCATTATGACCGGAGGGGCTGGAGGGATGGGGTGAGGACAGAGAGGGAGGAGAGGAGACAGGATGGAAGGAAGTGAGGGGATTTTTCTACTTCTGTACTACAGGTGGTAGGGTGCCTCCCTAGCAACCCCCCCTCCCTCCCCCCCCTCCCTCCACCCCCCCCCCCCCCCCCTTGCCCCAACTGTGTGTTTGAGATGCTTTCACAAGCAGAATAGAAACGTAGCAGAATATGAAGAAATTAACAAATGGAGTAAGTAAGTTAGCAATTTCCTTTTTCTGCCTTGCTGATCTTACAGGAAGCAGTTTGAGAAAGCCTTTGCAAAGCCTTCCTAATTTCTTAGTGCTATTTTTGCTTCTAGTGTCTTGGTGCATGTTTTGCTATTCTTGTCCATATTTCCTCTTTTGAAATGCCTTTAGGCTACTGCTATTTTTGCGGTAAGTGCGGAAAACTTTTTTTCACTGCTAGTGATTTAAATTAATATTTATTTTCCTTTCATACCAGTATATAGCTATTGCTTGTCATGTCACACAAACTTCATTGTTCAGAATTACTTTATACACTATTATGAATGATACTGTGCGTTTGATAATAAATCACTTGACTTGTAGTGCAGCACACGGATGTAAATAATCCCCACCACGTTAACCCTTGTTTGGGTCTGTACTAATAGACTCACTGGACAAACAAGGCCAATGCACACACTCATCACATAATTCGCACATAAAAGGGTCACACCCAATATCTCTCTCTCTCTCCCTCCACACCTGAAGGAGAAAGAATGGAGGAAAAATGCATTGGGGGGGATGGGTATCTTTACAACCAGTCATCCAAACTGACCATCTCCACAGTATGAGTATTGCCCAGGGCAGACAGACATGCTAAGACATGACTGACATAGTAACTCTCCTCTTGGAAGACCATTGAGAAACATCTGAATTTGATCCTTCACTTCCTGATTTAAAACACTTTTTAATACAGTCAAAAGTACAGTCAAACACAAAGGGAAAAAAGAAGGAATTACCCTTTACATAATGACTGTGTTTTCGATCAATTTGAAACTGTTACAATGGAATGGATTCCAGGACAGTTGTAGTTTAGAAAGACCTACAGCACAACGTTGTTTATTGTCCTGTGCTTTTGTCGATTGTTTGGATGTAACACATATAGTATAAGATAAACATTTAAAAAGCCAGCAATTCATCTTTATCAGGATAGTTGGTGGTGTTGTATGTACATCTACACGCTGCATAATGCTGTACCTAGCTGAAACATAATATCTTCACAAAACCATCACTAGTCTTGTTGATAAAATAAGAACATCAATGCAATCCATTGCTAAAAAAGCTGCGGTTGTGACCAACATATCGATGACTCTAGACTCCAATGTGCATTCTCTTGAATTCCTGTTCCACCATGTGTTGAGAACTAGAATTGCATCCCTTTTAAAAGTATTTCTCGGATCTGCTTGCATCATGTGAGATGCAAGGGTGAAGTACATTGTCCACATCCTGTCTGATTAGAAACAGGAATAAACATGAAGCAGCTCTCTATCTTTAAATAGAGAATGACTCATTATGTGGTGAAATTAATCTGTCACACAATCACACCCTCTGTGGGGGGTCGTGACGCGGTATGCGGTACTAGTTAAGGTGCCTACACACTAAAGACAGTGTACGTAACAGCCATCCTGGCACCATCCTTCTTCTTCATCCATTTTGTTCTTCCTACCCATACACCTTCACCCAGACATGTTCTGGTTCTACAATGTGGTCTGTTTGTCTTGCATGACATGATGTCCTTGATCTTGAATTAAATGAATATTTGATACTGTGTGTCTCGGACTGTACTGTGTCGTGCCTGTTCTGTCTCTCGACAAAAGAGAACTAACATGTCACAGGTTTGTGGTTTTGGGGACGTGAAGAAAATAGGATATTACAAAGAGTGCAAAACATTAACACATTTGAACTGGTTCTGGTTGAAATTCAATTTCCACAAAAATGTACAGCAAAAGCTACTAGAATGGAAAATAATATCGTCATTAGGTATTGTAAGGGAAAATATATTTAGTTAGAGCTTCTCTGCATGGCCAGTGAACATGCCAATGGATTACGAACATAGTTGCAGTAGCTTCCTTCTCTTCTCATGCTAAAGTGTAACCCTTTGCGAAAGAGGAAACCAAAGGACACAGAACCCAAAATAATCACTCTACACCTAATTCTGAACAGAGACTGTGCTCTTAGGCTGCTTTTTTGTCACTGTACTATACTGCTCAGTAGGTCCTGACTGTTAGACATCCCCGGATGAAGATGAACCTCTCTCACCCTTCTCTTCCTCCCCTTTCTTAGCGTCAGTCGTCGGGGTGGGGTCTTTGGCTCCGGCGGTAGCACCAGCAAAGGTTTGCATGCCTGGGGGTAAAGGAGGGAGGAGGTTTGAAGGTTGTTGTTATGTTGTGAACAGCAGTTTGTACTAGTAACAGTAGATGTAAAAAAAGACCTGCAAGGCACTTCACCCTACTTGCCTCGGGGAGAATGTCCTTACTGTAAGTCGCTCTGGATAAGAGTGTCTGCTAAATGACTAAATGTAACTCTCAAAGGGTGACCTCACCGTTCCTGGACGAAGAGTCGGCAGCGCCCTCGGGCTCCATGGTGCTGAGGGGGACCTCAGCCTCCTCTTGTCTGCCCGAGCGCATGTCTACAGAGTACCGCTGCAAACACATGCAACCAGGTCACATCCACACTCATGTGAATGCTGCCCTCCATGTTGTACAGTCAAGCTGGTTTTTCTTAATAACTTTCAAATCAGAACTTTTTGCTTTTCTCCCAGTGTGGGGGATCTTTTGGTGAGACCCAAACTAATCTCAATACTTATGGTTCACTTTGTGGCCAAGTTGTGTTGGAATATGTCATTTAAAGGAGTTGGCTAGTGGATGTGCTCACCCTTGACCTCTTCCGTGAGAGGAAACATGCAGCACCAATTACTAGACCAGCAATGATGAGTAGGATGATGATGACAGTGACTGGAGAAGTTAAGAGTGACAGGTTGTGAATGACAATTGATAAGTGGTAAAACAAAGGAATAAACATCACAGGCTTTTCCCCAAGTTTAAAGAGAAGAACGTTTGTTGTACACACTTTGATAGTATATGAAAATACAGAATCTCCTACCGGTGCCGTTGCTTGTGTATGGACTGGTGGGCGTCATATGGCTTGGCTTTGGAAGAAGTTCTTCCAAAAACACATACATCATTTTAATCAGTAGAGATCAGAATCAGAATAGATGCGGACCAAACTGACACATCTAAATCGGAAATCCCTTGCATGGTGCAGTCACATCCTGCCCTGTGGTTCCTCATTCTTCCCCTGCCTTTCACAAATACAGACACCAAACATACAGCAGCGCTACTGGCTACCACTGTGTACCAAAATGTTTTAATACAACCACGCGATGCACAGCCAACCACCAGTGTAAACTAGCAAGGGGCATGACAAGTATGATAAATGGTTCCTGAGGGGGATTGCTCAACTCACCTCTTTTAGTTGGGGTAGGTGTATTTGGTGGTACTGGGGCAACTGTGGTCATGGTAGGCGTGTAAATAGGAGTTGTGACCATAGAGCTGTTAGTAGCGTTGCTGTAATTAGCGTGCGCTGTAGTGTCATCTGTGTCAGGTTTGAATGAAGGGAATGTTACAGCATCACATTCACATTATACACACATTAGACTGGCCTATAAAGATCCCAGGTCAGCTGTTCTTACCAGAGAGTGTAGAGTTTAGGTGCGTGCTGTTTGATCCTGGGTCAGGTGAGAGTGTGGAGCCAACATCTGTATTGTAAGCTGTATCCATGGTGTTAGCTGGTGTTGAAGACTGATTTACAGGTGGACTGGTCATATTGGCCTGTGCCGTGGCAGAAGGCAGGCCAGAACCTGGACATACAGTACAGCACAGTTAAATACCCACAAACAAATGATCATATATCATAAATATGTACATGAACTGAAAATATTTTTAAGGAAAAGTGTCATCTTTGACACATCTTTGATTAAACCAAGCACATTTTCACCATATAAAACGCAAGGTACAATAAGAAAATTAGGAGTAAATCTATTGAATTAACGACTAAATAAACAAAGCAGCACTTGAACCCACCAAAACCATCACACATCAAACTCCCAGAACCCATATCTATATCAAACTGCATCCAGTGCTACTGGCACAGACCTGAAAGCCTTTAAGCAGTAGCTTACCCAAGATAAGGAGATACAAAACCAGGTGCATTTTTTCAGTTAGCAGGTGCTCTCATGTAGTACCAGATAAGAAGGTTGAAGATGCTGCTGCCTGTAAGGACACTGTGTTCCTTCCAGTGTGTATTGCGATACCTTGCAAATGAGCTCAAAAGTGGACCCACCTCTCTGGCAATGACATGGTGAAACAAGGAAAGAGGAACTTGGTCACAGACTTTCTTTTTAGTTTTGTCATCCTTCAAATGAACATCCAACGCCCATGTCTTCCATCATACTGGATGATAAGGTCAATGGTATCATAAGGTCATGGCATCTTGTTTCATCTTGATGAGACAGGTGCCTCCTCATCTGGGTTTTGGCCCGTGTCTCCTCATGTCTTGAGGGAGAACATGTAAAGTGCAACGTGGCTGCAAAATGTAGGACTGACAGGACATGAAAACGAACCAAACAAAGTTTAAATTAGAGCTTTTTAAAGAAGGGCTTTATTGGATAATAAGGCCAATTGCCTTACAGCTGGTAGACAGTGCAGCAGAAGTACACTGCCATGTTCATGATAGCAGGTGCATGCAGGTGGAGCCATGGTCAATGACACTTATTTCCCACTAGATGTCCCCATTAACAAGGGAAAGCTCCTTCCTTCCCAATTTTAAATTCAATTGGTTGAATTGTGGCCTAAACTGAAGTGGTAAATGAGAGATACCAAGTATTTCAAAAATATGTTTGCTTTGTATCCAATGCAGTAAAACAATTACCCATTTACCACCAATCTAGCTTTTATAAAAAATGTTTACTTTGATTATGAGTGAGGTTTAAAGACTGAGCTCTCGGATCTCAGATCTCTAGTGTAAATCATTACCATAAGGTAGTGGAAACTGTAGAGGTGAGACTAGGTATGTAAGGGCCTAATGAACATGAGCAGTCAATAAGTAGATGGTCGAATGTGGGTGTGATACAGTATAAGGTTTAAATTGATTTTCATGCTGTGTTCTTCTAGGGTTTGTAATTTGTTCCTAATGAGGGTTTTGAGTGTGTGGATAGACAAACTGCCGGGTTCTTATGAACAGTGGGTGTATGATGGCGAGTCTGTGGAAAGGAAGGGAGTGACGCATGTGTGTGTTGATTAGGCGTGTGTGTGTCAGAGCCTTGGAGCCTTGTCGCAGAGGCTTGGTTCATTTATAACAGTTTACTTCTCCGTGCTGGAGGTGATCAGCAGGGGGATCAGTGTTAACTGCCACACAGCCTCCAGAGTGCCTCAGAGAGGGCCACCAGAAGCACCTCACGTGCAGCTTGGCCTAGTCTGATCTGGCCGGTTGCAGCCTAGTCTGGTATCTGGATTCTCCTGGACTGATCTGGTCTGGCCTGGCCTGCTTGTGGCAAGTCTGGTTTAGCCAGGTCTAGATTGTCCTTGTGTTGACTGGCCAGGTTTGGCACAATGACAGGACACAGGAGTCTGTTAGCCATCTAGCTAATCCAGGCCTGAGTATGTCCCCTGGCCAGGTCCCGGGGCCACTTATCGTCACATCAGAGTCCAGGCACTGGGGCCGGCCTTGGCCCAGTGGATGAGCTAATCGTTCCTTCTTGGAGGTGTTGGGGAGAGAGGAGGGGAGGCGAGGGAGCTGAGAGAGAGAGCTGAGAGAGAGAGACAGACCACCCACCCAGAGGATTCAGAGGCACACAGGATTCACAGCCCCATTCTGTTGACCCGCACACACACACACACACACACACCGCCCTCCCAGCTCTCACTCTGGGCACAGCCCTTCCCAATTGTTCCCCCTTCTAACATGAGGGGAGGGGGTGGGGAGGGGGTGGACAAGGAGGGAGGGAGGACGGGAGGAGAGAAGGAGAAGAAGGGGTGGGGTGGGGGTGGGGGTGGTGGGTAGGACTAGCCGTAAACAAGGAGCTGAGCTCCCCTGCTTCAGGCCCACAATGGGGGCTGGATTGTGTTGGGAGGGCTGGAGCACCTCTCAGGCCGGCCCTGCCATCAAGAACCTGAATGAAACATCTGTGGAGGCTGAGCCCGAGGGGGAAAACGTGGTTCTGTTGTTCAGCCACACTGACAACCTGTTTTCTTTTTCTCTCTCTCTCTTGTGCACTCTCTCGCTCACTGGTTCTCATTGGCATACACGGAGGCGTACAGTATGAATAGTTTTACAAGCCTGAAGGGGGAAGAATGGGACATAGTTTTAAATGTTTTGGTGAAGGATGATGAGTGTTGGCATGCAGACTTTTACATATTTTTTCCACATGTGTATAAATTCACACATATTAGAAACGTGTGTAGCACTGCAACGGCTTAACAGGAAGGTTTAAATGAATATTTTGGGTGGACATTGTTTGAAAACAAAAAAGGTTATTTAGAGACCACACGAATACATTGCTTAAATCAAATGCACATACGCTCAGCTTAAACATCTGCGATTGGCTGAAAACAAATACTCGCGGACTGTAATTAAATGTACTGTGTAGAAAAACACTTTTATACAAAATGTGGTTTAGGCCTCATCTAATCTCATTGCCAAAAACCCGACATATTCTTACAAAACATATTCACACTTAAAATTAAAATGTTTGTATCCTCAAGACTGCCAACAACCTTTCAACATATAACCAGTAATATCTACAGCATCCAGTAGCACGCAACACATTGTGATACTCTATTTCCCAGGAGACTTTGCAGTCCACCAATCAATCAACATCAGCTCCTCGGCCAACCACCTTCCAAGAAATACGCTACTGCTACACACACACTCCTGAAAAACACAGACACGCACCCACACGTGAACACACACATGCACAGTCCTAGATTGCGGTGTGATGTTGACAGAGCCCCACCACCTCGGCCCTCTCACGGAGAGGAGAGCAAGACCACCAAGACGTTTCCATTTAATTGAGGAGGAAACAAAGCCCCCTGCCCACTTCCCGGTCACCGGTTTGCTTTCATCAATTTCCTCTCTTTTTGGTGCTGTATCATCTGTAATTACTTTTCCTTTCCAACCCCCTCTCACCCCAACTCCCCCCAACTCTCCCTCCCCCCAACTCCCCCTCCCTCTCCCAAGGTAAGCTCCTAACACCGCTGGGCCACTTGCAACCCCCCCCCCCCCCACACCACCACCACCACCAACACCACCAACACTCCCTCCCCACATTAACTTCCACAGAGCCATACCTTTACCATCAATACCAGCCCTCAATAGGTCCCTTCCGGCCTCTAACAATGAAGAGCGCCCCCCTGTTGTCTCCACCACGGCCCGCTGCTGCTCACCTTTCACACCAGAAATGGAGCTGGATAAGACGTGTACAGCTAGCTCCATTCCTCTAACACAGACACGCCAACAAACAAGCAAGTAAACACACTGTACACATTCAATCACACACACACAAATACTGAACTGATACAGGGTACGAGGTGCTGAGAGCCAGCTCCGTCTGTGTTGGCTGGGGTTTGAACTTCATCCATCCCCTTCATCCATCTATCCTCCCTTACTTTCTTCTTTCCTCTCTTTCTCTCTTTCACCTTCCCACTGCATTTCCTAAATGAGACCAAAGCCTTTTTAAGAAGAAGACCAAATACACTATGACTGAAATGCGTAGGTGAACATATTCCCGCATTTATTACCAAGTCTCTTCTTTTGGACTTGCTTTTGTCCAGATTTGACCACCCAGGAAAGTAATATGGATTCCATATATCAGCATACTGCACCACCCACACACCGGAGGAAAGAATATATCAACCAGGCAGCTGATGCTTGATAAGAGAAACCTGCTTCTAATATTGGCGCCTTTGCTTGGTTCAGACAGGGAGTGAAACATCACAAGCACCCACATAAATACCTTTGCAGAAGGAAGGGTGGTGCCAGGCTGAAAACCGCCTGTCATCGAAGTTCAAGCCAAGAAAAAGCTATTATGGTATGTATCTCCATATACCATTTCTTCTTCATGTACCACACACCACCGTGTACTGGCAGGTTTTCTTGGGAATCGTAGTTTGACCTGTGCCTCCTCGTCAGGTCACCCCGAAGGTTACCTGATGAAGAGGGGTGGGGTGGGGGGGGGGGGGGCTGTTGTGTGTCCTCTACAGTACCAGATCACCATGTGGCCTGTTCCTGTAATCCCAAAGTAAATACAGACCCTCGGCCGGAGGGGAACGTCTGGGAACCGACGCTGTGTGGGGGCACGGAGAAAGAAAAAAAGAAAAAGACAGAGAGAGGGAGGGGAAGGAGGGAAGGAAGGAGGGAGGGAAGATTGGAAGGGAGAGGGTGGGTGCGTGGAGGGGGGGGTCTTTTCTGTCATTTACTGTAACACACTTACCCATCCAGGTCATTAGAGAGGTCGACACTGGGAACAGCTTAGAGGGAGGCTGTTTGGGGCCTGGTGGTCAGAAGGCACAAACTGTTTGTCTGAATGAGGGTGGGCTGGGATGGGGGCGGGGGTGGAGGGTGGAGGGGGCGTGGTTGGGTTGGTGAACATGTCCTGATGTGGTCGTCTTGAGGTCATCCATGAAAGAGAAGAGAGCGCTCTGTTCTTGCTATCACGAGTGTGTGTGTGTGTGTGTGTGTGTGTGTGTGTGTGTGTGTGTGTGTGTGAGGGGAGGAGTGAGGGCACCTGTGATTGAGTGCCTAAGCGAGTGAGAGCACATGCATATGTGTGTGCAGGCGTGCGTGTACGTGCTCATGCATGTGCGCACACACATGCAACCGCACACAAGTATACACACACAAAATATAAACAGAAACACACACAGGTCGAGCACACAGCAGAAGGTGCGCAGATGTGCCGCGGACTACAGCAGAGGTAGGTCTTGGACTCCAAATTGATAGCTCTCTGCATATGGCAGTAATACTGGAATCTGACATAATTTCCGATTCTGAAATATGTGTGGCCGTACAAGGGACAGCTTGCGATGCCATTTGGTCAGACAGCAATATTCATGATCTCTTCTGGTATTTTAATTGTGCTATATATTTAATAATTTTTTGCTTTCAAGGCAGTGTGTGCACTCTGATAAGAGAACCGTGTAATCAAATGTGTTCCACATCTCAGGTGGTATGCCAAAAGCCTGACAGGGTGTGATTGATTTTGTTTGTGTAACTTTTTGAAACGAATATACTGTTCTGATGCTCAGCCGTGTCATGTAGTGTTTACGGTAATGCGATAGAAACAGGAATCTGTGCTCTCACATAGACTAACGAGCATTTGCCTTTTTTGTGTGTGTTTTTTTGTGCTTATGTTGCGCTAGTCTTCTGTGCAAATATGCAAGCGCGTGTGTGAGTGTGTTGTGTGAGTATGTGTGAACCTGTGTTAGCAAGGCATGCGTGCAACCAGGGTACACAGGTGTGTACATTTGGGTTTTACTGTTCCACCAACAAACACTACCTGAGTGACTCAAAACAAATGTCTGCAAGTGAGCCATATGACATTCCCCCCACCCCATGCTAATCACAGAATATCCCGGTCCATCCCTATTGGTGGGCCCTGTCCCAATTATCCCGAGGCCTCAGCAGTCTGGTATATTACAGCCAGAGGACCCAGCCTGCTTATTTCCACAGGCCCAACATACCACCCAAAGTGATGTCATCCATCATGTGTGCTGTGTTATAATACTGCCAGCAGTCTGTGGGAGCATGTTGTGTCCCCAGCCCTTGTCTGTCCCTGCACAACTGCCATTGGGCGAGCTGTTGAATAAACACACACAAATACTGCACACACATAAACACACATATTGTGGCAACTTCTCCCGCCCTGACTCCACGCCCCTCTTTCAACCTTGTAAAACTTGTTTATCTCCTATTAAGTTCCTTCCATAAACGTCATGTTCATTCAAAATATCCCTGTTTGGAATCATTTGCTTGTTGTTTCCCGACACTCTTGCTCAAAGCTGAGCCAATCCAACAACTAACGTCATGTTACCGTAAAACCCAGGATATCCAGTCTACCCAGTAAAGTGACACACAGCCTTTACACTAATGACCAAGTGGAGGTATGGAGGAATGGAGGGAGGGCAAGAGAAGGGGGCAGGGCAGGGGTGTCCAGAGCTGCGTCACCCCTCCCCGAAGTGCTTTCATCTCCCCTGATAAGTGCCATACCTAATCAGGTTAAAGCAGCACATGCCACAGAGGAAGGAAATTCCGGGGCCGAAATGGTAACGTATCTGTTCTGCTCTCATGCATCACATTCCTCCGGCTAATTAGGAGTAAATATCTGACCCCCCCGAGAAACGGTCACATTAGCGCTGGCCCCCCAGTCGGTGTGGTCCATCTGCGCTCCCACCCTCTCTCTTTTGCGCTTATCTTTTTTCTAGTTTTTTCTTTCCACCCTTCTCTTCTTCCCTCGCTCCTTCAGTTGACACAGAACATAGGGGCAAGCTCTCCACGGGTTTCTTTTTTACCCTGTCTCTCTTTCATCTCCTCCCTCCTTCTGTCTATTCTGGGGGGGGGGGGGGGGGGGTTCTCCTCCGGGCGTGAGCCCTCGTCATTACTGACAGGCTCATCAGTTGTTCTCAGTGCAGATTATCTAGTGCCGCTGGCCCCCAGGGTCACGGCGTGAGGCTCTCCGGCACTTTCTCTCCCCGACCGCTGCTTTGTCTTGCCACTGATCCACTCCAATGGGTTTTTAGGGTTTGCTGACTCTGAACCAAAGATACCATCAGCTGCGGTCCCATTCTCACTTTTAGTGGAGGCATGCAGGCAGGCTCGCAGTGCATCGCAGTTTGGCTGTGTGGAAGCTCACCATGTTGATTTGTGACATTGAGGGAATGGTTTAATGGTTTTTGTCCTAGTTTCAACCAGCTCTCGAAATTAACGGCGTCCCGGGTTTTTCATGTCCCCGATGAAAAAGATGTCTGGGACAGACTTTGGGACGACTGCGGGATGATAGACCACAACATGGATGAAGAGCTAATACAAATAAAAAACGTTGTCACAACATTGTACTTTAATATGTAGATACACACCTACACCTACTTTATTCAAAACTTTTAAAACAAAATATTCAAGCCCTGGTCTCAACACCCCCATTCTCTCAGATCCTTAGAGCATCATAGTGCTAATGTTGTAAACTGATAACTTGGCCCGAAGCCTTAACCCTCGTGCTGCCTTCGGGTCACATGACCCAAAGGTTCATAACGAACCATCGTTGTGTTTACCCAATTTTACCCAATACAAAAACAAATTAAAATAATTTTCTTTTAACCTTTGCAATGTGGGGGGTCTGAGACAGCCTAGCTGTTAAAAGAAAATGCTTCACTTTGTCTTTGTATGCGGTAAATTTGTCGCAATACGACGGTGGGTCACAATGACTGATGGGTCAGAATGACCCGAAGATAACACAAGGGTTAAACAACTTTAGAAGGTAGCAAGATCCTTTTCTAATGGTTCCATAATTATAGTATCTCATGCCTAAACTGTCAGTCTTCCATTTTGATGGAAGGTTTTACAGGTGTACAGATGGCATTCCATATCAGTTTCCTGTGGCCAGACCAATGGCTGCACATGGTTTAAGACGCTAGAGTACCTCGAGCAGGCAAACTGAATCATTATCTGCAGACTTTCGCCTTTTAGGTATTGGGCATAACTGTATTACCTAAATGGCAAATTAATATGATTTTTATAAAGGTGATTCTAAATTTGATTTGCATTTATCTTCAGCGAGTCATTTATCTTCAAAGCTGCATTAAGACTCAAAACAGAGCCCAAACAGCAATGTTTAGCCAGCAATGACTCTGTAGTCTATTTACATACAAAGAAGGCCGAGAAATCTGCTTCATGTCTCATCATGTGATTTAATGGCTGATTTAAAGGCCATGCCACGTGCAGAGTACGGAGTACGGACTCCACTCGCAGAGGTTTACACTGCGTCTGACGAGGGAAAAGATGGAGAGGGGGGAGAGTGTGAGTAAAAGAGAGAGAGGGAGAGAGGTGGAGAGAAAAATAAGAGAGGGGAAAAATATGTCGGGATGGAAAAGGATGGAGAGAGAGAAAGAGAGGAAGTATGATGGAGGTGGGAGAGTGTGTGTTTGTAAGAGAGGGAGAGCGAAAGAGAGAGAGATAGATAGAGAGAGAGAGAGGGAGAGCTGCTTTGGAGGGACATCATGATCCTGACCTGTGCTCAAGTGAATGTCAAGCCACTTTTTTCCAAACTGGATGGTGGTCAAGAGCAACACAATTTGAGGTCGGGGAGTCGACTCAAAGGCTGCGATTGAGGCATGGTGGGCAGTAGCGAGAGCAAGGAAGGGGGATAAGAAGACAGAGAGAGGTAAGCAGGCAGAAGGATTTCAGCAGCAAAACGTTTTGACAGTCCGACCGTACTCCACTGCAAAACAACACATCATCACGATCTCCGTTTTATTACGGGGCATTAACAATTTATGGAGCTTATGAAAAGTGTAGCCATGCCCTCTGACAGCTTACATGCTGTGAAATCGTCGGTGACAAAAAAAGATTGAGCCCAAGGAGAGGCTAGTGGAGTCTTGAGAAGATGATAGATCACTATGTGTCTGCCAGCTGTCACAAGCCCAGAGCTCTTGGGTAAATGCTTCATAAATCATCTATGGCCGTCTTGTGACAAGGCTTTGTTTCACAAAGGCTTTATGAACGTCCATATATTCAGAGTAGCCGGCTATGAAATGCTTTGGAGAGAGGGAAGGGAGGCTTTGGAGAAGGGGGGGGTTCAGTACTGTCTATGGTGTGGTCACAGGCGTATTTCACAGCTCTTGGGACCCTAGATGTTAGCGAAGGACCAGCGTGGCAAGGCTGAGCGCTCTGGAGCGAATAAGGGCCATGTCTGTCCACAGCGGCTCGCGTTCACACAAACGTCACGCCGCTTTCACATGTTTACCGGCCCCAGAGTGTTGACTCCGCTGACTGTAATTAGCTGATCAGAAAAACGGTTTTCTCTTTGAAGTGTTTGTCAAACAAACAACTTCTAAATGCTTCCAGACACAGCGCCAGGAACTATTTTCAGCTCACTACGACTGCCGTTTCAGTCCGAGGGATGAAAATAATGAGGATGAGGTTGAAATAACTAGTGTTGGCTATATATAGGGTAAATGGATATACGCTGTCCTTATGATGACAGTGTGACTCTGAATTTTTCTATTCTATTCTCAACTACAACCGACTATTAGCTTGTGATTGCAGACAGACCTACTCATTACTCTGAACATTACTCCCTGTTAAGTCACTTTAAACATGATCATACAGTTAAAGTAAATGAATGTGGACAAACCAAAGTGTCTCCGTTTCACATAAAATTAATAGTAATTTTAAAATGTTCAAACATCAGGTCCATACTTTCACCTCCTATTTAAATAAAATGATTTTACAAGCACATTTTAGACACAGCAATTTCATCTTTAGTAAACACAGAGAAGGATTTCTGCCAAGAATAAATCAAGCAGACCTAAATCTCTCTTAAGTATACTATGATGTATGCCTTGTGAGTGGTGAGTTGACCACACACACTGTCATGCTCCGGGGCTGGGACTGAGGATCGGGGACTGGATCCCAGGTCTAGGGGCAGTGTCTGGGGATGGAAGTGGGAGAGGGTAGGGGGGGTCTGGAGGTTTGGAGCCCTGGAAGCTGGCAGGGAGGCGGTGTGATGAGGCATTAATGGGGGGGAGGAAAGGAGCCTGGTGGGCAGTGATCTGTGACAGCAGACAGCCGAGGGTCAGCCGCCCTGACAGACCCTCGACACCAAGCAGCCTCCCGGCCCGGGGCCTGTCCACACCAGACACGAGTCAGTGGTGCATTATAGACTTGTTCTATCAAGTGATGTGTGTCTGTGTGTATGTGTCCACTTTCAACATGTGTTCATCCCGCTACGTCCCCTCTGAGCGTAGAGCTATTCACACACACACACACACACACACACACAAGCACACGCACACACATCCTCAGGGAGCAGATCAGCCCAGGTGGTCCAGACCGGAGGGGAAACCTGAGAGTGGCTGGACACCCCCTGGTGCCCCGGCCCTACCTGTGAAGCCTGGCCTTTAGACTGACAAGCATGTGTGTGTGTGTGCAACCTAAGCCTTCACACCCCTCTGCCTGCAGCTGCCCGCCCGCCCGCCCGCCTGCCTGCCTGCCCGGCC